>NC_027750.1:54773436-54783696 GCF_000695525.1 Brassica oleracea var. oleracea | reverse complement strand
AGCAATCATTAAAGATAGATCATTAAACTTTCCTACCTCCCCTAACATCAAATCCCTTTGGTAGGGTAAGCTAAGAGCTTGATGAGTTGGCTCAGACATTTCATCGAACACCTTCCGGGCAATGAAATGTCTAGAGTTCTAAACCAGAATGGCCAACTCAAGGTTAGCATTAAGTTCCCTCAATCAAGCAAGGAAACACATTAATCCACTCTAAACATTTTAGATCATCAGTTAATCATCCTAAATCATCATAACCCATGAATCCAAAGATGACTACTCACTTATAATCATGGTAGACACTAGATCATTAGTTGATCCAAATCTAAACATGATTAATGGTCAAAGTAATCAACCAAACACAAGAGAAATTGATCAAGATTAGATCTTTCACCTAAAGGTGGCTTTTTGATTAGATAGAAAACAAGAGAAGTCCTAAGATTAGGTCTTAAAAGTATTAATAGAGGTTTAAAACTTGAACCGGGTCAACCCGACAAACTCGGGTTTGACCCGAAAAACAAATGGATAGGACAAACTCGGCATCGGCCGCGGACAGGACGAGCCCGTGTTGTATGGCCGCGGTCTGTCGCTTCAGTTCATGATGTCTCGGGCTGAAATCAGCGGATTGGCTCGACCCACGCCCGTCGTCCGCGTCTCTTGTCATGGCCATCACCGCGGACAGCTCCCAGCCGCGTTGCACGGCCGCGGTTCACGCCTCAGAAGATGATGTCTCTGGTCGAATTCCGCGGACAGGACGAGCCCGTGTTGTATGGCCGCGCTCTTCAGCATGGATCGTGCCGCGGACACCATCAGGCCGCGGAGCATGGCCGCGTTTTGTCCGTTTCAAATGGTCTTCTCGGATTGGAATCTGCGGACCGCCTTTGTCCGCAATGCACACCCGCGGTCTACCAGCTCCACTCCTCCTCATCTACTCAACTCCATCAAGCCCACTTATCTTGCTCAAACTTTCATAACTTCAACTTGAGCTTCACCAAACCTGAAATACCACATATGCATATGCTATGCACCTAATTGGACTCTAAATGCATTCTAAGTGATTCAAATGAGTATGAAAATGGCAAGTAAATCATGTAAAATCTCAAGACATCAAATAACTCCAACATACAAACATTACTAGAAAAAGAAGCAAAATCTAGCGATCTCGTGGAGGATTTTACCAACAAATTAAAGGCACGTTCTCTATACATAGCTACCAGAGGTCTATCTTTAGGTATTGTGACTTCCGCTTCAGTCATATCCACCTCTTCTCTAATCCTCAACGTTGAATCAAAGATCAGAGACTCAAGCTCACAAGCAGTTGAGCCGGTACGAATCCAGGACACGCCCTTCCTCCTGACCAAACGTTAGCTTATGAGCCTTTGTTAGAGTATACTTGCTTTTGGTTACATGCATGTATCTCTTACAAACTGTAGTCTGTAGAGTGTGTGGGAAATGTCACATGCTGTCCAGATCTAATATAACTCTGTCTTTTTCTACAGTTCTTTTTTTCTTATTTGTCTTCTTGTCACGTAGTCATTATCTAAGTACCCCATATATAGTAAAGGTTCGTGAATTACATGGAGAGGAAAACAAAAGAAGATCTTTCAAAATTTGGGAAAAACCTTGCTGAGAAACTGGATTTTAAAAGATACCAGATTTTGATTTGCGCTTCGAAAGCACGGGGTTTACTTTGGATTGTAAACAAAGTTTGTGAATTAATATTTGGAATTGATGTACATTATTATGTTACAAAGTCATTATATTGAAGAATGGTATTTGCTTAAAATTATATAATTTATGAATTAGTTTATATTAATTTTTTTAGGTACACTCTTATATAAAGGCATGAACATGTTACCAGATCTGAAAAACCAAACCAAAATCGATCCAAAAATATAGTTGTGGTTTGGGTCCATGTCTAAGGCAAAGTACATATTTGATTTTTTTCTTCGATCCATGGTTTTTGTTCGATTCCGGATCCTACCCGAGACCCAATCAGGTATTCAAAGTACCTAAAATGTGTATTATGTATATTTGGGTATTTCAGATATGTATTCGGTATTTCAAATGTGTTTTCAGTATTATGAATAATTTTTTAAGTTTCAGATCCAGGTTTCCGATTATAATTTCGAGTTTACGGGTAAAATTTCAAAAAACATTTAAATTTTTTTTGGATATTAGAAAATGGTTTTAAGTATTTTCGGTTCTTCAGGTCAGATTTATGGTAAAATTTTGCATTTTTTTTTGAATTTAAATATTTTAGAGTATTTGTTTTTGTTTTCGGTTATTTTTTGTGTTTCAGTATTTTTGAGTTTTTGGGTACTTCGAGTTTTTCCGAGTCATAAAAATCTCAAACAAATTTAAAATGAGTAATATGTAACCGCATGAGATAAAAAAAGTTATAATATACTAATGTATTGTATACTAAAATATAATATATTATTTTATTATACATTTGGGAGTCCAGAAAAATTACTGGATTTGGACTGATTCATTTGAAAACCACGAAATGTAACCAATATATTTGAAAGAATAGAAAATTACAATAATTACATGAATGCAAACGCTACATACATATATCGACATATATACAAAATTTCTTTGCAAATCGTATTTGGTACGTTTCTAAAGGGACATATTTTTTCGGTAGACCAGATATGTCACAAACTTTCTAAAAGATAAACAAATATCTAACAGTTTTCTAAATATAAGAGAAAGATCTTGATAAGATTCATGCCTTACCAATACTTTTGTATATTATACTTTTTAATAAATTGGTCTAATAGATTTTTATACACTTAGTGAAAGGGTGCAACAACCTTGTATAAGTAGATTATTTTTCCAGAATGTTTCTCTTTTAATAGTATAGATTTGTAAGCCTTTTGGGTTGGTTTGTAAGTGGTCATTAAACATAATCTAGTGTAAATGTTTTCGAAGAATCCCTTGCATCACACATTTCTAGCTATAGTTGTTGCTTTTTCAATATATTCGTTAAAATTCATACGGTAAAGCAAACTTGACCAACAAAATTAGTTAAGAGTTACATGAATTATTAAAGTCGAATATAATAAAATAGTTTTGAAGATCCTCGATCAAATCAAGAAGAATAAAATGTTCGTAGACTTTTGCGATATTAATATGACTAAATAAGAAAATCTTCGACTATATTAGAACTCACGAACAATAATTTAAAAGCTGATTATTTTTTTTTGGTAAAATGTTAAGATTTATACCATTTTAGAATTTTTAACAATGTTGCAAGCAACTTATTACACACGAAAGAAAGAACAACTCAACTCAAAAGATTAACAACACAAGAACAAAATAACACCACAGTCACTAGCCAACTCAAGGAGGCCGGTAGATGGAGAGAAAGAATTAGAGGGGTGATTGAGCAGGTGGAGGAGTAGCCTTGATAGAGATAAGGCGATCCCGAAGAAGCCGGTCCGGGGCGTGATGGATGATGCGTGGTGGAGTAGAGACCGCTGTGAAGATACGAGCATTCCTCTCTTTCCATAACAGGTAGATAGAGGCCTGAAATATGAGCTTGATTAAGCGGATGGCATTGGCATTAGACTGCCGAGACAGTTGGAGAATCCATGATGCTGCTGAATGCAAATCATTAGGTGGGTTGGTCCAGATTTGAGACGCAAAAGCTTGCCATAGAGTAGAAGAGTATTCACACTCAAAGAAGAGATGGTGATGTGTTTCACTGCTGGTAGAACAGAGTTCACAAACTGAAGGTACGTCCATACCCCAACGACGTAGCCTATCTCTTGTTGGCATCTTCCTTAATAGAGCTAACCAAGCCATAAATGAGTTCCTAGGGATATATTCTTTGAACCAAACCACCTTATGCCAATAGACAGTAGGAGAGGGTACACGGAGGTACTCCCACGTGACCTTAGAAGAGAAAACCGGTCCAAAAGTCCCATCTGATTTACGCCAAAGAAATTGATTTGGGCCATGAGAAGCATTTGGCGGTTGTATGGTAGTTATCTCAGCCTGAATCATTTGGATTTGATCCGAACGAGTAGGAGGCAAAAACCAGGACTCTTGACGTGTGGCATCAATTACTTTAGCTCCCTTTCTAACTCTCATTGCTCTCGGGCCTCCTTGTCCTTCAAATTCAAGTAACGGTCCAATACTGGTCCAATTATTGAACCAAAAAGCAGCATTCTCTCCATTTCCAATATGGCAGTACATATACTCTTTTAAAACTGGTCTTAATTGGAGCATACTTCGAATTGTTGCAGACTGATGGCCTGATTCCTGAGTCATCCAGTATCCCAAAAGCTGATTTTTAACAGGTCTGAATAATGATTGATTTCTAATAGTTTGCCGAGTCTTTTTTTAATAGTCAATGTATGTTAAAATTCAAACGGAGAGGCCATCAATTCTCGGTTCAACCGATTCAATCTAAATTTTAAATCACTGTTTATGGAAACTGCAAAAATAAATGTAAATAACCAAATTATTTTTAAAACAATTCTACATATATTAGAATATTCTAACATCAAGATCACAGTTGGTAATCGAGGTTTATATTATATGATTAAAACCAGTATTTTTCAAATAAAAATATCCTTCTCCAGCCGAATAATAATGAGATCATGACGACTTTTTGTTTGATTCAGTATTAGTATATTGCTCGGAGTTATGGCTTTGTCGAAAAAAAAATATATCGTTCGGAGTTATGGAGCACAGTCGCTCGTATCATCTCATTGAGTATTTTCCAAACATTTTTAACACAGCCATATTTTAAAGAGTTAACTTGGAAATCAATAAAAAATTCTTTTTTTTGACATCAAAAAACTATTCTATTAATAAACAATTCTTTATATATTAACTGAGAAACATAATAATATATATTAACTGAATGAATATTCTTGTAATTTATAATTTTTCATGATTTTTTTTTCCAAGTTGCAACTTTGTGGTTATTGCATAGCTGGACACATATTACCAGTATTTTGAAACCCGACCCGGACACCGAATCAGATAACTTATCGGATCACCGGGTTATTGGATCGACCGCGGACGAACCACAGATTAATAAATTAATTGATTTGGTTATATAATAATGTATTATCTATTGAAAAATATAAGAAATGTCTTATGTTATAAAAAACATTTGAAAAATACTTAAATTTAATTTCTTTATTTTTATTTCATTTCACAAACAAAATATATTTTTAAAAAAGACTATTTAACAATTTTGTAGTAAGTTACGAGTTATGACATCGAATAAAAATATACCAAGACTTTAAATCTATTAGTATCCAAATGTCTAATGTGAATAGTTAAATTAAACTTTAAATCCAAAATAAGCCAAAAGTAAAACATAAAATTGTAATAAATTATCGATAACAAAAATAAATAATGCTAAATCACATCAACTAGTTTTGTTAATAGATTCACAATCCACATGATTATATGACCTTTTTATTTTTGAAAAAACTAAAAATTTAACTTCTTAATTAGAATTCAAAACAGATTTTAACAATGTAACTAAAAAATTCAAAAAAATAAATTAAAAGCTACGTAATTGTTCAACCATTGGTTCATCGGTAGCCGGCTTCCGGAGATTTTAACATTCTTTTGTGGATTTTATCAAATTTTTAAATTAAAGTTTTTTTCCAAAAATCCAAACCGGATTACATACTGGCTTTAGCAGTTCGACCGCACTGGGGTCGGGTTTCAAAACGCTGCATATTACACTTGTAACTTCTAGCGGGCGATAAATCCTATTAAGTTTGATAGTGTGACGGATAATTAAAGATCTCGTAGGTCTTGATACGAGATCGTATCTTGCTTATTTTCTATATAATAATATTATGCGTTAATCGCACTGAAGTTAAAATAAGTAGCACGAGTTTCATTGATCAAACGCAACCACGAGTTTCATGAGCTAGGATTGATATAAACTTCTCCACACACATAAATTCGTAGCCAGATTCAACCTCCAAAATTCAAAACAGTTATTCTTTTTAACCAATTTGTTGAAGTGTCTTTATGATTGATTGATTAGTAAGCGATCGTAAGCGATCATCAGAATTTCTAAGAAAAAGATAAGTCAAGTGAGTTATTATGAGTTATATTCTTGATATGGTCATGTTCGTTTGCATTTTGCTGCATTCTGTAACTACGATTTACAATCAAAAGTTATACTGTACTTTTTATACATCAAATGATTCTTATCGCGCAGCAATTGCAGACAATTTTAATTTTTAACAGTTAAAAATTTGAGTGATATGAAATTGTGATTTAAAGTTGTCAAGTGGCAGAAAGTGAACAATAAACAGTGACATGCGATTTGTCACATGTCACCGTAACATGCAAACGAATATGATGTACGAAAAAGAAAAACCAAGGTTTTTGACTTAAAGAAGTAAAATGCAGAGATAAGTGAAAGGGATGGACAAGTGTTAGAAAGTAGTAGCTGAAACTGACAAAAACCCTGAAACCTGTTACTCTGGACTTTTGAAGAGACGGATCTGATCAAACTAAGTCAAACAAAAAAAATAAGACCAATCAAAGCCAGCGCTGACTGGCAAAACCCTGAAACCAGAAAGACCGATCAAACTAAGAGTTATTTTCCCTATAGGACGGTTTATGAAATTTTATAACATCATAGAGCAGTTTGTGCTATTAGGGTAGTTTTTCACAACTACAAGCTAACTAAGTTTTTTCTTGAAACTAAATGGACCCCAAAATTTTAATTTTGTTTTTCTTTCTCTCTGTAAAAGAAAAATAGCTTTTAAGAGTAGAGAAATCCAAATAAAAAATCTGAAAAACAATGATTTTAATGGCAAAAGAGGATGAAGAAGATGAAGAGGATAAAGAGGCTTTTAATGGCAAAAGAAGGAAACCATGTTGTTTGCACTTCTCTTTTGTGAAGAGTCATACGAGACAGTCGGCAAGCTCTCACCGGAGACAAGATCTAGTCGTCCATATTGTCACTGTGTCGTAACTCTCTTACCTGTGTTCGAAAACGCGGCGGTGGTGGCCGGAAATCAAGGAATAAACACTTGGCGGACATGGAGAAAAAATTGTTGGTTAAAATCAGTTGAAAATTCGATTTGTTGAAAAATCTTGTTTTTTAATTGTTTTTTGGTTAATCTAAATAAGATTTGTAAGTTTTGTGTTAAAATAGCAAAGAAAATGATGATTAAGTGAAAAATTTTTTGATGGCGGCTCCAATAGATAGTTGCAAAGTTTTCTGTAACCTAAAAAGAAGATGACAGGTTATTTACAAAATTGCCACTCATTAAAGACATGTTCCATAGTGATTGTTGGCTTTATCGATGTGTACATTGTTGTAAATATATCATTTTGTACACTGTTGTAACTATATTCGTGTACACAGTTGGTAGTGATATCTATGTGTACATCGAAGTAATGATACATAACTCATCTTTCCATGGAAAGATGTACATAGTTGTAAATGATATCTATGTGTACATCGAAATAATGAGCCAAATCAACTATATTCGTGTACACAGTTGTAAATATATATGTGTACATAGTTGTAAATGATACATATGTGTACATCGAAGTAATGATAACTATATCCGTGTACACAGTTGTAAATGATATCTATGTTTACATAGAAGTAATAATATCTATGAGTACATTGAAGTAATGATACATAACTTATATCCCATTTGTTAGATTCTTTTTATTATTATGTGGTTCTTTATGATGTATTATTTATTTGAATACTTTCTATATCTAAAAAACTAGTTAAAATGTAATTATACGCCGGAGCATATAAAGTAAAGTTCATGAGGTTGGGTGATGTGTACATTATCCACATGTTCTAGTGGGTTGGTAAATTTGTAAGTGGTCATTAAACATAATCTAGTGTAAATTTTTTTGATGAATCCCTTGCATCACACATTTCTAGCTATAGTTGTTGCTTTTTCAGTATATTCGTTAAAATTCATACGGTCAAGCAAACTTGACCAACAAAATTAGTTAAGAGTTACATGAATTATTAAAGTCGAATATGATAAAATAGTTTTGAAGATCCTCAATCAAATCAAAAAGAATAAAATGTTCGTAGACTTTTGCGATATTAATATGACTAAATAAGAAAATCTTCGACTATATTAGAAGTCACGAACAATAATTTAAAAGCTGATTTTTTTTTTTTTTTGGTAAAATGTTAAGATTTATACCATTTTAGAATTTTTAACAATGTTGCAAGCAACTTATTACATACGAAAGAAACAACAACTCAACTCAAAAGATTAACAACACAAGAACAAAATAACACCACAGTCACTAGCCAACTCAAGGAGGCTGGTAGCTGGAGAGATAGAATTGGAGGGGTGATTGAGCAGGTGGAGGAGCAGCCTTGATAGAGAGAAGACGATCCCGAAGAAGCCGGTCCATGGCGTGATGGATGATGCGTGGTGGAGTAGAGACGCTGTGAAGATACGAGCATTCCTCTCTTTCCATAACAGGTAGATAGAGGCCTGAAATATGAGCTTGATTAAGCGGATGGCATTGGCATTAGACTGCTGAGACAGTTGGAGAATCCATGATGCTGCTGAATGCAAATCACTAGGCGGGTTTGTAGAAACACGTTAAAAAAAAAAAAAAGAATGGTCGAGTATCTTTGTGGTGGTCGAGTTGCGGGTGATAAAGATCGATCGAAAAGCTTTGAAGTACGAGGTGGGCGAAGAAGTGATCGTGGGTGAACTATGAGTCGAATAAGTTGCTCGACCATAGTTAGGAGATTTTTTAGATTGATGTGAAGGATGTTTTCGAAGCACGACGGTTTAGAAGCTCGACGTTTTTGAAGACCGACGTTTCTTCATCACGAAGTTTTCTCGGAAAATCTTCGTATCAGTAAAATATTATTTTGAAGACACTGGAAGCATGACGAGAATTATGCAGGACGGGAGTTAAGCACGACGGGAAGCAAGCACGACGGGAAAACCCGAAATTGGGCGAAAACCCTAATTTCGGTATTATTGAATTCTTCGAAGAAGCCGGAGGCTCGGGAAATATTTTTACAGGATATCAAAATTCATCTGGAGTCTATTAAAAATATATAGAGCATCAGAACGGGAGCGGAAAAATATTCGGGATTGATCGCGAGTCAGAAATTTGCCGGAAGGGTCAAAAATCGCGTAAACCGACCAAGAAGCTCGAGGTGTCTCTACGTATATGGCCAGGACGTGATAACTACCATCTAAGCAGCTGAGTGTCTCCAGAAGCTCGAGGTGTCGCCGTGCATGGAAGCTGTACATGCAGCCTGACATGTAGAAGCACGAGGTGGGTCGACCTATGCCTAGGACGGTTCGGGGGTGTTACAGAGGTGGTATCAGAGCATGGTTTCGTCCATGCTTCTGGAACTCATGATTTAATCGGTTTTGGAATTTTTTTTTCACGAGTCAAAATGAGTCACAAAAGGCATTAGGGAAACTGGTCACGTCCAGCGATATGATTTGTGGTTTTAGGAATTAGGATTGAGATAGTGAAATCTAGAATTGCTAGGTTGCTTGGTTAGAACTATTAGGTTGCTGGTTAGCATTGCTAGGTTGTTTGGTTAGCATTGCTAGGTTGTTGTTAGTAGACTATTGGGATTATATATGGAGACGAGTGGAGATGAAGTGTTCTTTTAAGTTGCAGCGAGTAAGTGTGTTCGTTGATTGGAACTTTAAGGGATGAAAACCTTAAAGTGGAGGGAGTTCGAGGCCAAACCCAAACCCGAAGCGAAAGAGGAGAGACAAATACAGAGACCTGGGCTGTGGTATGGACTGGACATATGGTGAGGAACAAGACATTGTTGGGAAAGGACTTCATCAGTATTTGGGGAAAGGGAGATCGAGAAGGATTTGAGGAATCTGGACAAGTTCATATCATGGGGAATCAGAGTGTTATGGCAGAGCAACAGTATGAGATGATATAGCGATCATTCAACTGAAGACGATTGTGAAGGCCTTGAGGAGGACACTTAAGGAACGATTGTGGACAGCGTAAAGATATATGGAGACGAGTGGAGAATGTCGTGAAGATGAGCAATTGTGCAACTAAGAATTCGAGGACGAATTCTATTAGGGGGGGGGGGAATGTAGAAACCCGTTAAAAAAAAAAAAGAATGGTTGAGTATCTTTGTGGTGGTCGAGTCGCGGGTGATAAGGATCGATCGAGAAGCTTTGAAGTACGAGGTGGGCGAAGAAGTGATCGTGGGTGAACTATGAGTCGAATAAGTTGCTCGACCATAGTTAGAAGATGTCTTAGATTGAT
>NC_027750.1:54756370-54773367 GCF_000695525.1 Brassica oleracea var. oleracea | reverse complement strand
AGTTTTCTCGGAAAATCTTCGTATCAGTAAAATATTATTTTGAAGACATTGGAAGCATGACGAGAATTAAGCAGGACGAGAATTAAGCACGACGGGAAGCAAGCACGACATGATCAAAGCACGACGGAAAAACCCGAAATTGGGCGAAAACCCTAATTTCGGTATTATAGAATTCTTCGAGGAAGCCGGAGGCTCGGGAAATATTTTTACAGGATATCAGAATTCATCTGGAGTCTATTAAAAATATATAGAGCATCAGAACGGGAGCGGAAAAATATTCGGGATTGATCGCGAGTCAGAAATTTGCCGGAAGGGTCAAAAATCGAATAAACCGACCAAGAAGCTCGAGGTGTCTATACGTATATGGCCAGGACGTGATAACTACCATCTAAGCAGCTGAGTGTCTCCAGAAGCTCGAGGTGTCGCCGTGCATGGAAGCTGTACATGCAGCCTGACATGTAGAAGCACGAGGTGGGTCGACCTATGCCTATGACGGTTCGGGGGTGTTACAAGGTTGGTCCAGATTTGAGATGCAAAAGCTTGCCATAGAGTAGAAGAGTATTCACACTCAAAGAAGAGATGGTGATGTGTTTCACTGCTGGTAGAACAGAGTACACAGACTGAAGGTACGTCCTATCTCTTGTTGGCATCAGGGGCGGATCCACCTTGTAAGGTACGGGGGCACGTGCCCCCGACTAAATATATAATGATGCAGTTACATAGGACATAATATATTAATCTAGGTCAGTGGCTTCAAGGCCCCATCAGCTTTCAAGCTTCCGTTATCGAACCCCATTCCATCCGTTTTTTTTCCCTTTAATCTAATTTGCTCTTTTATTTTATTTTATCTTCCTGCTGGGTCCCATATATGGTCGAAAAATTCAAAGAGACGTTTGCCATATATTATTGTGATTTTCAGTGACTTATATTACTTTAAAGACCAGTATTTTCTTTCTATTTATGTTTAATAACCTATTTCATCATGCCGCAAAATATAAATTTCATATATATAGTTTATATAACTAGATTAAATTTAGTTATACTTATATACTCATTGAAATAATTGTTTTCATTATTGGAATGACTAATATAATTATAAAAAAATCAAATGTAGCAATAAAAAAATTAGTTGATAAATCTAAAATACTTTTAAAAGTCACAATATATTTTTTGCTATACTAAGAACGAAAACATTTGTATTTTTTTTTTTTTCAAACGGTTGTTCTATTACTCAAGCTTGAGGTTGTCTGGAAAACCAAACCGGAACAGAACAACCAATGTAGTACAAGTCTCTATAGAAGGATCTCGCTATCTTAGCTAAAGAATCAGATAAAAATATTTGTAGTTAACTTTCATTATGTATATGTTAAAATAATATTTTAAAAAATTAATTTCTACCTCCGATTTTAAAAGTTTCTGGATCCGCCACTGGTTGGCATCCTCCTTAATTGAGCTAACCAAGCCATAAATGAGTTCCTAGGGATATACTCTTTGAACCAAACCACCTTATGCCAATAGACAGTAGGAGAGGGTACACAGAAGTATTTCCACGTTACCTTAGAAGAGAAAACCGGTCCAAAAGTCCCATCTGATTTACGCCAAAGAAATTGATCTGAGCCATGAGAAGCATTTGGCGGTTGTATGGTAGTTATCTCAGCCAGAATCATATGGATTTGATCTGAACGAGCATGAGGCAAAAACCAGGACTCTTGACGTATGGCATCAATTACTTTAGCTCCCTTTATAACTCTCATTGCTCTCGGGCCTCCTTATCCTGCAAATTCAAATAACAGTCCAATACTGGTCCAATTATCGAACCAGAAAGCAACATTCTCTCCATTTCCAATATGGCAGTACATATACTCTTTTAAAACTGGTCTTAATTGGAGCATACTTCGAATTGTTGCAGACTGATGGCCTGATTCCTGAGTCATCCAGTATCCCAAAAGCTGATTTTTAATAGGTCTGAATGATGATTGATTTCTAATAGTTTGCTGAGTCTTTTTTTAATAGTCAATGTATGTTAAAATTCAAACAGAGAGGCCATCAATTCTCGGTTCAACCAATTCAATCTAAATTTTAAATCACTGTCTATGGAAACTGAAAAAATAAATGTAAATAACCAAATTATTTTTAAAACAATTCTACATATATTAGCATATTCTAACATCAAGATCCCAGTTGGTAATCGAGGTTTATATTATATGATTAAAACCAATATTTTTCAAATAAAAATATCCTTCTCCAGCCGAATAATAATGAGATCACGAAGACTTTTTGTTTGATTCAGTATTAGTATATTGCTCGCAGTTATGGCTTTGTCAAAAAAAAAATATATCGTTCGGAGTTATGGAGCACAGTCACTCGTATCATCTCATTGAGTATTTTCCAAACATTTTTAACACAGCCATATTTTAAAGAGTTAACTTGGAAATCAATAAACAATTCTTTTTTTTTTGACATCAAAAAACAATTCTATCAATAAAAAATTCTTTATATATTAACTGAAAAACATAATAATATATATTAACTGAATGAATATTCTTGTAATTTATAATTTTTCATGATTTTTTTTCCAAGTTGCAACTTTGTGGTTATTGCACTGCTGGACACATATTAGCAGTATTTTGAAACTCGATCCGGACACCAAATCGGATAACTTATCGGATCACCGGGTTATTTGATCGACCGCGGACGAACCACATATTAATAAATTAATTGATTTGGTTATATAATAATGTATTATCTATTGAAAAATATAAGAAATGTCTTATGTTATAAAAAACATTTGAAAAATACTTAAATTTAATTTCTTTATTTTTATTTCATTTCACAAAAAAAAAATGTATTTTTAAAAAAGACTATTTAACAATTTTGTAATAAGTTACGAGTTATGACATCGAATAAAAATATACCAAGACTTAAAATCTATAAGTATCCAAATGTCTAATGTGAAAGTTAAATTAAACTTTAAATCCAAAATAAACCAAAAGTAAAACATAAAATTGTAATAAATTATCGATAACAAAAATAAATAATGCTAAATCACATCAACTAGTTTTGTTAATAGATTCACTATCCACATGATCATATGACCTTTTTATTTTTGAAAAAACTAAAAGTTTAACTTCTTAATTAGAATTCAAAACAGATTCTAACAATATAACTGAAAAATTCAAAAAAATAAATTAAAAGTTACGTAATGGTTCAACCATTGGTTCATCGGTAGCCGGCTTCCGGATTTTAACATTCTTTTGTGGATTTTATCAGATTTTTAAATTAAATTTTTTTTTCCAAAAATCCAAACCGGATTACATACTGGCTTGAGCAGTTCGACCGCACTGGGGTCGGGTTTCAAAACGCTGCATATTACACTTGTAACTTCTAGCGGGCGATAAATCCTATTAAGTTTGATAGTGTGACGGATAATTAAAGATCTCGTAGGTCTTGATACGAGATCGTATCTTGCTTATTTTCTATATAATAATATTATGCGTTAATCGCACTGAAGTTAAAATAAGTAGCACGAGTTTCATTGATCAAACGCAACCACGAGATTCATGAGCTAGGATTGATATGAAACTTCTCCACACACATAAATTCTTAGCCAGATTCAAACTCCAAATTATTTTTAAAACAATTCTACATATATTGGCATATTCTAACATCAAGATCACAGTTGGTAATCGAGGTTTATATTATATGATTAAAACCAGTATTTTTCAAATAAAAATATCCTTCTCCAGCGAATAATAATGAGATCATGACGACTTTTTGTTTGATTCAGTATTAGTATATTGCTCGGAGTTATGGCTTTGTCAAAAAAAAAAATATATCGTTCGGAGTTATGGAGCACAGTGACAGAAAGTGAACAATAAACAGTGACATGCGATTTGTCACATGTCACCGTAACATGCAAACGAATATGATGTATGAAAAAGAAAAACCACGGTTTTTGACCTAAAGAAGTAAAATGCAGAGATAAGTAAAAGGGATGGACAAGTGTTAGAAAGTAGTAGCTGAAACTGACAAAACCCCTCAAACCTGTTACTCTGGACTTTTGAAGAGATAGATCTGATCAAACTAAGTCAAACAAAAAAAATAAGACCAATCAAAGCCAGCCCTGACTGGCAAAACCCTGAAACCAGAAAGACCAATCAAACTAAGAGTTATTTTCACTATAGAATAGTTTATGAGTTTTTATAACATCATAGAACAGTTTGTGCTATTAGGGTAGTTTTTCACAACTACAAGCTAGCTACGTTCTTTCTTGAAACTAAATGAACCCTACAATTTTTAATTTTGTTTTTCTTTCTCTCTCTCTCTAAAAGATAAATAACTTTTAATGGTAGAGAAATCCCAATAGAAAATCGGGAAAACAATGATTTTAACGGCAAAACAGGATGAAGAAGATGAAGAGGATAAATAGGCTTTTAATGGCAAAAGAAGGAAACCATGATGTTCGTCATTCTCTTTTGTGAAGAGTCATACGAGACAGTCGGCAAGTTCTCACCGGAGACAAGATCTAGTCGTCCATATTGTCATCGTGTCGTAACTCTCTTACCTGTGTTCGAAAATGCGGCGGTGGTGGCCGGAAATCAAGGAATAAACACTTGGCGGACATGGACAAAAAAGTGTTGGTTAAAATCAGTTAAAAATTTGATTTGTTGAAAAATCTTGTTTTTCTAATTATTTTTTGGTTAATCTAAATAAGATTTGTAAGTTTTGTGTTAAAATAGCAAAGAAAATGATGATTAAGTGAAAAAAAATTGATGGCGGCTCCAATAGAAAGTTGAAGAGTTTTTTTGTAACCTAAAAGGAAGATGACAGGTTATTTACAAAATTGCCACTCATTAAAGACATGTTCTATAGTGATTGTGGGCTTTATCGATGTGTACATTGTTGTACAGATATCATTTTGTACACTGTTGTAACTATATTCGTGTACACAGTTGGTAATGATATCTATATGTACATCGAAGTAATGATACATAACTCATCTTTCCATGGAAAGATTTACATAGTTGTAAATGATATCTGTGTGTATATCGAAGCAGTGATAACTATATTTGTGTACACAATTGTAAATGATATCTATGTGTACATCGAAGTAATGAGTCAAATCAACTATATTCGTGTACACAGTTGTAAATATATATGTGTACATAGTTGTAAATGATACATATGTGTACATCGAAGTAATGATAACTATATCCGTGTGCACAGTTGTAAATGATATCTATGTTTACATAGAAGTAATAATATCTATTTGTACATCGAAGTAATGATACATAACTCATCTTTCCATGGAAAGATTTACATAGTTGTAAATGATATCTGTGTGTATATCGAAGCAGTGATAACTATATTTGTGTACACAATTGTAAATGATATCTATGTGTACATCGAAGTAATGAGTCAAATCAACTATATTCGTGTACACAGTTGTAAATATATATGTGTACATAGTTGTAAATGATACATATGTGTACATCGAAGTAATGATAACTATATCCGTGTGCACAGTTGTAAATGATATCTATGTTTACATAGAAGTAATAATATCTATTTGTACATCGAAGTAATGATACATAACTCATATCCCATTTGTTAGATTCTTTTCATTATTATGTGGTTCTTTATGATGTATTATTTATTTGAATACTTTCTATATCTAAAAAACTAGTTAAAACGTAATTATACGCTGGAGCATATAAAGTAAAGTTCATGAGGTTGTGTGTGTGTACATTATCCACATGTACACCAAGATTTAATATCCACATGTACACTTGTTTACCAATATCGACATGTACATTTTGAAATATTACAAGTAGCTCAACAATAAACATATCTACATGTACACTTGTTTACGAATAACGACATGTACATTTTACCATGGTGCAACATTCAATTAGACATTTACGAATTTGTAACATAGATTTACAAGTTTCAACATGTATGTTCAAATGGTGAATATATGTACACAAAATCTATGCCACAGAATAATCCAAAGCAAAGTCTAAATTGTTTTAATTATGTAAATTTTGATTCTTTCGGATGGAATTGGAGATGTACATCATATTCGTGTTAAATTTTGATTCATTCGAATAAAGTAAACAAACTCCATGTTGCATTTTTGTTGTTATGTACATCATGTTCATGTACACGAGTATATTGAGTAACCACCTGGATACGATCTTGGTTCGACGTGTCCACGTGTTCCTGTGTTTAAAGATACATGTTTTAACAATGTCCACATGTACACTGTTGTAACGATATTCACATGTACACTATATATGGGAATCTGCTCATGTTGTAATTATTTTTGGGAAAAGTATGTTAATATACCAAGTAGCCAAACAAACATTATTAAAATTTGATTCAAGATCGAAACTTTACGAGAGGTATAAACTCAAAAGATTTGACAAACATCAAATGTCAAAGTTGGCCATTGTTGCTATCAAGCTTCTCACAAGCGGTGGTTGTGACAAAAAGGGGCACGGTGACGACAATTCCGGAGCTTCAGAACCAGTGCCAGAGTTTTGAATCTTGTCTTAGAGTTTGAGGTAGAGGTGTATTCATTGAGAGATAGAGCTTTTATACATCATGATTATACCACTATCAGAAATATAGCTTGCACATCTCAAAAGATAGGTTGGATAATAAAGATATTGATTATGAACATATTTTCTGGAAAAAATGTTCTGGAAAACTAATATTCATTTTACAAAAGATAAAGAACTCCAGAGGACGAAACGGAGAAGAAGATATATGGGGCCCATTGTTTTGTCTTTTAGTTAAAAATGTATATTATATTTTTTTAGATATAGTTAGTTTAGTAGACACTTATTTAGTCAGATTGTAACAAAAAGTGGGTTTTGGTTAAAGAAAACTATCTTAGTAGTCAGAACTGTTCTATTATGTTAATAGAAACTTAAAAAAATGCTTTTGGACGTAATATTTTCTCAAACTAAGTCAAACAAAAAAAATAAGACCAATCAAAGCCACGCTGACTGGCAAAACATAAACAATATTCATTTGTAGTTTTGCATTTTTTTGTTCTCTCCCAATACCGTGCAACCTAAAAATTGTGAATTGTAACTATTCACTACCATAATCTCATTCACTTGGCTTGGGATAAAAGAGACTATGGAGAAGTTGGATAGTTCTTTTATTTAGATCAGACTTTTTGATTCTTTAAGTTTAAAGGAACAAAGATGCACCTGATGTCAAAAGTTTTTGTTCTGATAAATTTTACATTCATTAAAAAAAATCTTCATTCACGATTGCACGTCCAATAAAAAGTACTTATTCCAACATTTTGATTTCCTCAAATACGTAACCCAAAACTGATTAGTTTTGTTCTTACGCAGAAACCCAACTTTCTTAACTTACATTAAAGCAAGACAAAAAAACAAAAGAGTTATTATGTTTATGTGTGTATTAGTTATAACATCGTACCATTTTTAAAAGTTAAAAACCAAAGTATCCTTTAAAATTTAAAACCCCTCCCTCTTGCAATTAAAAAATAACATGGAAAGCAACTGACTTCTGGTATACAGCTTTCACCTCTTATTAAAATTTTAGGAATATTTTCCTATAATTTTAGGAGTCTTTTCGTAAAATTTGGTAAATAATTTCTAAAATGTAGTAAAATCTTTCTTAAATTGTTTAAAATTTGTTCTTATTTGCAGCATTTATTTAACCTTTAATACTCCTAGTCCAACGTATTTATAAAGTATTTCTAGATGTTTAAATTGTTTTATATCCCCGTGGAAACTAAATTATCAGCACTTGGCTAGTCTGTGCTTGGACTACGGTCCAAATGGTTTACATGGTGGATCGTAACAGATGATCGGTTCACCCCCAAGTATTAGTCGGAATGTATTCTAAACTCGGATCAGGCAGTGTGATAGCCAGTCCACTCTGTAACACTAAGTGTGTTCTTCCCGAGGCCGACCGGATCAGCCGATAGGGTTTATCAGAAAATTTTTTTTTTATAAATTTAAAACCTTTTTCTAAAAAAACTTTAAAAGTAAACAAGTTTTTACAATCCAAATAAATGATATATATGATTTTTTTAAAAGAATATTAAATTAACAAAAGATGTTTTACACTTTGTGTTACATTGGGATTGATTTTTTTCTTAAAATCAAATACTAAGCTTCAAGTAGCTATTGAGTTGCAAACCATATGGATAAACCATTGAGATTGATATATATGCTTTTTTATGGTTTATGTCGTGTTTGTACATAAAACTTGTTTTGATGTTATCATAGGATATATTATATACATATCTATATATATAAAAAAATGTTTGTCTCCCTTCTGTTGCGCCATGTCATAAAGTCGTTGATTGTGAGTGTGACACCTGTCTTCATTGCCTAAAACTCATCGTTTGATTAACTTTTGATGTGGGCTGCTGCGTTTCATAATTGTTTACGGTTTAGTGGGTTTTTTGTTCACACTGTGATATAGCCCAAATACAGAGAGATAGCCACTATAATGAAAACATATGTAAAGACTGAAACTTTTGAAACGAGAATGAAAATAAGGAGTGTACCGTGAGTTTCTGGATGCTACTGACTTCGCCTTGGTTGGAGGCGATATCAACGGTGACGGTTCATTTCGCCGCCACCTCCGGTAACTCAATAACATTCAAGAGTTTAAAATTATTGGCGATGAGTTTTGCAGAGTATGAAGAGGCAGAGGGAAAAGGATGATGAGCAACAACACTGAAGAGGTTAAAAAAAAATCGAGCTAATTAATAAAAATATTCCACAGTTTAAGCGGTGGCGAGTAAATCAGATCGGTTTCTCAATTCCACTATGACTCGATCAAGAGAGAAATATAGTTTTTTTTTTCCAAAAAATATAGATATTATCAAAGCAAAGATTGCTCCGAACGAATCATAAGAAGATAAGAGAAGAAATCAAAGGTTTTTATTTCATTTTTTAATTAGTTATTGGGAATTAACATGAGTGGAAGTGTCATACACGCGCACAGACATGCGTGTTGGTGAGATATGAGATACATATTTTAAACTTAAAAGGGAAATAGAAAGGAAGCAATGTGTTCTATTCCCATTGAGTCTTTTTCTTTTGAGCCTTTTGTTTCAAAGAAAAACGACAGAACATAACCAGATTTACTTCGGTTTAATTTAGATTCGATTCAGCTTAAATGCATGCATGATTTTAAGCTACACAAGTTTCATTCAATAAATAAACCAACGGAAAATTTTATTGTAAGAAATTTGGTTAATTGAAATTCATAAGACATAAAACAATAAATAAATAAAAATAATTTGATAATTATCTAGCTACTTATATTTATATAATATTTATATATCAAAATAACATAAATATATGATTATAATTAATATTTAAATAAAAAACCCGGGCGTAGCCCGGGCCGACCCTAGTGTGTAGATATATTTGGGTTTTTGTGCTATGCTCATCATATATATAGTAATCGCCTCTGATTTAACACCTTTTCGATTAAAATGAAAAAAAAAACCCTACGTAATATTCCCGTTAGAATAAATACATACAGCGTGGAAAATACAAATACATGAACAAGATCCAATCTGATAAAATTATTCTATATAAAGTGTACCAGTCTGATTTTTTCCACGACACTATCACCAACAAACTCATCAGAGGCAAAAAAAAAAAAAAAAAAAAAAAAAACAAATAATCAAAGATGTTTTACTATGTGATTATTCTCCCTGTAGCTCTCTTTTTCGTGGCTTACAAATTCATATTCTCACCCAAAAACCAACGTTTCAACCTCCCTCCTTCTCCGCCTTACGCTCTCCCCATCCTCGGTCACCACCTCCTCATCAAACCGCCGGTTCACCGTCTATTCCACCGCCTCTCAAAGACCTACGGCCCAATCTTCTCCCTCCGAGTTGGCTACCGCCGCACCGTCGTGATCTCCTCCTCCTCACTCGCGTCAGAATGCTTCACGGGCCAAAACGACGTCCTTGTCTCAAACCGGCCTTGTTTCCTAACCGCAAAATACGTTGCGTACAACTACACAACCGTAGGCACCGCTCCTTACGGCGATCACTGGCGTAACCTCCGCCGTGTCTGCTCCCTAGAAATCCTCTCCTCGAACCGTCTCACCAACTTCCTCTATATACGTAAAGACGAAATACGCCGCATGCTCACGAGACTCTCACGTGAGGTCAACAAAGAGATCGAGCTAGAGCCGCTCTTGTCTGACCTAACGTTCAACAACATCGTGAGGATGGTCACGGGCAAGAGATATTACGGAGACGAAGTCCATAATGAGGAAGAAGCGAATCTTTTCAAGAAACTTGTCGCCGATGTTAACGACTGTAGCGGCGCGAGGCACCCTGGAGATTACTTACAATTCTTGAAAGTATTGGGAGGGAGCTTTGAGAAGAAAGTGAAAGCTGTTGGAGAAGCCATGGATGAGATCTTGCAGCGGTTGCTTGATGAGTGCAGAAGAGACAAAGACGGTAACACCATGGTTAACCATTTGCTCTCTCTTCAAGAACAAGAGCCAGACTATTACACCGACGTCACTATCAAAGGCTTGATGCTTGTAAGTGCTAACGAATCTCTAGTACACTCAAATCATACAATAACGAATATTGCTTATTCTTTGTGTGTTAGTACTTGGTTTTTAAATCATTATGTCTCACACGTTTTCATTAAGTGGCAACGAATCTTTTTTCAAATCAACCTTTTGGTGTAATTTCAATAATATATAGACGGCTCAGGTATAGCGTCATAAGACATTTGTTTTGATCTCCAAATTTTAACGATATAATATACTTGTAGGTTTTAGACTTTGAAACTGTAAAAATCTTTATTACTTTATTGTAATTTTTTTAAAATAATCTGTGAATTATTATAAAATGAAACGTTTATAATTTTTTGTACATGTTCAAAGAGGCATGAGTGTCTCTAAAATGTTGAGGGCCATAAACATTTTAATAAGGTTTTAACAAAAATATTTTTATTTATGATTTTGGGATTTTTTTCAGTGTAGTTTTTTTTTAAAAAAATTTGGGGCCCTAATCCTATGTTTCACTTCACTATGCTCAGGACCACTCTTCCAAAGAGGTAGTTCGATTGAACCTTTTATTGCCAAAAATGAATATAAACAACAAAGAAACTTACTTATTGGGAATTAGGATCCCCAACATACAACTAGAAGCATTTTAGCCACAATTGCAAAAGATTCAGAAACTTCTTGCGTTATTTCCTTGCTATCTACGATAGTCTTACGGATCAACTAGTCATGTTAACGATCTGCGGAGATGTAGTCATGTTGTTGTGAAGACGGCTGTTGCGTTCTGGCTAGTCATGTTAATATTTATAGTTACTTAAGCTGTATATATATACTTAACAAGTATTTATATATATTTCTGTTAATTATGCGTGAAATAGGGCATGATGATCGCCGGAACAGATACCTCTGCCGTAACCCTAGAATGGGCGATGGCGTGTTTGCTAAACCATCCAGAGTCACTGGAAAAGGCAAAACAAGAGATCGACGAGAAAATTGGACAAGAACGTTTGATCGACGAACCAGACCTAGCAAACTTGCCTTACCTTCAGAACATACTGTCCGAAACATTCCGGCTATACCCTGCTGCGCCGCTCTTAGTGCCAAGATCGACGACAGAGGATATCAAAGTCGGAGGGTACGACGTTCCACGTGGAACGATGGTGATGGTGAACGCGTGGGCTATACACAGAGATCCAAGTCTCTGGAACGAACCAGAGAAGTTCAAACCGGAACGGTTTAACATCGGAGAAGGAGGAGAAGACGTTCATAAGCTAATGCCATTTGGCAATGGACGGAGAGCGTGTCCAGGCGTCGGTTTAGGGCAGAGGATCGTGACGTTGGCGTTAGGATCGTTGATACAGTGCTTTGACTGGGAAAAAGTCAATGGTGAGATGGTCGACATGACGGAGACTCCGGGGATGGCGATGCGTAAGAAAGAACCTTTATGGGCCTTGTGTAGTTCTCGGCCCATTATGAATAAATTTCAGGCCCACTCATAAGGTTTCTGAAGCTATATATGAAGTGTAACTCGTATGAATGGAAATTGATACGTTTGCTCATTTCAATGGATTTCTAATGGTTAAATGCTCTCTTTTGTTTTTTCAACGCAAATTATTTAACTAAAATTGTCGGGGAAAAAAACTTTTGTTGATTTAAGGAGTCTTCAAGTCATATTCGGGTTTGGGGCTAAGTTAATCAAAGACTATACACAGGCTTTCGAACACATGAAGTTAAAAAAAAGGGTGAATTTGAGAAATGACTAAGTTTGGAATGAAAGTTAAAGTGCACAACATTGATTTTGACAGAATTAAGTATCTAACAATTTAGCTTGATCTGAGCCGGTTTTACCTCTTGGGCTTACAAGTAACCGGTAAAGAAGAGATGGTGAGATGATATTGACAACAACATGTACGACCATTATTTACCACGAACTATTATCTTAAAAGGGAAGATACACATTCCACGTTACGTATTAAATAACCGCATACACGTTTCACTTTCACTGTGTTCAATAAATAAGTGGACAAAAATAAAACATTCCTGCAATAAATGGTATTCTATTTACTTCATATTAACAAAATAATATAGAACATCAATTCCATTTCTACTCTAGATATTAAAGCCTATCACAATCACATCCACAACCCCTAAATACTAAATCCTAAATGTTATACACTAAAGCCAAAATCAAAATATAAATCCTAAATCTAAATATAAACTCTAAACCTAAACATAATGAAATAAAGTAAATAGTACATATTTACGAAATTATGAAATGTTTAGGATTGTACGTAAGAAGTTAATGATGACCCCAATTTCAACTCCCACCTTCCAAATACTAAATACTAAACCCTAAACCATAATCACTAAATCTTAAACCCAAATATAAATCTTAAATACAAATATAAACCATAAACTCAGATAGAATAGAACAAAATCAAAGGTATAGTACATATTGGTGAAATTATGAAATATATATGCTTGCATGAAATAAGTTATGTTGACCCCAACCTCAACCCCCACCTTCCAATTACTAAACCCTAAACCCAAAATCAGTAAACCCTAAACTCAAATTTAAACCCTAACCCTAAATACTAAATCGTAGACCCTATTCACTAAAGCAAAACCAAAATATAAATCTTAAATCCAAATATAAACTCTAAACCTAAATAGAATGAAATAAAATAAATAGTACAACACCTATTTACGAAATTATGAAATGTCTAAACTTGCATGTAAGAAATTAATGATGGCCCCAATCTCAACCCCCACTTTCCAAATACTAAACCCTAAACCCTAATCACTAAATTATAAACCTAACTCCAAATATAATCCCTAAATCCAAATATAATCTTTAAACCCAAATATAAACCAAAACCAAAATAGAATGAAAGAAAATAAATAAACATACTGTATATGCTTGCATGTAAGAAGTTATGTTGACCTCAACCTCAACACCCACCTTCCAATTACTAAACCCTAAACCCAGAATCACTAAACCCTAAATCCAAATATTAAACCCTAAACCCAAATTTGAACCCTAACCCAAATATTAAAATCTTAAAATAGTGCATAATATTATGTAATAATAAACTATACAAAATATTAAACTCTAAACTCTAAATCCTAATTACTAAACCCTAAACATAAATAAATATATTAAGCTAAACCCTAATCAAGGAAGCATAAACCCAAATAGAACATATATAATATGGTTTACTATACCCAAACCTTTACTTAGTAAATCTAAACCTTAGACATGAACCTATAAACTCAAATACAATATATAAATTGTTTTCCAATATTAAACACTTGAAATCACATTTACTTGGTTAGCATGTTGTATATCTTATATTCCATATAGTCTAAATAGTATCGTAAACGAATGTTCCAAATAATCAAATTTATCTAACATTCGAAAAATGAATTTCATATTACAATCAATCACACAAAATGACAAAGAAAAGACCTATCAAATTTAAAAACATGACATATTATTACATTTTTAAGGAGTAGTATAGAAATATGCCTCAAGTAGTATGGTAACCGTACATAGGTATACTTAAGAATATATACTATACTATTCATTTCACCGAATATAGTATAGACGGCGAGTTCATCTTCTTCAATTCTTCTTTTTTTTTAGACAGGCCGATACACATTCATTTCGTTCACCATCATTATTCTTTACCACCATATAGAGATCGTCTTCATCTCCTCTCTTTTTTTTTCCGACACGACGATGCTTTTACCGACTCGCCGTCTTTTTTCTTCACCACTAGATCTGTAAAACAAAAACAGAAACGAAAACAAAGTATGGAAACAAAAGCATGATTGTGAAAGGGAAAAAAATGAAAGAGTTGTTGTGTGTGCTCACCGTCTACGCTTTCATCGTTGTCTTTTTTTTCACCACTGGATCTGTAAAACAAAAACAGAAACGAAAACAGAGTATGAAAATAAAATCATGATTGAGAGAATCAATTTATTTAAGAAAAAAATGAAAAAAAATGAAAGAGTTGTTGTGTGTGCTCACCGTCTATGACTTCATCGTTGTCTCTTCTTTAGAACAATTGATTGTTCTTTTGGTGAGAAGAAATTCAATTCAAAAAGATGTGTGGGTAATGAAAGACCACGTTTTACTTTTTACAGTTACAAGTTTCACCGGTTGTATACAAGGGTATAATGGCATTATTATACAAAAGACACAATACATATTTGCAAGCTATGTCTTTTTGCATACAATGAATTATAATTTGTTGGAAGGTTATACAGCCCAATTCCCCTTAAAAAAAATCTTCTGTTGATTTAAGGTGTCTTTAATCATTGGCCTATGGCTTAATTAAAAAAAAAAATACTCCTAAAGACCTATTTTAATAGAAACTAGACTTTGATCCACACGCCCGTGGGGATGTATTTTTCAAAGTTTCTATCTGTCTTTCATGTCAATAATATAAGGGCTGGGCAAAATAGCCGAATCCGAAGAACCGAACCGATCCCGATCCGAAACAGTAGTACCAAACCCGAACCGAAATTGATTAAATATCCGAATTATTCAAAATTTTGGTTTTTGGAGAATCGAAACCGAATCCGATCCGAAACGAAGTATTTCGGGTACCCGAATGTATCCGAAATATATTTATACACTGATATATATTAATTATTTTTAGATTTAATGTGTATAAAAAATCTTGAATATATATAATACTTTTAGGCTGCTTTAAATACTTGAAAATATATACAAATAATCAATAGTAAATATCTAAAATAGTAAAAGTATACTTAAAACACCAAAAATACTTAAAATAATTATTTATTCTCTATCCAAATATTTGAACTAAACTAATTTATATGTTAAGTTTAGGTATTCTGACATATGTTATTCAAATTTATATTTAATATATTATTTTGCTTATAGTTTTTGAGAAATTTAAAGTATATAATGAATTTTAAAATTTGAAAAGTAATTTAAATGGGTTACCCGAACTCGAACCGAATCCGCAAAAATCTGAAGCGAACCCGAACTGAAATTTAGAAATAATCGAATGGAGCTGAAATCTTTGACCCCAGAAACCCGAAATCCAAACAGACCTGAATCGAACACGATTAGGTACCAAATAGATAGTTTCTCAAGTTTTTCTTAAAAATATAAGCCAATTATTTTTTTTCTTAATATACTGCTATCCATATTTCCAAACAAACCTTTTTTTTAAAATTGCAGTCTATGTTTCCAACCAAACCTCATTATTAAAGTTGCAATCTATGTTTCCAAACAAATTTTTTTTTTAAACTGCAATCTATCTTTCAAACAAACCTTTTTTTTAACTGCAATCTATGTTTCCAAACAACTTGTTTTTTTTAAATTGCAATCTATGTTTTCAAACATTTTTTTTTTAAATTGCTATCCATGTTTCGAAACAAAATTAATTTGTCAAAACTAACCCACAACTTGATTTTAACCCCAAACCTATACCCAAACATGAATCAAATGCAAAACTAACCTAAAAGTCTTGTGAAATTACAGCTCAGCTCCTTGTGACCAAACAAAAAAACAGAAGCTATTTTTACGAATATAGCCCCAGTAAGTCGTCTGAGTCGTCTAAAATGTTGGAAGTCGTCTGGACGACTTCAAAGTAAGTCTTCTAGTGTAGCTGATCTTAAAAAAAATTTATAAATTTTTTAAAAAATATTTTGATAAGCAAAAAATTAAAAACATGTAATTATAAACAGTTTTAAGTGATATAAATTAAAATATAACAAAATTGAATTGTTTTCAACATAGATGAGTGTAGGTAGTGAATCATGATATTATTTGGTCTAGGGTTTGGCAACATATGTTGTAGTATTGTATGTATTCTTAGGGTTGGATTTTGGAAAGCTTGAATGTTTTTTTGAAAAATTAAAATTTTACCTATACGTGTTTATTTTTGTGTATACTAAACACGTTTGAAGTTTAATTTGATTTTATGAAGTGTTTAGTTAGTTAATTAAGTTTAAGGGTTATGTTTAGGGTCTACACGACTTCCATGGAAGTCGTCTGGTGAAGAAATTAAAACAGACGACTTACATGTAAGTCGTCCAAAATATTCCCGCCTAAATTTTTTAAAAATTATTTTTCCGCTTAAATAATTTAAACCAGACGACTTACAAGTAAGTCGTCTGGGAAGTCTTCTATTTTAGTTTTCCGCTAAAAATATTAAAGTCTTCTGGGTGAGTTACTTGTAAGTCGTTCAGGAACTCTAGGAAGTCGTCTGAATCTAAAATATTTAACCTAATTGGAATTTTTGTCTCCCTATATAAAGAAAAATTTACACATTCTCTCTTCTCCTCTCAAATGTCTGTAACAAAAATATAATGTTCATCATTCTAAAACTCTTCAACCTCTCTCTAATCTCTTTGACTTGAAAACACCAAACTTTATATGAATTTTTCAGTTTTGTCTCATGTCTTTCTTA
>NC_027750.1:54755597-54756261 GCF_000695525.1 Brassica oleracea var. oleracea | reverse complement strand
TTAAATTTATATAATCTTCCACTCATTTTCTCTGTTTTTAAGCCATTTGAACATTTTTGGATATGCAGGTTTTTTAGATCTGAAATACTTCTGGGATGATTTACCTGTTAGTCGTGTAAAATATAATGCACTAGACGACTTTCAGGAAGTCTTCCAGACGACATCCAGGAAGTCTTCCAGACGACTTCCATTTCAGTCGTCTGCACTTCCTGGAAGTCGTCTGGACTTCCTGGAAGTCTTCTGAAGAACTCTCCCTTTCATAATAGATCTGAGCATTTTGGTAAGTTTTTATGTCTGATTTTTCTTCATTTGGTAACTTCTTGTTGTATAAAGTTCTTACTTTTTTCCCAAACTAAAACTCTTCAACCTCTCTCTAATCTCTTTGACTTGAAAACACCAAACTTTATATGAATTTTTCAGTTTTGTCTCATATCTTTCTTACTAATCTATCTTTTTTGCAGGTTTTTAATCAGTTGGTACTCATCTTCCACTCATTTAAATGTAGATCTATTAATTTTAGATATGTATTTTTGTGTGTTCTATAAAGGTAGATTTATCTAATCTTCCACTCATTTTCTCTGTTTTTAGGCCATTTGAACGTTTTTGGATATGCAAGGTTTTCAGATCTGAATTTGATATGCAGGTTTTTCAGATCTGGAAGACT
>NC_027750.1:54754061-54755394 GCF_000695525.1 Brassica oleracea var. oleracea | reverse complement strand
ACTTGACGACTTCCAGGAAGTCTTCCAGACGACTTCCATTTCAGTCGTCTGGACTTCCTGGAATTCTTCTGAGGAAGTCTTCTTCCATATCAAGTGGAGTCCAAGATTGTCTTTGTAGAGGAATGATCTATAATAGTTTTGTTTGTGGTCTGTTTTGTGATTTGCATGTCTACTCTTTTAGTTGTGAATTTTTTTGTAAAATCGGTGATAATGTTTCCCAAGATGTAATACATGTGCGAAAAATGTGTTTACACATTTACAAATCAATGAAATAATAGACTTCAATAGCCTTTTTCTTATCTTTGGATCTCTCATATGCAATAATAAACTCCAATGGCCTTTTTCTCATCTTAATAAACAAGAATGTTGGTAGCTTCATACTGATACAACATTTTAAGAAGCATTTTAACCCTTCTTCCAACTCATAACAATAATCATCATTAGTGTCTATAACAATAATACTTAAGAGATGGAAACAAACAATAGTAACTAGTCAAAGCATATCATATTTTTTATAAGTTTGTGTTGAAAAACTTAGTCAAATTTAGTAAAACTAAGGGAGAAAACATATTTTGAAAAATTGTAGTTTTACATATCTTGAAGTTACTTATCACTCTTAAAAATACAAGTTATTCAAAAACTAACGTAGAAGACTTAAAAACTAGCGGAGAAGATTAAGTTAACGTGAATTAACTTAATTAACTTTAATTAACGTGAATGTTGGTAACCTCATTAATATCATCAATTAATATTATAAATTTCATTCAGTAGCCCTAATATTGACTAATATACATGAATTAACAAAAAAATATTAAAAAGTCTTTATAGGTTTAAAGAAAATGAAAGTTTATTAAACATTGACGCAGACGACTTCCACGGAGCGTCGTCCATTTAGGTCATTTTTGCAAATAAAATTTTACAAAGACTCTGTTGTAATGAGTAAGTTAACTCTACAGACTCTGTGTTCATGTACATGCTATAATCTTCACTCAAAAATAACATTCTCGCTCCTTTGAAATGATCAACCACAAAATTCCAACATCCATCTTTCAACAACCATTCTCCATACACTGCATGTAAATCATCTGAAAAAGTCAAAATAAAACACATTAGCAAACATAGAACAAAGAAAACGAAAGTTTATTAAAGATCGATGCGGACTACTTCAATCAAAGTCTTCCAGACGACTAAAATATTAGTCGTCTGGTCAACGCAGAGGTTATTTTTGCAATTGACTGTGAAATCTGTTATCTAAGACGACTGAAAAATAAGTCGTCTACTTTTTTTTGGTTAAAAAAAACTCCAAAAAAGCTAGACGACTTACATTTCAGTC
>NC_027750.1:54753781-54753907 GCF_000695525.1 Brassica oleracea var. oleracea | reverse complement strand
TATTTAATTATATATAGACGACTTACAATTCAGTCGTCCAGGATTTACGAGGTTTGACTAGAATCTCGGAATAAAATTTTAGACGACTTACATGTAAGTCGTCGGACGGACGACTGAATTGTAAGT
>NC_027750.1:54746480-54753685 GCF_000695525.1 Brassica oleracea var. oleracea | reverse complement strand
ATGTAAGTCGTCTAGGTTCTTTGGAGATTTTTTTGTAACCAAACAAAAGCAGACGACTTATATTTCAGTCGTCTCTGAAAACAGATTTCAAAAAAAATTGCAAAAATAACCTCTGCATTGACCATACGACTTCCAGGTAAGTCGTCTACTGCCAGACGTCTGGACGAACATATCTGGAAAAAAACTCGATTTCATACCTTAAATTGGTGAGATAACTTCCTTAGCACACATAAGGCTTCTCCAAGCACACAGAATCTCAAACGAAAGTGACCCACTCAAAATCTTTAGTTTCTATGACTCTATGAACCATAAAAAAATGTAGAATCAAAATCTTGGGGTTTTTTAGCTGAATGTGGAGAGAAAGTGAGAGATATGTTGTATTTAGTTCATAAGAATGGAGAAAGAAGAAGGGTAAATCGATTTTGGGAGCATTAAGAGCATCAAATTGGTTTTTCATGGTGGTTGGGGTATTGATGACAATGACAAACTTGTAATTACTTGAAGATGATGAGGAGGAGAGAGTAAAAATGTCATTTTCGAAAATTAAAAGATAGAAAAAATTTGATGACATTTTCGTGAATTATATAAACTTGTGGGGTGAATATGGCAAAAATAATTTCCAAAAAAAATGGAGGTTAATTTTGTATTTGACTTTGAGTTTTAGGTCAATTTTTCAAAAAACTCTTGCCCTTTTGTTCTTTCTGGATTTTAATGAGAAGTCTTTATAAAAGAGAAATAACAAAATTTGTTGACACGTCACGACAAGGAGGCAAGCATGTGCACGTACTAAACATAAGAGAATATGATGAAAAGATACCGGTAGTTGAATTAAGCTAAACATAAGTGAATATAACGGGAAAAAATTTTAAAACTGTCGGGTAAGTATCGGCGGATCTAGAAAATATTTTAAGTGGAGGCGTAAAAATAATTAAGTAATAGATAAATATTTTTTTTACTTGATAATCGGAAGAAAATAATAAATGTAAGACATGGAAAGCAAGAAAATCAAAAATATTAAAAGAAATTAGAGGTTGGAACCCATGTTCAGTGGGGGCAAAGGTAGACTTTAAACCAACTAAGCTACGTAATTTAATGTTTCCTTAATGCACTTTAGTTTGATTTTATATTAATGTGATGGCAACTGCACCTTCTTGTTATACGTAGATCCGCAGCTGGTTGTAAGTTTAGATAGAGAAAAGCGTTAGACTCAATAAAGTTTTCAAATAAATCATATTTACAGATTAAAGAAATTGGTAAGGATTTATTAAGAACAGTTTTTAAACTCAAATCGTAACATTCAAATCAATCAACATTATCTATGTTTAAATATTATAATTTCAAATTTCTTTGCAAATTTAACATTAAGCACAGATTTGATAAATTCACAAAATCTCTAAACCAAATTTCGCTGCAGATAGTTATTTTTCTCATCTAAAACTAAGCCAGAAAATCAATAATACTTTTGCATCTATCAATTATTCTAAGATCTAGATTTTGTGTTGTTAATTTAGAATTAACATAAAATTGAATCTTTTCTTTTTGTCAAGAAAATGCTTCATTAAAAGACTGGGTCGACCCACAAGTTAAGAGTTCATTATAATAGAAAGAGTTAAAGACTGGGCTAAGGCCCGTTTTGCTAAATTATCAGCCTCTCGATTCTGGTTTCGAGGGATGAAGGAGAAAGAAACGTCGGTGAAAGAAGACGAGATCTGTTGAATGTCCCAGAGGATACCAAAGATCTCGTTTGTCTGCATGTTTCCGTTGATAGCTCGAATGAGCGATTGATTTGTCGGAGGCCATCTTGAGGTTCATATGCCCAAGTGTTCTGCCTTGATGTGAGACGTTCTCAGCGCTAGTGCGTCTGCCATGAGTGGGGAGTTTGCAAAATCCACGGTTGTGTATCCTTGTCGAGTCTCACTAGTGTCGATTCCTGAGAAAATCCAAGCCAATCCAACTCTTTGAGTGTCTTGTCCCATGATGCGTGTGATTTGCAGACGACCTCTGGTTCAGTCGCTTGTCCGAGTGATCTTTCTCTGCTTAAATCAGGTAAAGGTTTGTTCTTGATCAGCTTTTGTTTATTTTCCCATCTCCACTCTCTGGCTAGAGCTAATATTTTGGTTGAATCTTTTCAAAATCTTCATTCGAGTCTACAGCTATGTGAACTGACTGAGATATCAGAATGTTTTGCCACACTTCGCAAGCAAAATAACATGTAAAGAAAATATGGGCTGATGTTTCTCTTTCATTGCATCTAGTGCAATTGATCCATGTCATAATGCGTCTTTTCTGCAAGTTCTCACCCAGTGGTAACGCGTCGCGTCTTGTAGCACAGATGCCTGCCTTAGAAGGTTGCCAAATGTATATGTACTCTTCTCCCATTTGGCTTGGCTTTAGGCATTGAATCTCCGGAGCAAACTCAGGAATGATCTCCTAAATTCTTTTTGTATTCCACTTCACATCAGTATTTAGGAGAATCCACTACTCGTAGGTCCAACGCTTCTTCTCTTATGGGTCCAAAGGGTTTATTATGTCTGTCTAGAGTAATCCAAGAATCTTGCCACACTCGAGTAGTGAGTTTATTACCTATAGCCTTCCCTAGATTTTGTTTTAATAGGTCGCGACCATGTTGGATTCCATGTCATCCATGAGAGCAGCTGGATGGGGCAGAGGTCTCTAGAAATGATTGCTTCTGCAGTGTAGAACCCGAGCTAGTAGGCTCTCTGGTTGTGTAAGGATCCCCCATGCTAGCTTGGCCTGTATAGCTCAGTTTAATAGTTGAATGTCCCTGAGTCCCAAACCACCTCATGCTTTAGGTTTAGTTAATTTATTCCATGCCACTCAGCTCATCTTTCTTTTTTTGTCAGGTCCATCCCACCAAAACCTCGTTAGGAGATATTGTATTTTTCAATTTACAGAGACTAACTGGGAGGAGTAAACATGACATTGTATAGGTAGGGATGGCTGAGAGGATTGCTTGAACCATAGTGAGCTTGCCTGCCTTGGAGAGGAACCGGGTTTACCAGCTAACAACGCAATTTTAGATTCTTTCGACTTCTTCCGAAATGTTCAGAAAGGCCTAAGTATTTTCCTAATCCCCCTTCCTTAGCAATATCCAGTGAGGTCTTCGTTGCTTGTCTCATAGATTATGTTGCTGTTGCACAGAAAGTGATTGAGGACTTGGGAGTATTTATCTTCAGTCCAGAAGCTTTCTCGTAATTCAATAGAATATTGCATAAGGCTTCACAACCGGCAGGTGAGGCAGCATCGAAGAACATCGTGTCATCTGCAAATAGCATACGATTGATGCGAAGCCACTCTTATGCCCCGGAGTGAAGTATCTTTTGCTGCATTTCTCCATAGGTCCAAGATGACTTCTCCACAAAGAATGAACAAATATTATCCTATCAATCTAACAATTCATTTTTTAATCCTTGAAGAAATCTTAAATCTAACAATCAGATTACTCAAACATGATCAATGAAACAAAAATTATTATTTGAATAAACTGCAATAAGAAATCAATAAGAGAGATAAAGGAATTTGAAATCTTCGCTTTACTAAGTATTGATTTGTCTCTGCAAAAACTATAAAACAACCAAGTCTAATATAAAATAAGTCTTAGCCTAAATAATGGCTTGAATAATAGATATAAGTCTAAAACACGTCAAACATTTGGTTGCAGATAGTGGAAAATTTTGGGCCAATCTTCAACTAGTGAAAATTGATAAAAACTCATGGGAACGTTTGATCTTGATGGTTGTCGACATACACTAATGGGTGGTGTTGATCGACACCAAGTCCAAAAATCGAGTCTGACTTGCTTTTTTCGGTTCTAATTCTCCTTACCCTCCAAAATGCTTTAAAACTCCAATTTTGTCAAAAGCGTATCTAAACCTAAAATGACTCATAAAATTTTGAAACATACTTAAAATACTCAAAAATCAAATTTATTTCATAGTCGAAAACTCATAAAAACCATGATACATATGTACTATTGATGTATCAGTTGTATTATTGTTTCCCTAATTTTAAATTTAATCAAATTAAAAAAAGGCAATCTTGTTTATCAAATTAATAAAAGTCATTTAATAACAATTCTTATCAGACAGAAAACAAAACAATTGATGATATGCCTTTCAACCAGGAGTCCCTTCCAGGATTTGAGCGTATATGACACATCTGTTCGTGGAACACAAGGCTAGGAATCTACTGTGAAATTCTTTCTTGCTTTTGGTCTCTTTACTCTTTCTCTAATCATTTTGGGTCTTAATTGCTTCAAAACCTAGCAATTATTATAGAGTATTATTTTGCAACTGAACTTTTCAAAAATTATTCCTAATACTAAAAGTAGGCCTGGGCATAAAATCCGGAACCCGAACTCCGAACCGAAAAACCCGACCCGTTATCCGACCCGAAATGTAAAAATACCCGAACGGGTCTTGTAGGGTGGTACAAAAATTATCTGAACCCGAAATGTTATTAACCGAACCCGAACGAGTAACCCGAAAAATTCGAAATTAATAGTCAATATAAATATTTTGAAATATATATAAGTATTTCAATTATTAAATTCAATATTTGTGGTAATATGATATATAATAATGAATATTAAAATTTTAATAAATGGTTTAAGTACCAATTAGTAATAAATAAGTATTTTATAATTTTCTCATTGGATTAAAAGCTGGGATGGACCGGGAGGGCAAAAAAAAATCTAGAATAGACCCCTTTTTTTTTTATTTTTTTAATGAATTAAAAAAAAATCAAGATTAAATAGAAAATACTACAAAACCTAAAACTTTAATATATTTACATATCCAACCAGTCACCCACCCACTTACAATTAACCCAACCCGACCCGTGTTTTAATAATCCTAAATCCCTAAATTCTTTGTCTTCGACAAAACCAATGAAACCTACAGAGTAAATCACGATCTCCCTCTATCTCCCATTACTAATCGAACTCGGCAACAATCATCTTGAATCTCATCTATTTCTCCAATTTCGTGTCATTCATTGAGAAACTATGTCTCCAAAGACTCGACTCGCCGAAAAAAATAACAAAGAAGATGCGCTGGAGAAGAAGAAGAACGAGTCAATGGCGAAGAAGAAGAAAGCTGCGGCGGAGAAGAAGAAAGCTGTGAGGGAGAAGAAGAAGGACTCCGCGAGAAAGAAAAAAGAAACATCAGTGAAAAGAAGGAGAGAGGCCGTGAAAAAAAGAGAGATGCGGCGAAGAAGAATACTGAAACTGAGACCGCTGAGAAGAAGAGGAAGCGAAACAGTGGTGTCGACGGTGGGTCCTTGTCGAATCCAACCAAGCGGGCTCGGAACACCGCATCTCCACCGGAACAGGAACATCAAGGCGATCATTCCCCAGCACCATCAGCCGAATTGCCTTCCCAGGCCGATGTCGAGGGTACAACAGGCCTAGCGCATCCGAGTGAGCCACAAAAATCACCTACTCAGGCACCTAGTGAGGCCGAGAATCCACTGCAACCTCCAGTAACCTCACTTTCAATCTCAGAATCTGCCACAAATTGTCCTTCACATCGTGTAGACAATCACGATGAGGAGATTGTATCCAACAATAGAGATTCACACACACCCGAGGCTGCCATTGACCATACTGCGCAAAGAACGGTAAACAATTCAATTTAAAATAGTTTTGAAAATGTCTATGATTGGGTTGAACTAACAAATAGGTGGAATTATATAAGTAATGTAATGGTACAAATAAAAGAATGAAACTAGTTTAACTAGTAATAATATGTTGTAAAAGAAACTTAGTAAAACTAGTATAACTAGTACAACCACGCTAAGTATAACTAATATAACTGGTACAACTATCAAAAGTATAACCAGTTTAACTAATACAACTCAGTATTGTATAACTAGTACAACTAAAAGAGTGAAAATGATGTAACTGGTAATAATATGTTGTAAACAAATTCAGTGGAACTAGTATAACTAGTACGACCACATTTCTTATAACTAATATAACTAGTACAACTAGATTAATTGTGATGTGTAACTTATAATACTTGTACAACTATGGTTTAATATTTCTGTAATTTTGTTTTGTTTTTTTGCAGGAGGCTGAGGATATGGCGGTAAACCCCCTTAGACCAAATGAGTTTTTCTTCAAACCGAAGGATTATCGGAAGTCTTGTAAGCTTCAATCAAGATGCCACCAATACAAATTTATGACGATCCTTGGGGAGTTAGATGAATCAGAAAAGAGGTGGTTTCTCGAACACCCACAGTTCAAGCACTTGTTCCACATGGTTTGCACCTCAACTAGAAAGATGATGGGATTGTGGATGTTGCTACTCCGCACCATTGTTACGCATAAGAGTCGGCAAGCGTGGTTTTCTGTAAATGGTGTTCCGATTCGGTACTCGATCAGGGAACACGGTCTCATCTCAGGTTTATACTGCCACCAGTATCCTGAAAATTATCAGAGTGGCTTGAGCATGATGTTTGCGGAGAAACAGTTTAGGAAAATGTTCATGAAGAAGCTGAAGAATAAGAAGAAGAAACCAGAGGAAGAGGAACTAAAGGTGACAGTTCATGATGTGGAAGAGAAGCTTTCGCAGATGAAGCTAGATCGTACCAATGACCGGCTGAAGGTGGCTATTCTGTACTTTTTGGCCACAGTTATAGATGAGAAGTCCAAATATGGATGCCCCATCGATCCTTTTCTTCTGCAAATTGTTGATGATCTAGAGCTGTGTAATAAATTTTCATGGGGACGTTTCACGTTTGATCACTGCATGAAAGAGATCAAACATGTGAAGGATCATTTTAGAAGAGGACTGCCCGAAAACCCGAAATGGGCATTTCTTGGGTTCATCAACCCTTTAGAGGTAGATTGCATGAATATTTCAGAAGCATATAGCATATGATATATGAACTAATATGTTTGCTTGCAATGATGTGCAGATATTGGCATTTGAATGCATTCCTGTCCTGAAGGCAGAATTTAGAGAACCTGTGCCAAACTACGACCCTAGTTGTCCAAGAATGTGCAAGTGGAAGTTCACATCAACTGGGACAACAGGATATGCACTGGAAGAACTTTATAAGGCTCTTGGAAACACAAAGGTGAAAATTTAGTAAGATGTTTGTGGAATTTTTTATGAAACTTTGGGTTCAGTAAACTTAATAATACTTAATCTGTTTTTTTTTTATTTCAGACAATTTCT
>NC_027750.1:54717869-54745876 GCF_000695525.1 Brassica oleracea var. oleracea | reverse complement strand
ACTAAAAATGTTGGAAGGAGATAGTATTGGGAGAAAAGGTTTTGAAAATATGGACTTTCAATATAATGAAGATGGTGGAACGTCTGGACAGCAAGAGAAAGGTATAATTACATTTTAAAAAGTATTCTTGTTGTGTGTTGTTCTTGTGTTGTGTGTTGTTTTTGTGTTGTGTGTGGACAAAAAGACAAAGGTATAAATACAATATTAATCTTGTGTTGTGTGTTGTTCTTGTTGCAGGTAATGAGGACGAGGAGGATGAGGATGATGGGAAGGAGGCTGAGCATGATGATGATAATGGCGAGAAGGATGATACTGAGAAAGAGCATGAGGACGAGGAGGCTGAGGATGATGGGAATGAGCATGAGAACGATGGGAAAGAGCCTGAAAAGGAGCTAGAGGTGCAGCCAGAAAAAAAGGCAACTGGTAACTTGTTGTGCTGTGAATTTGGAGCATTGACATTGAAAATTGGTTCTAATGTGTTCTGACATTGTTGTAGATGATGCTGAGGATGATGGGAAAGAGCCTCAAAAGGAGCTAGAGGTGCAGCCAGAAAAAGAGGCAACTGATAACTTGTTGCACTGTGAATTTGGAGCATTGACATTGCAAATTGGTCTAGTGTGTTCTAACATTGTTGTAGATGATGCCGAAGAATATACACTTCGAGTAATGGAAGCAGCTGCAGAGAAGGTTGTGGCAGAAGCTGCGAGAAAAGAAGCAATGACGAGGCCAAAGAGGGTGTTGAAGCCTTCACACTTGCAGAAGTCTCCTTTTGTTAAGAAGTGATTGAAGTTGTTGCTTTTGTTATGTTAGGAAACTTGTTTGTGGCTTTTGTTAAACTAGATCTTTTTAAAACTTCTACTGATGTAAACCTTGTTAGGAAACTTGTTTGTGGTTTTTGCATTATAAAAACTGGATTTGCAGTTGTGTTTAGTTTAATAGAGAAGATTTGCAGGTATTGGCTATAACTAATATTACTGGTTTTAGTGAGTCTAAGTTATTAAGAATGGTACAACTAGTACAACTATCAGAAAGATGGAACAATTAGCTTAAATAATATGTGTAAAATATGAGACACAATAAAATAGCTTTCATAAACATGTTATAAACATCTTAAACGTGGTTGAACATAAATAACACATAGTTGTACCACTTTATGTAGTTGTACCAATAAACCAGTTGTACCAGATTGCACATAGTTGTACTTTTGGACCGAAAATGCAATTCTTAGTTGTACTAGATAAAAATTATAATTTCATCGGTTGTACTACTTGTTTAGGTTTACTTACATGAGCCCAAATATTATGGATGCATAAATATTGCAAAAATACGTTCTATGTATGTTTTCAAAAATAACATGGACAAACATATTAACAAATCCTAAAAGTATTAGGTAGATGAAGAGAACATATGTGATTGTGTAATAAATATTCAAAATTTTTGTTAAAACTAATTGTAACTCAATATTAACCACTCTAAACATCTATCACTTTATCCGGTTGATTTTCTTTTGCATATTAATTACCATATGGGATCTTTCAAATTATAAAACAAAAGAGTTGTACTAGTTAAACTAGTATTTCCTGCATGATATATATAACATAGTTGTACTACTTGTACCAGTATCACTTGGATAAGTTGTACTAGTTCGACCGGTATTACGACACAGAAACAACATATTACATAAATAAGATCCACAACACATAAATAAGTTCCACAACTCATTCATCATTTTCTTTGTTACCACTTTCTTAGTTGTCACCTCCCTTGTCGCCACTTCTTGCGCTGCCACTTCCTTCGCTGCCACTTTCATCGCTGTCACTTCCGTCATTCTCACCAACCAATGGTGGATAGCTCTTCTTTTTCTTCCTCCGATATTCTCCTGCGGATGGGAATCTAGTAACTTGTAGTCTTCCTTTTTTTTTCTCCACATACGGAAGGAAGACAACCTGAGATCGGATTTCCTCAGGAATTCTGTAACTTTCCCATGATGAATGATGAGGAACTGGATATATTGTCCTATAATATGCCAAAGACCACTGCTCCATCCAATAATACCTAGAACAATAATGTTCAGCCATTTCTCCACGCGACATGATGGCAGCAAGTGCATGCACACAAGGATACCGGTCAATATCAAAACACCTACAGTAGCATGTTTCGTTGCTCAAATCAACAAAATAACCTTGACCATCCTTCCCAATCACATTGTAATGACGTTCAAATCTGTTTAGCTCCCTCACCTCGAGCTTTTTTGCCTTCGGATAATTGTGATGCAATATCCCATGCACGTGTGGGACTAGTATATGCCTCTCTGGTACACGTAAAGATAATTGTCTATATTTGTTAAACCATTCTACAATCTTCCCCACCACCACATCAATCATTGGCAACAACGCATATTTCCTTGGTTCCTTTAAAACATCATTGATAGATTCAACAGTGTTGGTTGTATCTATGTTGTACCTTTCTCCCGGAAATTTACATCTTGCCCATTTGGTCTCATGAACACTGTCATCTAGATAGTCGGCGGCTTGAGGATACATGCTCCTGAAATCATTGTAGCATTTCCTGAACTCTATCTCTGTGTACATGCCAGCAATTTTTCTAAACTTTTTGGCAACCCCTTTCTTGTTAACACTGCTGCATGCTCCGCAGACATTATTAGACAAGTTATAATTGCAATATCCATGGATCGCCATTGGGTACACCTCGTGTACTTTCTTGATGATGCTTTGGTTTCTATCAGTACAAAATACAAGCTGAAGATCATCTGGTATCAAAGTTTTCAATATAGTCAAAAACCACTCTCAGCTCGCATTTTTCTCACCATCTACTACCGCGTAAGCGAGGGGATAATGATGATGGTCTGGATCCTGAGCAATGGCAATGAGAAGCACTCCTTTATACACACCATTCAGGGGAGTTCCATCCATTATTATCACTTTTCTCATCGCCTTAAACCCTTCGATGCAAGCTCCGAGCGCAAAGAACATATACTTAAACTGATTAGTCTCATCCACTACTAATCATGTAATGGTATCAGGATTCATCCTTTCTAACATGTACAAGTAAGATGGCAGTCTAGCAAAACTCTCCTCAGGGTTGCCACACAGATCATTGACAGCTTGGTGTTTCCCTCTCAAAGCCGTAGAATATGAAACCTTAACACCTAGTTTGTTCTTCACCAAATTTATGATAGTATTTGGATCTGGAGTCTTGAATTGGCATGGATAATCAGCGTGCACCACTGATGCGACCAAGCTTCGTGTGCCTCTTTTCCCCCTCTTGGTTATACTTTCCTCTCCCCGAGAACACGTATGCATCTTTCTATACCTTCTAATAGTGAAAAAAGCCGAGTTTTCAGCTTTGCAGCTCGTACATGCCATCAGCATCCAACCCCACGATATTTCAATACGTAAAGAACTGGATTCAGCTTAAATATATCAACCTCAAAACAATTCGAATGCACTCCTTTGTCCACTAAATCTCTCACTTCATTCTTAGTAGCAAATTCTTGATTCAAACGCATATCAATATCATCTTCCCACTCAACATTGACAACTGTTTCTTCAACTGGTGTAACAGCCGCCACCTCCTCCCTATCATCCATTTCATCACCCTCTCCCTTGCCTTTCTCATGCTCATACCCATCTGATTGTTTTTGAGGAACAATTGCCAACTCCTCAACTCCAACCATACCATAATTAGCTCTAGCATCACTCAGAATTTTCTCATTCATAGAAAATTGCTCGTTATTCTGATTTTCTGAGACGATTACTGAAAGCTCCACATGCAAGACACTACGCCGGGTTTTTTTGTCTACCTCCATTAAATATCCTAAAACATCTTCATCATCCAAAATATAACAAGGCCTCTTATTCTCCACAACTAGAGGAAAGTAACTCAGTTGAAGCTTCGTCGCAGCTACATCGATATTCATTTTCTTGCATATTCTATCAACCAAGTGAGAATAAGTAATCTCCTCATATCTTCCTTTTATCACTAATGTAGAAATATGCCGGTCTCCACCATGATCAAAATGTATCACCACAGCTCCACTATTATCCATAGTTCTTTAAATGGAGTAAAAACCAACATTACCGCTAAATAGTTATACGAGTTCTGCTGCCGCTAAAATTCTGGTTATAATAGTATTACCAATTTGACTGGTTTACGTGTAACAGTAGTTATAAGTTATACTAGTAAAACCAGTTATACTACGTTCACTTGGCACATGACTACTATAAGTTATACAAAGCTCTACCCATATCCTTATTCAATGTTATTTAGAGTTTTATCAGGTGTACTAGTTGTACGTTTCGTATGAGCAATATCAGTAATACTAGTTCTACCACTATTACTACTTTCACTTTTTTAAAAAAATTGTATCAGTTGTACTATAAACAAACACGAGTGTTTCTACAATATTGTGCTTCATATTTTAACAACATTATTTAAAACCTTTAAACATGACTCATAACATTAACATACATATTATGTGACTAAACTGAAATAAAAAACAATAAAAAAATATGAGAGACAGAGAGGAGTGAGAGAGAAAGAGAGGAAGAGAGTATACACTTACCTAGTGATTTCAGAACCAAAAACGACGCACATGTGCTGTTTTAAGGTGTCGTAAGCTGTAGAAAAACCTTAAGAAACAGAGTTACAAGTTTTTGGATGAAGAGTTGATAAAGAGAGCTTTGGTTGGTGAAGGGAGTAAATTTTTGTGTTAGTTGAGTGTGGTTGTAGGAAAATGAAGAAGAAGAAGGTGGGTTAAATTTTTGGTGGGACCCAGTCGATAGAAAGAGAAAGAAATGTACGAAAGAAGAGATTTTGAAGGGAAGATCGGATTGTTACAGAAGAAAAAAAAAGGAAAGATCGGATGGCTCAGGTTATAAGAGAGAGGATCTGATCTAATGGTCAACACTGAACTATCATTAGAGGTAAAATGGTCATTTTACACTCCTTGGTCCATCTAGATTTTTTTTGGATGTGGTAGATTAGGTTTTGGTCCATTTAGTCCAAACAAGATTTAAGTTCTTGCTCATTGAAATAAAAAAGTATACTCTCTATAAAGCAATACATATTGTTTACAAATGATGTTTGTTTTCATGCTTGATTTAACATTTTATTGTTATTTTATCAATTTTAGGTGTGATAGATTAATTTTTATTTAATTTAGATGCTTTTCTTTATGTTTTGGTTCAAAATTTTTGTTTTTTACTTCGGTTATATCCGAACCGAACCGATATAACCCGAATTTGTACAATATATGATTACTTTATGGGTTTTAGGACGCAATACAATTTGTACCGAATCTGAAATGTTATTATCCGAACCCGACCCGTACTAATAAAATTTTAGTATGGAACCTATGAGCGTAAACCCGAAAACCCGAAAAACCCGATCCGAATGCCAACGGATACCCGAACGCCCATGCCTAACTAAAAGATACTCCCTCCGTTCTTTAATGATAGACTTTTTAAAAAAAAAATTCTTTCAGAAAGATGTATTTTTTGTGTTTTGTAAGAAAAAATTGTAAACTTCAAGAAAATTAATTGCCTTTATTGAATTTCTATTGGTTAAAAGTTATTAAAAATTGAAAATTGCAGAAAATGATATATTTATTATGGTAGTTTAATGTGTTTTCTTAATATTTGTGAAAATACTAAAAATTATATCTTTTAGGAACGGAGGGAGCATTATCTGTCAAATACCTAGAATAGTCAGCAAATTTTTAATAAAGAGCTAGCAACTGTATTTTTAACGACCTTTTCAAACTCTTTAACTCCATGCCCATTAAAGTCCTAGCTGTATAATCTTCGATAAGTTCCTGAAATTTCAATAGAATACATTTTAACCAAAAAAATAAGTCAATAACACATCGATCGCAGTAAGAAGACAAAGTGCGTTCGTCGGCATCTATTAACAACAAGCACGTTTCCCATACAATTTCCGCCCTACCTAAATATTCGGAATTTTCTGCAACTTTATCTGACCCACCACTAGGCACGAACAAAAACCGTGGCCCGACCCAAAGTAAGCGGTTTGGATCGGTTGCTGTTCTGTCAAATAACTCGAATGAGTTTTGTCTATATTGTCGTTTTCTGGTTCGGCTTTTATCCCATAACCAAATCAAAGCCACTGGAAATATTTTGAGTCAGGGCATAAAAATAAATAATTAATATTGTTATATGATAACATTATATAGGGGTGATGAAAACCCGAACCTGAAAATTCGATCCAAAGAAAAGTGAAACTTTAAGTTTTATAAGAGGAAAATTCAAACTCAAACCAAACTGAATCCAACATAATATCCGAATGGATTTGTGTTCTAAAGTGAAATTATAATTTTTTTCACTTAACAATCATTTTTGCTCATGCCACCAAACGATTGTTAGTGAAATTTATTTAAAATTTTCAAATTTGTGAACTAAATTGTGTACTTTTGACTCAAAACAAGTATTTGAATAACCGAAACCCAAATTAGAACAAATCTGAATTTAAAATGGGTTCAACCGGATTTTCGATGTGTTACTATATTTTTTTGATTTTCATATTGGTAAATCAATAAGATCAACCTAAATCAAATGGTCAAAAATAAAAAAAAATATCATCAGGAATTTTTAAAATACATATGATATACATCAATTTCTTTGAATATAAAATTTAGAATGTATTATTTTCATATTAAGTTAAAAGAACCGGACTAGATTAGACTATGTATACAAACTAATTCATTGTAATAATATTCCTCATGAAAGCTAATAATACTTCTTTTGATTCCTAAAATCTCATTAATCAATCATAATATTAGAGTTAATATCCAAAAGTATATAATTATCATTATGAACAACCGGGTTTGTCTGTTGCCCGTGAACATACCCCTATGAAATTAGTCGGTTGGATTTCAACCCGTCGAATACTCCGTGTTATAACAAAAAAACGAAGAGAAGAAGAATCCTCACATGAAATAAGATACCATAGATCCATGTGAATCTTTGTAAAAAATCCAACAAGAGACCTTCCATAATAAATAAGCATGACATATAAAATAAATTAACCTGAGTTTCAAACCTAGAAGAATTGTAAAATCTTCTTCCGGAGCCGACGAAGTCGAACGCCAAAAACCAGTGAAAAACTAGGAGTCTAGGACTCTAACACATCCATGCATACTCATTTATTCTTACGGAGTTTCAAAAATTTTTTCATCATCACAATTTACAAATGATAATTCCTCTTTTTTTTTCTTCTAATCCGTAGATATCCGGCGAACTGAGGCCCAACCAAATATGGTTATTCCACCACGCTAGACATGCTGGGTTGCTCGCAATGAAAATTAGAAATCCATATCGTCTAGCCACACAAACAGATAAATCTGAGTTTTGTAGGTTTGATATAATTCCTCTATTTTCCTTATCGAAGAAACCCCAATTTCAATTTAAAAAAAAAAAATACAACAGTTACATATTTCAAATCTAAAACTGCTAATTTTTTTTGGTTTTCATATTGATAAATCTATGAGATCAACCTAAATCAAATGGTCAAAAATAAAAATATCATCCTAAATTTTTAAAATACATATGATATACATCAATATCTTTGAATATAAAATTTACAATGTATTATTTTCATATTAAGTTAAAAGAATTAGACTATGTATATAAACTAATTCATTGTAATAATATTCCGCATGAAAGCTAATAATACTTCTTTTAATTCCTAAACTCTCATTAATCGATCATAATAGTAGAGCCAATATCCAAAACTGGAGATTCGTGCTTAATTATCTTTCTACTTCAATTTCTTTTCTTGGAAAAGACATACAAATCATCTTCTTTCTTTGTTTTGTTATGGCTAGTACGATTTTTGAAAAAAATGGAAGAAGCAAAAACAAGGATCTCTCCGTGCATATGGAGATGACCTCTTATGCAAAACACATGTGTTGCTTAGGTCTACGACGGTTCTTTAACTTCCAATTTGAAGAATTCTTTCATTATCAAAGTCTACTTTGCAAGCCGCCGTAGCTTCCACAGCATGAACAGCTGTGGAGAAACTCTCGACCTTAAGATGTCTTCCTCGGCCTTACAGAGGACCACACACACTCACCAAAAATGACCTTACTTCTCAAGTAAGTGAACTAGAACAAAGTTATGGACAAACCTGAACTTCAGAAGACAGAACACGGAACAAAGTATGAAGAACAGAGCAAGACATAATCAAATGTTAACCCAGTTGTTGGGAAAAGTCACACGGCGCAGCGGAAATACTAATGATCGTGTTCCCCTGACCTTGTGTGAACCTGTGAAGAAAATAGTTCGACGATGGCGGGATGTAATATGCAGAAAAACGTAAATGAGACACACAATTTTTACGTAGAAACCCCCCTCGATGTGAGAAGGAAAAACCACGGGACCATAGTTCACTCAAAAATCCACTATATAAATGGTATGAGTACAACCACGTCCTCCCTGTTCAACAGTCTGAACAGAACAGAGAGTCTAGCTACAAAGAGCTATCTCCAACACAAACAACAACAACAAGAGAACACAAAGCTTCAAAACCGGCAGCAACCAAACGACCTCAGTTCACAAGAATTCCGGCATCCAGAGACTAATCCAACCGTACAAATCCAAGATAAACAAGTCAACAATACCTCCGCCAAATCGTAGCTCAAGAAGAGAAGATCTCACCGTCGGATTTACCAAACACCCAAGACTGTCCCGCTGAAGAACTGTGACGACCAGCTTCACTAAAACCCAGACAACAGAAGATCCAACCGTTGAAATCTAAATCCCTTCAGTGAATCTCTAACCCACTGACTGCCGAAGCTTACCACAAAATATCAGCCCGATCAAGTTCCGTTTGATCCTCCAAAACCAGTCTTGAAATAGCCTGACGAGTTTTCTCCTCCTTCTCTCTTCTTTCTCTCTTTTGTCTCTCTCTCTAAACTCTATTATTGTGAGTCTACAGTGCAAAGGGTCATGAGAATTATTATTATGTCTCATGCCCACTTGGTTCTCTCCATCTAGGAGGGACCCAACAAACTCCCCCTCCGACTAGATGGAAGAAACAGCCATTCCGGCTATCTCTCGGCATACTTCAAGCTTCCCCCTCGGTTTATTTAATCAGAAGATTAATCAACTAGTGGTTACGTAACAATGATCAAAATAACTAACTTATCAGTAAGAATAAATAACTATTTTTTACAAATGCTAAGTATATATATTAATGTAATTGTCAACTTAATTGATGTGGTGGAGATGAAAAATTCTTGTCCTTTTTCTTCTTATGTTCAGGTCCTGAGTTCTCGTCCCAAATGGAAATATAATCCTTTTTTAGTGGAAATACAATTGTATATGAAAGTTGATGAAAATATTGTAATTTGGAGCTAGAATTTTCATAATTGTATTTTTTTTACAACAAACGGATATTCTATTAATCAAACTTAAGGTGGTCTGGTAAATAATAAATATAATGGATCTATATATTTGTTTTAAGTCAACTATTTCGAAATTCCGTAATTTGAAAAGCAAGCTCAAATAAACATGCTACCTACGTAGTTTAGTTAGGTTAAATTCTTGAATAATTATACTCCAATTAAATCAAAATGTAAAATATCTTAGGTTAATATGCACATCTATGAAAAAATAATTTTATATAAAAATATCATTAAAATATAAATTATTTAATTAATTACAAAATAGACTACAAATATCCTTAACTCCACAATTTTAAAGAAATTTATACCATTTTTATGATAAGTATGATATGTTCATTTTTTTAGGTTTTCATTCTTTTGTTTTGACAAAAAAACATGTTCTCACTGGGGGAATGAAAAGTGAAAACAAGTGCTCTATCCCCCTTTTTCTCCCTCACAAACTCTTTTCTTAACTTAAAAGAATAAAAAGCACATCTAAAATTACATCTAAAATTAAAACTCAGAAAAAGTATTTAAAATATTGAATTTAGTTTACCGAAAAAATGTTGAATTTGGAAAACTATCCATCATGCACATGTAAAAAACACACGTACATCACATATTACCATCCAACGGTCACAGCTCAAACCCCTATATAAAGAGGTTGCTTCCTTCCCATACACAAAACAGTCTTTCTTCAGCTGTAAACACAAATACAGAGAGAGAGCAAACCCATTTCTTGAAATTCGATTTCAGACAAAGCATGAAGAGAGTCAGAGGTTTCAAAATTGGACATAGATCTGTCAAGATATTCAAATGGATCCGATCAAGAAGAATTCGAACAATGAAACGTCAGTACCGGTCACGAATTACAAACCCGATCGCCGGAATACGGTCATTAGCACGGTGTCTAAGCCATGGAGCCAAGAGACTGTGCGGTGGCAAGAATGATTTGGGTCAGGGTCAGATCCGACTGGGTAAGGATCCAAAAACGGCTGTTCCGAAGGGACACTTGGTGGTTCACTTCGGCGAATCAGACGGCGACACGCGGCGGGTTGTAGTTCCGGTGATCTATTTTAATCACCCATTGTTCGGAGAATTGTTGGAGCAAGCGGAGCGGGTTCATGGGTTCGATCAACCTGGTCGGATCACGATTCCTTGTCGGGTTTCTGATTTTGAGAAAGTTCAGACGAGGATCGCCGCATGGGATCATTGCCGCAGGAAGAGAACTTACAAGATTCTCTAGTTTGTCACATTTCTAGTTTTTTTTTAAATAGTCAAAAATCAGAAAAAGAGAATAAAGAAAATACAGGAAATTTGTTAATATTTTTAGTTTCTTCTTCTTCTTGTATTATACATTTATACACGGCATGCCGATACATAATTGAAAGATTGTGTTTATTTTTATGCATTTCTTTTATCAAAAGAGAACATAGTTAATAAGTTTTATATATATTAGAAGATTTATCTGTGATTTTCAATTTTATGGTAGCATAGGAAGAGTTTGATTGTTATTCTGTATTGGCATTGCAGTGGTACGAATACATCTTGTGTATAGCTTGTTACTATTAACTGTACTAAATGCAATCTAAATGGACTAAAATCTTGATTGGTTATTCTGTATTGCAGTGGTATGAATGCAACTTTTTAGTTCTTAATAGGTTTAGTTTTTTGTTGAATCTTAGAGATGAATTTTTTTATTAAGTGGTTATTTCATTGGTTGGAAATGTTTTGGCTGATGTGGCATGCTTTATAGGGTTTAAAATTAACCCCCTTTTATATCAAGGAGATTGTCAAGTCCTTATAGTTGTGTAAATTGCAATAATTTTTCCTATAATTATATCATCGTTCTTCTGTTCATATCGTCACAAAAGCCTCAGTTAGCAATCAAAAACTTGTTATATTAACTGAACTAACTCGGTTTCTTATTACAGTTACTTGTCATATATAATGGTGAACAAACAACGGTACGAAGCTTCAGTAGCTCAGTTGGTTAGAGCGTGTGGCTGTTAACCACAAGGTCGGAGGTTCAACACCTCCCGGGAGCGTTCTTTTAGTGTTTACTAACTTTTCTTCTGAACGGGTTTTACGACAACACTATCGACATAGCTGCTTGTTACACAAAAGCTAGGAGCACTACGAGTCTACCGGAGGATTTGAAAGTTGCTGGGAAATGCACATTGAGATTGACTCTAGTTTCAAAAAGGGATACAGTAGGAAAGGAGCGATTCAGTTTTTTTTTTCATCAAGGAATACGAAAAAGCCATGGATACATTGACATATCAAGAACGTCTGAAGCATGATCCTAAGAACCAGGAGTTGTTTGATGATGTTAGAAATTTCTGCATCTCGTTTATTATTAAAGCTATGTAATCCGAGTCAGTGTGAAGCATATAGACAAAGCGAACCAGGGTGATCTGGCGCCAGTAGAATTGAAGGATAGACGAGCAAAGGCAATGCAAGATCTAGATATTGGGGGTGATTGGTTGGGTTGTAGGAGCTGACTTTAGCTTTAATATTAATCTACAGCCTTTAAATCACCGATCATGCTTTATCTTGTTCTTTAAAACTACAACCAAAAATTAAAAAAATGGCTGTAAAAGCCTTATTTTCTAAATCCCTATCTTTTGTTGGGGAAAGTCACACGGCGCAGCGGAAATACTAATGGTCGTGTTCCCCTGACCTTGTGTGAACCAGTGAAGAAAATACTTCGACGATGACGGGATGTAATATGCAGAAAAACGTAAATGAGACACACAATTTTTACGTGGAAAACCTCCTCGATGTGAGAAGGAAAAACCACGGGACCGTAGTCCACTCAAAAATCCACTATATAAATGGTATGAGTACAACCACGTCCTCCCTGTTCAACAGCCTGAACAGAACAGAGAGTCTAGCTACAAAGAGCTATCTCCAACACAAACAACAACAACAAGAGAGCAACACAAAGCTTCAAAACCGGCAGCAACCAAACGACCTCAGTTCACAAGAATTCCGGCATCCAGAGACTAATCCAACCATACAAATCCAAGATAAACAAGTCGAAAATACCTCCGAAAAATTTCAGCTCAAGAAGAGAAGATCTCACCGTCGGATTTACCAAACACCCAAGATTGTCCCGCTGAAGAACTGTGACGACCAGCTTCACTAAAACCCAGACAACCGAAGATCCAACCATTGAAATCTAAATCCCTTCGGTGAATCTCTAACCCACTGACGGAAGAAGCTTCCCACAAAATATCAGCCTGATCAAGTTCCGTTTAATCCTCCAAAACCAGTCTTGAAATAGCCTGACGAGTTTTCTCCTCTTTCTCTCTTCTTTCTCTCTTTTGTCTCTCTTTCTAAATTCTATTATTGTGAGGCTACAGTGCAAAGGGTCATGAGAATTATTATTATGTCTCATGTCCACTTGGTTCTCTCCATCTAGGAGGTACCCAACACCAGTTACACCCATTAACGAGGGTGTTAGTCTAGGCTGGGAACCTCCTCCCTAAATCCACAAAATATCAGATATTACAAGTGGTTTAGACCTCAAAGCCTTTTACACTGCTAATCTTGGTTAAGCCTTACCTCTAATCTCTCAAGAACACTAACTGCTTATACTTTGGAAAATGTTCTCTCAACTTGCTCATACCTATCTCTCTACACAACGTCAAATATATATAACTCAACACTTGTCCTAATGTACCTCGAGATGCACCAGCAAATCACACTCCTCCTCTGTGCAGTTCATTTAATAATCGACCTTATATGTTCATTCAGTAGCCGACAAACCGTAGTTTCTTTTGCTTTATCAGGACTGAGCCAAACGGCTATTCTTGTGGTCCTGCAATCTCAAGTTGTCACGTGAGCTTTCCTTTACATCTTTAACCTTTCTCTCCACGTCTAAGAATCTCTTTAGCTTTGATCTTCTTTACTAAATATCCCAACAAATCTCCACCTCATAAAGACGGATCAACAAGAAAAATAAGAAGATTTTACCTGAGAATCCAAGATGGGTGACATTTGATCTAGTTTCATGGATTCCTGTTTCTGGTTCCTGAGCCTGATTACTGAGCCTTGACCCTCAGTAAGTTCAATGTTGCTTGAAACTTACTGACTGGCAAAATGTTTTTGAAGATATCTACTCAATTGTTCAATGTATATATCTTCAAAAATTCCACAAGACCCTTCTCGATGATTTCTCTGATCTTGTGATACTTTATATCAACCTGTCTTTTTCTTTCATGATACATGTTGTTCTTGGATAGAGCAATGGCACTCTGAGAGTCACAAAACACCTCGACACTCCTCTGTTCATAACCAAAGTCTTACAACAGACCTTTAAGCCATACAGCTTACTTGACTGCATCATTCATCGCCAAGTATTCTGCCTCTGTAGTTGACAACCTTTTGTAAGCTTGATCTCCAACTTATGGTGTTTCCTCCAAGTGTAAACACGACTCCACTGATTGATCGTCTCTTATCAAGATCCGCAACGTAGTCTGAATCACAATAACCCCTCACCACAGACTCTAATCCTTTCCTATAACACATCCTTGTCTTCATTGCTCCTCTAATGTATCGCATGATCCATTTAACTCATAACTAATGATCCTTGATAGGATTTCCCATGAATCTGCTGACAATTTCTATTGGATACGAAAAATCAGGCTTTGTCCAAATCATTGAGTACATTAAGCTTCCAACAGTATTTGAATATGGAACTGATTATATTTCATGTATAATCACAAGTTTTGTGTCTAACTATACTATTTTCTTTGCAGAAGTTATCAAACCTTGTGTTGCAGAGCTCAAGACCATTGTCAGTTCTCAAAATCTTAACTTTTTCTTAGTTTGATTCTCGATCATGATACACCAATCCGCAAAGGTACGAAACGCTTCATGTTTATGCTTCAAGAAGCAAACCCAAGTCTTTATTGTATATTCATCTATAAACGAGATGAAGTATTGACATTTTCCTAGAGAATATGGTACACTAGGTTCTCCTCATAGGTCTGAATGGACATAATCCAGCTTGTCTTTTGTATCATGAGTTGCAACAGAGAAACTGACCTTCTTTGCTTTTCCATATACACATATCCAACACTGTAACCTTATTTTTATCAAAAAGACGCTTCTTCACTAGTAGACTCAGATTCTTCAAGCTCATACGTCCTTATCTTCTGTGCCATAGGACTGTATCATAGCTTCTCTTCTCAGTAGCATAAAACTGACCAATTTCTGGTTTTCCTTGTAGTAGATACATCTTATTATGTCTCTTTTCTTTTAAGAAAATTTTGTTATCTTTTTAGATACTCAAGATTCCTTTCTTCGACTCAAAACTATATCCTAACTCTTCCATAGTCTTTATTGACAATAGATTTTGGACCATCTCAGGGATATACTTGACGCCTGTTAGCAGGGACATGGATCTATTTTGATTCTTGATCCTTAATGTTCTGATTCCCCTGACATCTGATGTTGTCTTATTCCCCACGTGTACTGAACCTCCACTAACTTCCTTGAGGGTTTCGGGCCACTCTTTCATATAAGTCGTTTGATAGCTGCAACTAGTGTCCAAAACCCATTCATTCTCAAGATTTATCTATGTTGAATAAAGAGATTCTAGCACATATAAACCTGCAGCTTCATTCTTATTTTATTTTACTATTGTAACCACTCCTCTGCTGTTGTTTCCTTCGTACTTCTGCTTGTTCTGAAACTTGCCTCTGCTATGACAAGAGCCCTTAAAGTGTACTTCTTCACTACAAGACCAACATACTTTCTTTCCCTTAGACTTTGAGCGAGACTTAGACTGTCTAGAGTACTTGTCTTTGTATTCAGACCTCCCTCATTGGTCTCCTTTCTCTCTGACATACAAGCTCTATGCTTGACCTTTAGACCCTCTAGAGTTTGACCCATTTTTAAACTCTTTTGCATATATTGCAACAACAACTTCATCCAGAGTGAGAATTGTTTTTCCTGGCCCATACCTCAATGTATAACGCAACTGTTCAAACTGCCTTAGTAGTGACATGAGGAGCAATATAGCTTGGTCTTCATCAGATATCATAACGTCAATATTCTCCAGATCCGTTATGAGATGGAGATAGTCATCAATATTACTTTCAATAGACATTCTTTCAGACATCTTATACCCATAGAGAATTTGCTTCAAATAGAAACGGTTTGGAAGTGCTTTGGCAAGAGACAACTTGTCTAAAGCTCTTAACATTCCTGCAGTGGTTTCCTCCTCTCTTATCTCTCTGAGAACTCTGTTGGTAACACTCAAGACTATAGTGATCCTAGCCTTCTTGACTTTTTCAGCCAAAGCTTCTTCCTATTCTACACCTACCTTATTCTTTTCAACTATTTCATCCGGATCTCTAACCTTCTCTTTAGCTTTATCAGATTCTTCTAGAGCTTTGCTCAGCCCTTGAAGATCTATCTAAGCTAAGAGTTTATCCTTCCATAATATGTAATCCGCGTGACCATCAAACTTTTTAAGCTCCACTTTTGATGATGACATGATTTCTTAAAGAACCACACTTTGCAGAATCTGAGCTTTGATACCAAGTAACTCTAAACCTTAAAACGTCTCCCTCGGTCTTATAGAGCACCACTCACGCTCACCAAAAAGGACCTTGCTTCTCAAGTAAGTGAACCGGAAGAAAGTTATGAAAAAACCCTAGGCTTCAGAAAACAGACATAGAACATAATATGAAAAAAGAGCAAAACACAATCAAATGTTAACCCAGTTACACCCGTTAATGAGGGTGTTAGTCTGAACCGGGAACCTCCTCCCGGAATCCACTAGATATCAGAAATTAAAAGTGTGTTTAGACTTGAAAGCCTTTTACAGTTCTTATTTTGGTTAAGCTTTACGTCTAATCTTTCAAGAACACTAACAAGCTTATACTTTGAAAAATGTTTTTACAACTTGCTCTCACATCTCTCAACACAACGTCAAAGATATATATATAACTCAACACTTAACCTAATGTACCTCGAGATGCACCAGCAAAGCATGTTCCGCCTCTGTACGGTTCATTTAAGACTCGACCTTATATGTTTGTTCAGTAGCCGACAAACCGTAGTTGCTTTTTCTTTATCATGACTGAGCCAAACGGCTACTCTTGTGGTCCTGCAATCTCAATTTGTCACGTGAGTTGTCCTTGACATGAGTATTTAACTCTATTTACGAGTAACCAGATCTATTTAATGCTGATGGACAATTTCCCAGAGATTATTTGGTTGGGTTTTGGTCCGCGAAGTATCTAGGGTCAGCAAAAAAAAAATTACAATCTCAGTGGGCCAAGTGACCTTGCTACCTTATGTTCTTGTTAGGGATGTCAAACAGGTTGATCCGTCCCGTCCCGTTCCGTACCGCAGCGGGCTCGTCTTCGAGCGGGTCACGGCGGGTCAGGCCCGCGCGGGCTGCGGTCTTCAAAATGGCTGACCAAACCCGTACCGCAAAACATGTAGGCCTTTGCGGATCGGCCCGCGGGACATAGAATTACAAACGGACATATGGTTCCTGAACGCTTCAAGACATGATTCAGGACACTTTATCAGTTTCATGACGCATCAGTAAGTGAGTTTAGTCGATGATTGAACTGAATAAATCAATACACTTGTTAGTTGAAGATTTTGTTGGATCAAAACACTAGTTTATTTACTTTTGTTAGACTCCAAACATTTTAAAAATAAACAATATTAGTTGCTGAATCCAAATATTATAACTCATAAGTTCATAACAAATGATTTAGTTTTCAGAAACCAAAATTAAATAAAACCAATACCAAATCAAAGATGCTAATCCCAAAAATAAATAAATAAAAAACACCAATCACACTTCTTGTTCTTCATCTTTATCACCAACAAGCGACAAAAAGATAATGAAAATTTATCTTCTTCACCATCAACTTCATCTTCTGCAAATAAGAATAATAAAGATATATTGAAACCTAAAACTCCAAAATGTATGATATTGTGAACAAATACATATAGGCAAAACTAAGAAGAACCCATGGCGTGAACTAGATCTTCTTATTCGGTGGAAAGTGAGTTTTCAAACTTCTTATAATAACTCGAAGAAGCTTCACCGATGCAGATCGAAGGTGCTAGGGAGACCGGAAGCATCATCGACCCTGAAACCACCATCACCGGAGCTACATAACGTCGAATCGCCTTCTTTCTCTCTCTCTCTCTCTCTCTCTCAATGTTTTAGGCGAAAGCAGAATTGGGACTTAAGGTTGCGGGTCTTCAAAATCCCGCAGGTTAAGCTCATCCCGCTTTCGATCCGTCCCGCGAGGCTCGCAATTTTGCGGACTTACCAAATGGAGACCTAATCCCACCCCGCAACAAACCTTTACGGGCCAGGTCCGCGGTCCGCGGTCCAGGTCCTTGATTGCCATCCCTAGTTCTTGTGTTCCGCCTCTGGCTAAGCTTCGGTTTTGGGAACACGTGATTAACGTTTTGTTAGGTAGGTAGTAGCATAATTTAAAGATTGTCGAGAATATTTTAAAACCTTGAGACCTTGTTTTTTAATATTAAAACCTTGAGACTCGGCATAAGTGCCTGATAGTGTAACGTCGCCGCTTCCACTATTGGGTCTGTGGATTTTACTATCCCATTGATGGTTGCCTATTAATTTTTTTGGATGTTTAATAATTTGTTTCCTAATTTTGTAATCACTACATGAATCAGAACGTGATATTTTTGTTTTTTAATACGATGTTACCAATTACATTCTAATTTGTTACATATTTTTCCAGTACTCCAATATGTGTGACCGAAAATATAAATATAATTTAATAACTCAAATAAATAAATTAAATATTTTAATATATATTGCCATACTATACATACCATGATATTAGAAATACATAAGTAATTTTGTGGGATTTCTTGATTCCACAGTGATGGAAATTTTAATATTTCTTAAACATCTGCAGGCTAGTCATCGTTAACTCCTGCATGGTTTATATAGGAATTGTGGTAGAATTTATTAATCCAATATATTTCAAATAATATATAAAAGACTACACATGCAGACATACTCCATTATCATGCACTAGTTGAGTACTCTACAGATGCAGAAGTATATTAATTGCACTTTTTAAAAATGTGTTTATTCAAATTTAAGTTAGCTTGGGCCGAGAATGTGGAGATGAAGCTCTGTTTGTTTTTGACCAAAAAAAAAAAAAAAGCTCTGTTTGTTTTGGTGTTTCTGAAAAGTATTATTCTTTCATACAAACGACGCATTAGATAAACGTGTAATATAATTATTGGCTTTAATCGTTGTATTGTATAGAGTTTTTATTTAGTGTTATCAGGTTGCTAGGATTATATATTTAGGCAGCACTAGTCGACTGAGAAGTACACCAGATTTTTCTTTTTTAAAGCAATTTCGATGTTCAAGGAAAAAAATCAAAATAACTTGTTAAAACAATACAATATTAACTAAAAGTTCTCATGACGTTGAAATATATAGAAGAAACCATAAAAGTATTTTTTGGTAAATCAGTAATAACAAAGTTTGCCGACCTTAAAACGATAATTATCAACTAATCTAGGGAGTGTATTTAAACTGGAATTTTGAATAGTTGTATTAAAATAATAAATTATATCTTATTAAACATAATTTAAATAAAAATAATGTTATTGAAATACATTGTGACAACTTGTTCACCCGGCTTCTAATCCTGGGACGAATTATTCAACCACTAAACTAGTGCTGGGCATTCGGGTTTTCGGTTCGGGTCGGTTCGGTTTATTCGGTTTTCGGGTTATTCGGATTGGGATATTTAGGAACCGTTTAGGAACCGGACATTTTTCGGATCGATTCGGTTCGGATAGTGTCGGGTTCGGGTCGGGTTTCTATTTTTTTATAAAACCCAAAATGGAACCGTATTACAAATAATTCGGGTATGGTTCGGGTTTAAAGCCCAAAAAACCAAAAAAACCCCGAAAACCCGATCTAAACCAGGAAAAAACCGAAAACATGTCCGGGTTATTCGGGTAGTTCGGATTTTTGTAGATATTTTTTATTTATAAATTATATTTTATATATATTAAAATTAAAAATAATATTTTTTTTAATATATTCAAAATATTCGGGTATCCGTTCGGTTCTCGGTTCGGTCCCGGTTCGGTTTCGGTTTTTCGGATTTAGAAATATAGGAACCGTTCGGGTTTTTGTAATTTTCGGTCCGGTTTCGGTCCCAGTTTTTTTGGTTCGGTTCCGGTTCGGTTTTCGGGTGTCGGATAATATGCCCATGACTACACTAAACCATTTAGAATTAGGTGAATGCCATTTTGTCGCGCTGGAATTAAATCGCATATCTTTGCCAAAAATGCGAAGTCATTTGAGAGTATGACACCTAAGCCATCAGCATTTATTATAGACTCTATTCTCTCTCTGTTCCAGAAAATAAATTTTTTTAAAGTATTCAACGTTTATTAAGAATTTAATAAATATTTATAACTTAATTTTTCTTTTATTTTATTATACATTTTCTAATAACTTTTCACCATTAAAATTTAATCAATTCAAATATCTGCATCTAATGTTTATTAAAAGCATAAAAAGTATATTATAAATATAAAAAATCTATCTTTGTGGAACAAATAAAAAATCTAAAACATCTTACTTTCGGAAACAGAGGGAGTATTGATTTTCTTGTGAATAAATTTAATATATAGGATTATGAAAAAACAAATATACCAAAAAATATAACCATTGTTTGACTCTTTTAAACAAGAGACTATCCTCTTTTTATCTTTTTACTTTCTATATTTTTAATTATATAATCTAAAATTTTAGAGGTTATATTGATGCATATATTGAGTATAAGTTTTCAAACAATTTTTTTTAAAAGTTTTCATAATACAATACTAATATAAGAAAAACTAAAATTAAATTTAATAAATCGTAGCAAATAAGCACTCTTTCGAACTTTTAAAAACATATCACCCTCTTTTCTTTCACTTTTTATTTGTTTTATTATTACAGTGAAAATAATTTGGTTGAAGTACCAAGCGATGCTATCGTTTTAATGATAGTTTCAATAGCAGGTATTTCAAAGAGTATTAAAGCATTTCCAGTGGGTTATAGCCAAAAGGTTCCTAAAATACATGTTATATATTATATGAAAATATATATATATATATATATATATATATATATATTATATGAGAAATTTCTTAGCATAATTTTTTTTAGTCTATTTTCACAAAAATAGCATTCAATGAAGAAAATAACCAAATTAAACTTTATTAAAGGGTAAAAGTATATATTTATCTTAAAATTAATTAATCTAGACTTAGTGTTTAAAGTTAAGGGGTTGTGTTTTTGATATAGAATTTCAAATTATTTTTAAAAAAATTTAAAATTTTTAAAATAAAAAACGGCTATTTTAATTCTTTTTTTCTTAAAATACTATTTTGGTGACAAAAACTTGAAACAAACTATTTAAAAGAATTATACTATATACATATATATACGTATTTTAAGAATTTTTTTGGCTAGAATCCCAATTGGAAGTGCTTTTACTCTCGAGTTAAATGTAAAATTAGAAAAGCAAGAAAGAGACACGATCGATGAAAATCAATTCTAGTGGAAATATCCTCAACAAAAACATGAGAGCATGTTTATCCGGGTTTCAGTGAGGTTCTTAGTGCGTGGATCTCCACAAAATTCGTAAGGATCAGTTACAAAAATTACTAATTAAGAACCAATTTTAGTGAGTTTCTTACACTGTTCGCGGGCCCCACTGACTCGTGGCGATCCGCGATTGATTTGCTTTTTAATTTTTTTTTTTTTTAGATAAAAAAATTTTAAGAAATTCATTTGAGTTTCTTAGGGATAAAAATAGTGTGAGAAACTCTATGAAACATGTTAGCTTTTAAAAATCAGAAAAGTAAAATATACTTATCAATATTTTTATTATTTATTGAGAAATTCATGCACGTGCAGCCGTTGATATGCTCGTACCTTTTCTTCTCTGTGCTTTCCAGATCCTCCTTCAACCCCAAAACCCATTCCTCTTATATATAGATCCTCCTTCAACCCCAAAACTCATTCCTCTTATATATAGATTACCATATCATTAGAAAGGCGACATCACTAAAAAAAAAATAACGTGACAAAGATGTTTTACTATGTGATTCTCCCTTTAGCTCTTCTTGTCATTGCTTACAAATTCATCTTCAGCTATAGAACGCAGCGTTTCAACCTCCCTCCCTCTCCGCCTCACTCTCTCCCCATTATCGGCCACCACCGCCTCATTAAACCTCCCGTCCACCGTCTCTTCCATGGACTCGCCAACACACACGGCCCAATCTTCTACCTCCGACTAGGTACCCGCCGTGCGGTTGTCATCTCTTCCTCCGCACTCGCAAGAGAATGCTTCACGGGTCATAACGACGTAGTTGTATCGAACCGCCCTCGTTTCCTGACTTCCAAATACATCGCTTACAACTACACAACCATTGCGACCACACCTTACGGTGACCACTGGCGTAACCTCCGCAAAATATGCTCCCTCGAAATCGTCTCCTCAAAACGTCTCGCAAACTTTCTCCACATCCGCAAAGAGGAAATCCACCGCATGCTCACGAGACTCTCACGTGACGCACTCATCAGCAAAGAGGTCGAGGTCGAGTCCTTGTTTTACGATCTAACGTTCAACAACATCGTGAGGATGGTTACGGGGAAGATCTATTACGGAGAAGATGCTAGTGACAAAGCAGAAGCAGATACGTTCAAGAAACTCATTGCTTATATTACCAGTACTAGTGGCGCGAGGCACCCTGGTGAATACTTGCCATTCTTGAAAATATTCGGAAGGAGTTTTGAGAAGAAAGTGAAAGCTGTAGGAGAAGCCATGGATGCGATCTTGCAGCGTCTGCTTGATGAGTGTAGAGGAAATAAAGACGGTAACACAATGGTTAATCACTTGCTCTCTTTGCAACAACAAGACCCAGAGTATTACAGTGAGGTCATCATCAAAGGCCTAATGCTGGTAACAACCAAACACAGTCATTTTGTCACAACGACAACATTAACACACACATATATATGCACACATATAACGAAGCATCGTATTATTACTTTTAACAAATTTATTTATTATATATATATATATATATGTATATATATATTAGAAAACGAGAAATTTGTAAATAGATGAAATTAAAATGTTGACTTATTTTTTGTTGAAATATAGCCACTGAACTAGATAATATTAATATATTGACTAATTATTACGATTTATTTATTTTATAATATAAATATATATATATATATATCTTTTCATGAGCACTAGTATATATATTACGACATTAATATATATATAACAAATGAGCTAATAATAGTCTGCAAAACAGGGTATCATGTTTGCCGCATCAGAAACATCGGCCGTGACAATAGAGTGGGCGATGGCGAGTTTGTTGAATCATCCAGAGTTGTTGGAAAAGTTGAAACTAGAGATTGACGAGAAAATCGGACAAGACCGCTTGATCGAGGAAACAGACATTCCAAACCTGCCTTACCTCCAAAACGTAGTGTCGGAGACACTCAGGCTATATCCAGCAGCGCCGCTTCTTGTGCCAAGATTAACAGTAGAGGACATCAAGATCGGAGGCTACGACGTGCCTCGTGAGACGATGGTCATGGTGAACGCGTGGAGTATACACAGAGATCCAGAACTGTGGACGGAACCAGAGAGGTTTAATCCAGATAGGTTTAACGGTGGAGGAGAAGGAGAAAAGGACGATGTCCGTATGCTGATAACCTTTGGAAGTGGACGGAGAATGTGTCCCGGCGCAGGATTAGCGAACAAGATTGTGACGTTGGCGTTAGGATCTTTGATTCAATGCTTTGATTGGGGAAGAGTCAATGGCAAAAAAGATTGATATGACTGAGGGTCCAGAGATGGCAATGCGTAAGGTGGTGCCGTTACGAGCCATGTGTCAGCTTCGACCCGTTATGAATAAGCTTCTTACCGAGTCAAAAGTTTAGTTCTGCTTCAGTGTGTTTCTATTGAAAAAAAAACTATTATGCGAATAAATTGTGTAGTTACACTTCGGTGCTTCTCTGCAACCAAACCTATATGTGTAATGCGAATAAATTGAAAAACCTAGCATTTTTCCTTTTACATAAATATTACCATGTTTTTAGATTGGTTTTTGAGCTTATTTGGAACAAACTAAAAATGAACTTGAGCATACAAGAAAGAAAGATTCAACATATACCGGTGAAAGAATGAACTTTTTTCTTTAGGGAATTAAACAGTGGTGGTAGTCCAGTGGCGCTTGAGGGAATAAATCCAATACGGCGAACCCTGGTTCGAATCCCGTTGGCCACACGGATATGGGCTATTGCTTTCAGCTCATTTGAATGCCAAGGAAAGGGTCTATCCGTGGGCTGTATCTCCACCCGGGGATTAGGTCTGTGTCTTTATTTGATCCGGGTTTAACCCTTTTATATGTTAAAAAAAAAAAAGAATGAACTTTTTTCTTTAGTATATATGTATGTATGTTAAGAAGATATGTTATTTATTTTCAAATATATATAAAGTTTTTTGACAAAAAATCAAATTGAAAACGACATTCAATTAATTCGATGTGTGATCTGCAAATTATAGCTTGTATGTCGGTTTGGTACTAAGCGATATATCCAATAATGTATTCTTCTTTCTTTTTTTTTCTAACCAATTCAATAAAGTATTCGAAAAGATATAGTGTAAAAGTTATATGCAATACAGTTTTGCATGGTTTTGGCTCTTTTCCTAAGATCATTGGAATCTCCAATGTATAGTTCTATAATTTCATTTAAATCATGGATCTCTATTATAGAGGTAAAAATGTTATAATATACTCTCTCTTTTCTTAAATATAGGATGTTTAGAATAGTTTCTATGTTCCAATATGTAGGATGTTCTCATATTTTTAGATAGCTATAAATTTATCAAAAACTGTGTAACCAATCAAATTTAATAGTTTTATTTTGTAATTGGTTGAATAGTTTTTAATTTAAAAATTTAATGATATTTTTTAGATAAAAAATAACTTTCTTAATAAGTGTGTTTTACCTAAAAAATCTTATATTTAGGAACGGAGGGAGTATGTTTTTATAATAGAGTTCTTCTATTTTAAAGTGAAATATAGAAGAAAGTTATTTTTTGCCTCTATAATTAGAGGTGAAAATAACATATTTCTATATTTTATCCTATAAATAGAGGCGCTCTATTACATTGGAGAATTTTCATCTCAATAATAGAGTTTTTTTATTTTAGAAGAAAATATAGAGATAAAAATAAGGGTGGGTTGAAAATAGTCTAAGTGATGAATGATTAATAATGACTACTACTGTGCCTAGAAAATCCCCTAGACTATATTTGCGAAGTGATTTTGCCACATGTCCTTTATACAATCAATTTTACAAAACAAATATGACATCTCCTAGACTATATTTGCGAAGTGATTTTGCCACTCGTCCTTTCTACAATCAATTTCTCAATACAAATATGACATGGCTACTGAAATTGATGACATGACTTCCGGAAAAATATGACATGGATAATTTTATTTAATGTTGATTTATATTTTGGCAAACTTATTAGAATATGGTAATAATTCATATATTACATTTAATATTGATATTTCTTTTTGGTAAACTTTTTTAAAATATGGTAATAACTCATACATTATCTATAAAATAAATATATTCATATATAACATTTTAAATTTCGAAATATTATTATTTTTGTATAATTATACAATTTGTATTACTAAATCTTTCAAAAATTTCTACAATTTTTTTTTAAATTTAAATATCTAATCGTAAGATCATTAGTTTCTTATATATCTACAAATTTTATAAATATTGTTTAGGCTAAATTTTTGATAATTATACAATTTTATATCATTTTTATTAGTTTTATACAAATTAATTTAATATATATCAAATCTATATTAAATATTAGTAAAAAATAGTAAAATCTATAATATTTAATAAAATTTATTTTTAAATATAAGTTAAGTTTAAAAAGTTACTTTCTGCACATGGTGCAGGAAAATATCTAGTTACTATTTTAATTACCTTGCAAAATCTTGTATATAAAAAAACTATTATGCGAATAAAGTGTGTAGGTACACTTCGGTGCTTCTCTGTAACCAAAACTATATGTGTAATGCGAATAAATTGAAAACCCTAGCATTTTTTCCTTTTACCCTGTCTCATTTCACATATATATATTACCATGTTTTTAGATTGGTTTTCGAGCTTATTTCGAACAAACTAAAATGAACTTGACCATACAAAATAAAGATTCAACATAGACCGGTAAAAGAATGAAAAAAATTCTTAGTATATATGTATGTATGTTAAGAAGATATGTTACTTTTTTCAAGTTATATATATACAGTTTTTTGACAAAAGATTAAATAAGAAAACTACATTCTATTAATTCGACGTGTGATCTGCAAATTATAGCTTGTATGTCGGTTTGGTGATATAATCCAAAAATGTATTCTTCTTTCCCTTTTTTTTGCTACCTAATCCAATAAAGTATTCGAAAATATATAGTATAAAAGTTATAAGTAAGACCATCTTTATCGTTGAAACCGGTAGACTGGTTTCTTTGAAAAAAAAAAATTTTGTTTGAAAAAGATAATTAAAAAAAGAACCAATCGCAGATTGCAATATGTCAGTAGAGCTCGCGAACAGTGCAAGAAACACTCCAAAATCGATCCTTATTTCATGATTTTTGTGACCGATTATAGTGGTTTTTGTGGGATCCTCGCCATTTCTTTTTTTAAGAACTTTACTTAAGTTTCGGCGATAATTATGCCCTGACATAGTTTCGCATGGTTTTGGTTCTTTTCCTAAGTGATGAAAGATTAATAATGACTACTGCACTTTCTCGAAAAAAAAGGACTAATGCGGGCCTGGCAAATTACTATTTAATTACCTTGCAATATCTTGTTCTATAAAAAATCATATAATAGATTCGAAATCTATGGGTTATATTTAAAATTAAGTACTGGTGCACACATGTCCTGGTCAGGTGTGGATACGGATATTGAGTATTCTTAGAATTATATCGGATCCGTTGGACAAGAAGAATCAGATATTAATTCGTTCAAAAGCACGATATATAACTCAACATTGTATGGCAACTAAGCGTTTTTTTAAAAAAAACTGTATGGTAATTAAGAAAATAACAACAAAAGCAAAATAATTGGAAATAGCACTACAAAAAAACATGACATATTCTGTCCAAATTCTTAACCACAAATCGGTTAGGAACATTGTGGCCATCTTCTGATGACATTTACAAAATCGCAATTTTAGTTGTCAACTTGTGCATGGACTGATGTACACGTGCATAAGAAGAGTCAATGAGTGCCATTGTTTCCTTGATGAAAAATATAGTATTGATATCTTGCATATTTTCATTGTCGTATCCATTCATCCATGTGTATTTTGATCATATAGACTATGATTTAGCCACGTTTAGGTTGCATTTTGCATACATGAGTCTTTATCAGGTGTTAGAGTACCACATGAAGTTCTTAGAGGCATTTGGGTGCATTTGGGGCTCAAAATAAGTGTTCTAGGTGATCATTGGACGAGCAGAGCATGGGAGCGACATCACGGAGCGACGCCATGAGGTCGCTCCAAACTACCTCTCAGAGCGATCCCGAGAAGTCACTCGCCATTTCATCCCGGTGGAAGCCGAAAACTAACCCAGAGCGACCACTCCAGGTCACTCCCGAAACCCAGAGCGACTTGGCCAGAGTGACACCCCGAGGTCGCTCGCACTTCTATCGCGTGACGACAACACAATGGAGCCGGAGCGACCCACTGAGGTCGCTCCCGAAGCCCGGAGCGACGTGCCGAGGTCGCTCCGCGTCTATTTGTTCGGCCGAATTCATGTTTTCTAAGGGCCTTTTGGTCATTTCATTATGCACATTTTTACTTTTCAAAAACCTATGTTTTAAGTACCTTTGGCAGCCACCAGGCAGGATTATCTTTTGTTCTTAAGAAAAACCTTTGGAAAGTTCATCTCTTGAATCATTCTTGTTCATCTAGTTATTGCAATTTTGTGTTTCCAATTCATTGTTGTATCCCTCTGTATGATGAATCTGAAATCCAAAATGGGTTTAAGAGGAATCATGAAGAGTAGTGAGTAATCACCATTTGAATTCATGGGTTAGGAAGATTAAGGGTGATTAGGTTAGAGCTAGGATGTTTTAGTGTAGATCATTCCAAAACCTTGCTAGTAAAGTAATCATAATGCATCTTCTGAGTTAGCTTCTCAAAAGTTGATCTTTAGGCATTTCCCACCCAAATGGTGTTCGATGAAATGCCTGAAACAACTCTTCAAAGCTTTTAGCATATTTTGCCAATGACACTTGTTGTTAGAAGTGCTAAGATAACCTTAGACCTGTTAGTAATGATTGCTTCCATATTATTCAATCGAAGACATTTGTTGTTTGAAATGTGTTAGTAAATGAACATTCATCTAGACATAGAGGTTGTTTAGAATCGTGTCTAAGCTTAAGGTTGATAGTTTGATTGTTCGTTTGC
>NC_027750.1:54715839-54716138 GCF_000695525.1 Brassica oleracea var. oleracea | reverse complement strand
TATGGTTGGAAAATATGAGATCCCTACAGACTTTGTGGTGCTTGAGATGGGTGAGGAAGCTGCAGATCCTTTAATCCTTGGAAGGCCTTTCTTAGCTACAGCAGGAGCAATTGTTACTGTGAAAGAGGGCAAAATTGATCTCCACTTGGGTAAATGGCAAGTTCAAGGGCAAGTTTTCTACATTAAAGAGATGGATGCCCTTGCTGATGAGCTCCTTGAAGAGTTGTCACTAGAAGACCCTCTACAGCATGCTTTGACGATAGAGAGGGAAGCTGAAGTGATTCAGAACCTGGAGAGTG
>NC_027750.1:54715581-54715655 GCF_000695525.1 Brassica oleracea var. oleracea | reverse complement strand
TCCTAATGGAACTTATCCAGTCATTGCGAGTAGTGAACTTACTGAAACTGAGCTATCTGAACTTTTGAAAACAC
>NC_027750.1:54713948-54715312 GCF_000695525.1 Brassica oleracea var. oleracea | reverse complement strand
GAGGATGAATTGATACCGAAAAGAACAGTCACTGGGCATAGAATGTGTATTGATTACCAAAAACTGAACTCTGCATCTAGAAAAGATCATTTTCCACTTCCATTTATTGATCAGATGCTTGAGAGACTTGCAAATCATCCATTCTATTGCTTTCTTGATGTATTCAGGATTCTACATCCCAATGATCAGGAGAAAACAACATTCACATGTCCTTATGGTACCTTCGCATATCGAAGAATGCCATTTGGTCTATGTAATGCTCCAGCCACCTTTCAAAGGTGCATGATGTCGATCTTTTCTGATCTGATTGAGGATGTTGTGGAGGTGTTCATGGATGATTTCTCTGTCTATGGATCTTCGTTTTCTGCTTGTTTGTTAAATTTGTGCAGGGTCCTACAGAGATGTGAAGACACCAACCTTGTGCTGAACTGGGAGAAGTGTCACTTCATGGTCAGAAAAGGGATTGTGCTGGGACATAAGATATCAGAGAAGGGGATTGAGGTGGATAAGGCTAAGATCGATGTTATGGTTGGTTTGCCCCCACCAAAGACAGTGAAAAACATCCGAAGTTTTCTTGGTTATGCTGGGATTTACAGGAGATTCATAAAGGACTTCTCGGTTTGCCCCCACCAAAGACAGTGAAAGACATCAGAAGTTTTCTTGGTCATGCTGGGTTCTACCGGAAATTCATCAAGGACTTCTCCATGATCACTAGACCATTGACCAGGCTGCTGTGCAAAGAAGCCACCTTCAGCTTTGATGTGGAGTGTCTAGAAGCCTTCAAGAAGTTGAAAGGTGAACTCATCAGTGCTCCAATTGTCCAGCCACCTAATTGGGATCTCCCCTTTGAGATCATGTGTGATGTTAGTGATTATGCTGTGGGAGCTGTTTTGGGGCAGAAGAAAGATGGCAAGACCCATGTGATCTTCTACGCGAGCGAAACCCTGAATGATGCTCAGATGAGATATGCCACAACAGAGAAGGAGATGCTAGCCATTGTCTTTGCCTTTGAGAAGTTCAGAAGCTACTTGGTGGGATCTAAAGTCATTGTCTACACAGATCATGCTGCGTTGAGACACCTTTTGGCGAAGAAGGATGCAAAGCCCAGGCTCTTGAGATGGATTCTTTTGCTGCAAGAGATTGATTTAGAGATCAAGGACAAGCCAGGAGTTGAGAATGGTGTAGCTGATCACTTGTCCAGGCTAAGAGTGGAGTGTGGCATTCCAATTGATGAAGGACTCCCTGAGGAACAGATCATGACTATTGGAGCAGCGATAACAGTTTGTGAGACTGGAAGGAAGCTTGAAGAAGTCAAGGCAACATAAGAGAAAGAACTTTGGTATGCTGATTTGGTGAATTACCTA
>NC_027750.1:54711856-54712911 GCF_000695525.1 Brassica oleracea var. oleracea | reverse complement strand
GAGGAAGTCTCATGCGTATCCTTGTACATATCGCATTGGTATTCACATTTTCATCATATTGCATAAAAAAAAAGGGAAAAGTGTTGAAGTAGTGTTCAGGTGGTTCATCGATCCAGTCAAGGCAAAGAATCGAGCGTGGGAGTGAGGTTCCGCAGCGACGCCACGAGGTCGCTCCAGCTGGGAGCGACGTGATCAGAGCGACTAGTCCAAGTCGCTCGCATTTTCGGTGTCCGGAGCTCGAGAGTCGCTCTCGGAGCGACGCCTCGCAACGACCACGTGAGGTCACTCGCGTTTTCGGTGACTGGGAGCGACGTGATCAGAGCGACTAGTCCAAGTCGCTCGCATTTTCGGTGTCCGGAGCTCGAGAGTCGCTCTCGGAGCGACGCCTCGCAACGACCACGTGAGGTCACTCGCGTTTTCGGTGACTGGGAGCGACGTGATCAGAGCGACTAGTCCAAGTCGCTCGCATTTTCGGTGTCCGGAGCTCGAGAGTCGCTCTCGGAGCGACGCCTCGCAACGACCACGTGAGGTCACTCGCGTTTTCGGTGACTGGGAGCGACGTGATCAGAGCGACTAGTCCAAGTCGCTCGCATTTTCGGTGTCCGGAGCTCGAGAGTCGCTCTCGGAGCGACGCCTCGCAACGACCACGTGAGGTCACTCGCGTTTTCGGTGACTGGGAGCGACGTGATCAGAGCGACTAGTCCAAGTCGCTCGCATTTCTGTCTCCGGGGCTCAGGAATCGCTCTCGGAGCGAAATCTCGCAGCGACCACGTGAGGTCGCTCGCAATTTTGTCAATCAGAGCGACGTTTTCAGAGCGACACCTACGAGTCGCTCGCCATTTCGTCGACACACGACGCGAGAAAACGACCCAGAGTGACCTATCAGAGCGACCACTCCAGGTCGCTCCCGAGCTGGTCCAGGTAAGTCCCTCTTCGATTTTTTCCGGTTTAGTTCAAGTTAACCAGCCCTAAACCTAACCGGACGACCGTAGACCTACCCAGACCCACGACCTTCATCTCTTTCACTCTCCATTCCTCTCACAAACACTCATACT
>NC_027750.1:54706706-54711756 GCF_000695525.1 Brassica oleracea var. oleracea | reverse complement strand
TCCCCTAAACCCCAAACCTTATTCCCAAAACCCAAAACCATATTTCTTAGCGCAAATAAGAAAACATAGATTTAAGTACCCAATGCAAATAATTTTTAAAAAATAAATAAGAAAGTTGGATTGTTATTGACCAATGCAAGAAGAGGGCGAGGATAGCCAACGTCTAATCTTAGCCGCTGATGAAGGTTGATCTAACGAACAAAATGGTTTGCTTTTAATATTCAATATTTTATTCTATTGTTTTTCGTCTTCTCCTATCTCTCCAGATCTGTTGTTCTCTTATCTCTTATAATTCATCTCTCTCTCCGCTCTTTCTCCAGATTTGTTAATCTCTTCATCTCATCTTTTTTCTCCAGTGGTCTAAGGCATGGTCTCCTCTCCTCTCCAGTGGTCTAAGGCATGGTCTCCTCTCCTCTCCAGTGATGCAAGGCGATATGTAGTCCAGTCTCATCTCCCGTTTTCTCCTCGGTGGTCAGCAATCCAGTCTCCTCTCTCGTCCTCCATAGTCCAGTCTCCTCTCTGCTCCTTTGCATTTCAGTCTCTTCTCCACTCCTCCGCAGTCCATGCTCCTCTCTGGTTTCCAGTGGCAGCTACATCTGATTCTTCTCAGCATTCCTACATAAACATCTTCAATTTTCTTGTTGTCTTTAGATTTCACTTCTTAGTTTCAACTTTTTGTTTGTGTATAGGAAGTTTGACATCAACATATTGTTATGTTTAGGAATTTCATATTTCTTCTTCTAGTACTATAATCTTGTACAACTATTTCTGGTCTTATTTGTATTGTTAACATTATAATCAAGCTTTATAAATTATTTTGTTATGACATTAACCAAAGCTTTGTCTGTTGCTATATTGGAATCCAAGATTTGATAATCAGACCCGTAGCTATATTTTTGCTATAACTTTGCTAAGGATAGATTGTAATTAAATATTGTGGCTATTAGATGCGGAAAATCTTTCGTTAAAAACGTTGCCAATGAGCAACGGACAATGTGGTGGCCATGCCGTCGCTATTAGCTATGACCATTGTTCTCGCGAATCCGTTGCAAGCTAGCTATGAATTGGCAACGGCTCACATTTAGCGTGGACGCTGAGGCCACCGCTTCCATCCGTCGCCATCCGTAGCTTTTTATTTTCTTGCTACGGATTGTCCCTCCTAGCTACATAAAATTCTGTAGCTATATCACTGATTTCCTGTAGTGATACTTGAGTACACAAAAGGAGAATTAGTTACCAAGGAGCTGTTTCCCTGTCGCGAAAAATGAAAAGCGGCTAGAAAAACAGTTTCAAAACCAAATCAAGAATTTCTAACTTACCTTTGATTCTTTACCAAAATATTATAGTTTTGAATCATGAGGGTTCAAGGCGGCAAGGTTTAAGATAATACCAATACCAGTTGATAGCTGCTGCTGTGCTGCGATGAAGCTTGTGCACCATGACGAACGGGATGGTGAAGTCAACAGGTGAAATCAAATTTACACCAACATGTTCTCATTTAATAGGAACATGCTGTTCCCTATGTGAAATCTATACACATTACAGCGGCACATACATAAGTTAGATCACATAGAGGAGGGATTGAACAAACCAGACGTAATGGAAATCCCATGTCGCCTCTTGTAACTTACTGTCGCCTCTTTTTACCTTGCTCATGCCTTCACAATGCCCTTTGCAGAGACCTGTAATCATCAGGAACATAAGGCACTTGGTTTCCGTATAATAATGGTGAGTGAAACACTCTTTAAAGAATACATGTAGAACCTTTTTCCTTGATGGTTCCGGGAGTAAAGTTTTGCATTCTCTGTCGCAAGACCTCAGATGAGAGATTTCCACTTCTAATGGTTTCAGTTATTCTGCTGCTTCATCTCCACTTTCAAAGCTAGCCCACATCTCCCAACCATCCGAGAACTTCTTAATCGCCTATCTCAACTTTTGAGTTCATTGTCTATTCAAAAACATGAAGAATAAATACATAGTTAAAAGAAGACAGACAAATCAAATTCCATCTAAATTAATATGGTTCAAGAGGTTGGGAGATATAAGATTTAGACAAACAAATAGAAACTTTATAATCTATTCAAAACATAAACATAAATCTATGACCTGGTCGTGTAGGATCTCTAGTTGATTGTGAACACTACACACTCTCATTTCTTAGTGTGGGAAAGAACAACATGCCTACCTGCTTAATTATATGGTAGACATCAAAATCAGATCCAGCAGAAAATGCAACAGTGAGTGACTGTGGAGATACAGTTTAATGATCACCATCTCTTTTGCCATGGACTCCACGTCTAATTGAATCTGAAAATTGGGTTAGCGTGGAGGGGAGAAGCAAAAAAGGGAGATATATAATTGTGGAGCTGATGGGAGGGGAACAGATTCATGTCGTTTGGGTTATGATAAACACATGAAATTTATGAAACTTAGATATGGAGGCAAAGGAGAATCAGAAGTGTTGGAGCGGCTGTTTGCTTCGCGCTTTGGAGGAAGACGAAGCAGAGAAGTTCGAGTGAATGAAAAATGATGTGGCAAAACATAAACTTTTGATTAGTTGATTATTTCACCTGAGGTGGCATAGCTAAGAGGGCTTCATATCTCCCTTTTAGTATAGTATAGATATCGTTCATCTCTTTTTTTTTTGATAATCCAGGTAATCCGGACACTCCGGAGGAAACCCGACTAACGCCTAAGTACACCTCTGCAGAAGGCATCTTGGAGGGCCGCCTTTTTCACCCCATTTTAATCGACGGTGGCCAGCGAGATTCAAACCCGGGTCCGTATTGAGGCCAAAACTCCCTCAAAACCACTGGACCGTCCTCGTCCGGTTAAACTATTCTTCTCATAATTTATTTCATCTTTTTCTTTCTTACAATTCCTAATCAACTATTTTCCTATTTGTTTAAAATCCATCAAACTACTTTAAATATCGTCTAAGTGAATTTGACTCCCAAAAATAAAGAGTATAGAATATTCATTTCTCCTTTTTATCAGAAAAAGAATATTCATTTCTTTGTAAACTAGGATTAGGTTAATCAATCGAAAAACAAGTCAATCCAGATTTTGGGATGTCGTCATACTCCCACCCGCACCCATATTTTTATAAATCATGGAGTAGATTGCCAATAACCAGGTCCGGTCCAAGACCGGCGCAATACCTAGAAGATGGAAAGACGGCCGAAGCGCTAGAAAAATGAGAGAGAGAGCCGACTTCAGGAGAAATAGAGGCGGCCACAAAGCTTGGAGAAAAGGAAACTCTTTTCTTTTCCCTAGTAGATGTAATCTTTCCATTATTATGTATTAGTAGTTTTCCTAATTCTAGTGAGTTTAGGTTTTGGATACTTTCCATTTATTTACATCTTGTAATCCTTATATAAAGGAACCCCCTTGATCAATAATATGAACACAGAAATATTCAGTCTCTAAACTCTCTAATTACAACACGTTATCAGCACGATAGCCTCCAAAACCCTGAGACAAAACCTAACCTAAAATCCGTCACAAATAAACCCTAAACCAGGCACAACTTAAAATCAATCTATCTCTCAAACCCGGAGGAACCAGACGACAAGCCACATATCATCTTGAAGCTGTGGACGAGACGAATCCATCAGCACAAACCGTTCGTCGATCCAATCTCAGACGCGCCCTCACTCGCAGGAACAATACGCGGCACCGTCTTGGTCTTTTGGAACCCTAATCCGAACCAACAAGATTTTCTAGCCAATTTCAAATCATGTGAAAGATAAGTTAATCATACCTTAGTTGTCTGATGATATCTTGTTCAGATTATGGTGTTCATGTAATCTAATACTCGTTTTTATTTCATGAGCTGAGTGGAGTTGGTGCAAAGATCTAATCCCGAAGAACCCTAACTTGTTCTTGCTTCCGTCCCAGCTTGCGACCCGATAAGGAGCCAGCTCGCGTCCGTGTGCAACTAGAGGTTCATCTGACTTTGGTGGTCCGGTTCAACCCTACAAAATAAAGGTAATTTGAAATCTGAAAACAAGAAATCGAATCTGGTTGTTTTGTAAAGATTGAAACCCTAAAATATAATCTCTAAGATGAAAGCCTAAGGACAAATAGATCAAACCCTAAATGAGTAAATCGGAGCTCGAATAAGTCCGATCCCCTAAACCATAATTCAAGATTAATCCATTGATCAATTGAAATCAAAGTCTTAATGATTTTGAATCTCAAATCAAACTCCCTTGATCTAAGATCAAGTTGTTCCATTAAACCCAAATTTGGAAAAACAGTTTTAATTGTTTGATTTGAACCTTGATTGTTTGTTTGATCACCTAGAAATATTGCTAGGATTGTTTAAACTCGAATTTGAATATGGATTGCATTCATACTGTTTAAAAGGAATCGACCAGCATGTAGTTTATAAAATCTAGAAACTGTTTGCATTAAGTAGAACTACATGGTCGTGTGGCTTGATGATTGTTTCGCACCATGGTCGATTAGATTGTTTGATTTTCATAAATGCATAAGAAATGTTTGTGGCCGAGCTTGTTGATTATCTTGCAGCCACATGATCACATTGTGAGACTTAATTTTGAATGATGATGTGATTCAGATGTCGAAAATCTCAAACAGAGACTATGCAGCCCTTAATCTCTCCGGAGATAACTACTTGCAGTGGGCGCTAGATACAAAGATCAGTCTAAGGTCAAAGGGACTTGGTGATACTATCATCAAGGGCAACAATGAGACCGATAAGAATCGGTACATGGCTATAAGTATTATACGCCATTACCTCATTGAAGATCTAAAAGATCAGTACATCACGATGGAAAATCCACTAGAACTTTGGGATGCTTTACAGCATAGATATGATCACCAGAAAACGGTGTTACTTCCAAAGGCTAGAAACGACTGGAAGAATCTTAGTTTCTTGGATTATAAGTCGGTGGATGAGTACAATTCAGTCTTATTTAAGACGGTCTCGATGCTGAGACTTTGTGGTGAAGTAGTAACCGAAGAAGAGTTACTTGAGAAGACTTACTCTACATTCCATTCATCGAATGTGATACTGCAACAG
>NC_027750.1:54683529-54704657 GCF_000695525.1 Brassica oleracea var. oleracea | reverse complement strand
AGCAACTGAGGTCATGAGACGCCATCATCATCATTAAGATAGGAATGCAAAGAATAATGAATACGACATTAGTTAAGGCAAAGAAATCGATGTCCACATACATGAGAGTGTTCGGCCACGGAGCCATAATGAGAGATTATAAAACTCACAGCAATGATCATTGATCTTGAACACGCATGGGACAAGTAGTGGACATGTATAGACGAGGTCTATGACCCAGACATGGATCGGCCAGATCGAGACATAGGTTCTGATAACCATGTCTAGTACATTGTCCATAAGTACTTATTTTGTCCGACCAAAGTAAAAAGTTAACAGTAGACGATCACGTCTAGACTATGGACACATGCAAACACGATTTGCAAAGGCCCAATAGTGATCCCCGAGAACAATATGGTTCACATTGTTTAGCACACATGCTTTACCGGGACACTTAATGTCAAAAGACATGAGAGACGACCTGAGAGGTCGAAATGGTCTAGATACGGCTTAGTAATGAACTTGGCCGATTACTCCCTTCCTACATATACAGGAAAGATCACGCACCAGGTGCGTAGAATGTAGAAACCTACAGTGAGGTTCACATCAGGGGGAGTAGTGCGTGTTGTACTCTTTTTCCTTCATCATGGTTTTGTCCCACTGGGTTTTCCTGATAAGGTTTTAATGAGGCAACATGGTTATGGCATCCAAGGGGGAGTGTTATAAATCATGGAGTGGATTGCCATTAACCAGACCCGGTCCAAGATCGACCCAATACCTAGAAGATGGAGAGACGGCCGAAGCCCTAGAGAAAGGAGAGAGAGAGCCGACTTCAGGAGAGAGATAGGCGGCCACAAAGCTTGGAGAAAAGGAAATCATTTCCTTTTCCCTAGTAGATGTAATCTTTCGATTATTATGTATTAGTAGTTTTCCTAATCCTAGTGATTTTAGGTTTTAGATACTTTCCATTTATCTACATCTTGTAATCGGAACCCTCTTGATCATTAATATAAACACGGAATTATTCAGTCCCTAAACTCTCTAATTACAACACCATATCCTTTTTGTTTATAGGAGATTTTTAATGTGAATGGAATTAACAAGATTTCATGTCTAAAAGATGTCATTTCAACTTAAATAGAAAGATAATATTCGGACACAAATTAGGAAAAAATATCTTGTATAAAAAAGATTACAAAACTGTATAATGTAAATTTTATATGGGCAAATCTCCAAAATAGCACATTTCTAAGTTTATATCACAAAAATAGCACTCAAAAACTAAAATGACCAAAATAGCACCTTTCTAAGTTTATTCTTTGAAAAATTTAATTTTTTTATTTTTCAAAATTTGAAATCTTATCCCCAAAACCTCATTTCTCAACTCTAAACCCTAAACTCTAAACTCTAAACCCTAAACCCTAAACTCTAAACTTTAAACCCTAAACCCTAAACCCTAAAATCTAAACCCTAAACTTTAAACCCTAAACCTTAAATCCTAAACCCCACCATTTAACTCTAAACCCTAAGTTTGTGACTTTTGATAAAATATTAAGTGCTATTTTTGTGACTTTTGACCTTGAATGCTAGTTTGGGAACATAAACTTTGATTTAGTGCTATTTTTGTCTTTTTGTCGTTATATATTTGTAAGATAATCATAATACACACAAACATTAATTGTCCAAAGAGAGCAAGATATCCGAAGATAAAGTCAATGACGTTGGAGTGAAGTAGACCCCACTCGTGATTTTTGTGAGATAAAAAAGCAAAGAAGTCTCTCCCCCTCACAAGTAACATTTCAACCACCGTCTATGGGATCTCCGCCGCTTCTCCGTCGCGTTTCACACCGCCGGCATTGAATTCTTCTTCACTGCTTCTCCTTCCACACCCGCCGGTAACATCGAGCTACTCCGATCGGTAATTCTCGTTGTAATTTTTAATGGTTTTGGATTCGAAATTTCTGTCTCGTCGACGATAAAGCTTCGAGCTTTCGTTAGGGTTTCGTCTCAATTTGTGTGATTAATCGTACCCACGATGTCAATTGTCCGTTCCAATTGACAATTTGTGAAATTGGTGGTTTCCGATTTTTTTAGGGTTTTGTTTTGGGTATGGAGCTGAAGGAATCGAATGGTGTTTCAGTCAAGGAGGAGATGGAGGCGTTACCGAAAGATGTTGAAGAGAAGTCTATGCGGTGTACTAGTAATTTCGAGGATCATAGTTTCGATAATGTAGAGGATCAGAGTGAAGATCATCGTGGTGGTGAGATCAAGGAGAGGGAGGAAGAGGTTGATGTGGTGGAATGCTCGGGTGTAAATGATAACAACAGGGTTGATGTCTCGGAGTGTGATGATGGGAATGGGACTGATGAGTACTCAAGCTCGTTTAGTGGAACGGTTTCTGACCATGAGAGTGATGATAAGACAGGGGTTAATGATCAAGAAGCTGATTCCATGATGTGTACTGATACTTCTATTCCATTCTATGCAAGGTAAGCTTCTCCTTTTTAGTAGATCATCATGGATATGGTAGCTTTGATTACGTTTAATTGAACACCTTCATTTCCATTTATGTGTGTGCTTGAGAAAAGACTGAGATTGATGAGCTACTTTACTGCTGCGTCTCTGATGTTATCTCCTTTTAAGGAACTCAAGCTAAGGTTTGCTTGTGGATGTTTATTTTATTCCTTTTTTGTGGCAGAAAGAAGAAGCTGACTGATCATTGGAGGAAGTTTATTCAGCCTATAATGTGGCGGTGCAAATGGGTCGAACTCAAAATCAGACAACTTCAGAACCAAGCACAGATATACGACAAAGAAGTCAAAGAATCTTGCCAAGCCAAGCAACTGGAGTTAGAAAATCTCAAACCTGAAGAAGCTGGAGTAAAGGCGACGCCTCTTCTCCCATGTCATACTCAGAAAACCCAACTCAAGAAGAGGCACAAGAGGAAGCGAGTTGAAGAAGCGCCTGATGCTCCATCAAACCATAATCTCTTCTCTTATCATGGTATGGTAGAAGTTTTTGGTTTACTTGTTTCATCTGCCATTACTACTCTAATAACTCCTTTTTTCACTGTTTCTGTTCTCTTTATAGCATACCGGAAGTCTTATGCTGATACTGCTCTCAATGATAACTCCCGCAAGCTAGGTCTGGTGTTCTAAACCTCATTTTAATCCTTTAGGAAACTTTGATGTTTAATCATTTGGTTATGTCATCAGATAAGAAGAGTAAGAGCTCTAAGGAGGATGCAGTGTTCTCTGAAGAGACACCTCCTCTCGAGTTTAGAGAAGGCGATGCGTTCTTGGAACAGATACTTCTCAAGATCGAAGCAGCAAAGCTAGAAGTGCGTAACTTGAAGAACCGAGTAGACAAAGTGATGAATGAGAATCCAAGTAGGTTCTCTTTGGATGACACAGTGGTTATGCTTGGATCAGCTGCTGATGTAGGCACCGCCTCGGAGAAGCAAAATCCTGAACCGGTTATCAAAAAAGAAGATGAGAACCCGGTCGTTTCTGAAGCTGAAGAAGAGCCAGCTAAGTCTGCTTCGGTTTCATCTCATCACGACAAAGTACCTGAGGAAGACGACGGGACAACAGATATTTTGCTGTCTGAAATGGTTGCTTCGAGGAGAAGAGAAGGGAAAGCTGTTGTTCCCGACAAGAAAGTGGAGAAGACAGAACAAGCTTCTGTTGGGGAAGAAGGTCCATCAAGACCTGTAAGTTTCCGACTGGAACTTTTAAAAAGAACTCACTATATGTTTTGGTCTCATGTGTCTTATTAAATTCAATGCAGGTCAGGAAAAGAACACCACGCAATCTTGACATAGAGGTAAAGGAAGGGCCTAACCCAAAGAAACGTAGAGTTTCAAGAGAGAAGCCAAAGCCTAATGTTACTATGTCTTCTAGGCTTAAGCTTCCCAACAGGAAGAGAAAGGGAGGGAAAAGAAGGGCAGGAGGAGGCTCTTCTGGGTTAAGAAGAAGATCCTAAACAAAGCTTCAAGAAACAAGTTGGAAGTGTGTTCACTTCAGGCATCCTTAAGCTCTTAAAGTACAGATATATATGTACAATTGCTGAGTGTTGATTCATCTGTGTTAAAAGTTCATCACCAAATCTATTTAAACTCATGATGTTGTTTATGTATGTATGACTATAACTAAATCAACTTTGAAGCTTTGCTTCTACCTTTGAAAAATTCCGTGAGTGTGTATGTAAATACATTCTGCAAGCATCTTACTATTTTTCTATCATTTTTTCAAATACTGTAGGTGTTGACTCAATTGTCTACAAAGATGTCTAAAATAGCAAATATGGGATCGTCTTGTTGATAGCTTGCTTGTTTGGTGGAATGTTTGTAGAGTGAACTCATTATTTATTATACCATATACATCATCTAGGTCGGTGATACCCCTACACCAAATATACCATCTTTAATATTTTCTAGTAAACAAAAGGAAAGCTATTATAATAGTCTGGTATAATAAATTCGTAAATTTTTTTGGTAAAAAATAAATTCGTAAATTGTGAGGGCATTATTGTTCAGAGTTTTCCAACTAAATTATTTCACAACATACATGTAAGTATGTAACTAGAATCATGTGAAAGTTTTTCATCCCAATGACCTTAGAACATTAGTGGTATTATCCTCACAAGAGTATCGAACCATAATTAAATCAATATAAGTTAATTTTGTTCTTAAATTGCAAAATAAATAAATATTGAATAATATGAGATAAAGTCGTATGAAAGAAGAAATTCTACAGAATTGTCAAGATTTTAAGAAATATCTCTGACTCTCTCTCTCATTTTCTATTTTTTTATAAACATATATTGTTGAGAAACTTACAAAGTACCTTCCATTATGATGTTCTTAAGTTAAAGAATTGCAAAATCTTTTCCTAGAAAGACCGATGAATGACTACAAGTTAGTCTTTAGAACAAAAAAAAGTGTGTACAAGACCTTGGTTTAGGTATACATTGTGCTCTCTAAAGGTTAACAAATACAAAAAAAAAAAAAAAAAAAAAAAAAGCATAATCACCTTTTGAGTTCTGTACCTTTTGCACCATCCACATCTTAGCACGTTTTTTATGCATCCCACTATCCCAATAATATCTATTGGTCTCACCAACTCTCCAAGGTTCCAATAATATCTATTGGTCTCACCAACTCTCCAAGGTTACTTAATAATAGTTCGTTCGTCTATCCACTGTTCTCGTCGTCTCTAGTAATTCAAAATTACTAATTTTACACCTGATCAAACTCCTACCAAATCTAGTTACCGTTCATACACATGCAATAACACTAAACTTGAAATAATTCACTAGTGGACCGTCGATTAGGAAGATCAGTATTACATGGACATTATATGAGAACAGCGATAGTGAGGTTCGAGCAAAGCTGGACACAAAAGACAAAAGACTTTTCGTTAAACAAAGATAAGAACAACAACAACAACGAGCAAATATAATCCAAGAACTAAACGACACCGAGACCATATATTCTCAATAGACAGACATATCACATCAGATATTAATTTTCCATTAATTAATTTAAAATCACTTCCCCACCAATCAGACAGCGATGTCATTGCGAATGTGACGGAGGAGCACAGGAATAACAGAATCCGGCGAGCTAAGCTGAGGGAGATGACCATCTGAAGGAATAACCTCAACAACAGATTCACATCCAAGATTGGTGTGAAGATACTCAGAGACTGCGACTGGTACGGCTAAGTCCTTGACGCTTTGGAGGATGTGACAAGGGACAGCTACAAAAGGTAAGATCTGTCTCATGTCGCTTTGGAAAATGGTCTGAGCCACACAGAGAGCTATGTCTGGGCGCATGTTGAAGAGTGTTCTGCTGAATTCTTGAACCGCGACTGAGTCCATGTCGCCGCCGACCGCGAGTGGTGCGAAACCTAAACACCACGCTTTGTAGTTGCTTCGCATTGCTTCGAAGAGTTGGTTTAAGTCGTCTTGCTCGAATCCTCCTTGGTAATCAACATCGTTCACGTACCTAAAAACATGTAAAAAAAATCTTTTTTAAAAAAAATGTAAAAATTTAATTTTTTTTAAGTTAAAAAATTAATCTTAATTTTGAGAAATATGATGATTCAGAATGTACGTAAAAATATATGATAATTCAGACAAGAGAAGGAATAGATATGTTCATACAATTTACAAAATTCAATTTTTAATTTTGACGATAAATCTTTAAATTAAATACTTTATTTAGAAATATGATAATTCAGACAAGAGAAGGAACGCCTATGTTCATACAATTTACACTATAAAAAACAATTTTGAGGATAATATTTAAATTAAATACTTTATTTTAGAAATATGATTTCAGACAAGAGAAGGAACATATATGTTCATACAATTTACAAAACTTCATTTTTTTATTTTGAGGGTAAATCTTCGAATTTAATACTTTATTTTTTAGAAATATGATAATTCAGACAAGAGAAGGAAAATATATGTACTTTGGTCGGAAACCGAGACATAGAAGCAAAAGAACTCGGAACAGAGATGGAGAAACTGTAATAATCATACCTTGGGGAAGCAGAGATCATGACAATTTTGGAGAAGAGATCAGGTCGGTTAAGAGAAGCCAAGAGACCAACCATGGCGGAAACAGAGTGACCAACAAAGATACAAGACTCAATTTGAAGATCTTCCAAGATTGCGATCAAATCAAAGGAGTATCCTTCGAGAGTTGAGTAACGATCGAAGTCAAAGTAGTCAGGGTTAGTTGTACCGGCTCCCATGTTGTCGTAGAGAACGATGCGGTAATCTTCGAGCAGATGTGGGACCAGGTGTTTCCATACTGACTGGTCCGTGCCGAATCCGTGACCTAAGACGATTGTTGCTTGGTTTCCTGTGCCAATCACCTTCACGTTGTGAGCTTCCTCGACTACACCCATCTTTCTCTCTCTAGAGACAGAGAACTTCTCTTGTTTCCTTCTATTAAAGATGCCTCTCTGTGGTAAGTGGTGGCTATCTTATTTTCTAATTTAAGAAAGAAAAAAGATAATACAAGCTAGTTAGTTGTAACGGCCAAAAATTTTACATGTAAAAATATAATTTCGGTAATTGAAAATTTGTTTAAAAAGCTAGTAAAAAACTTATAATTCTCAAGTTACAAAAAAAAAAAAAAACTTTTAATTCTTCAACAACATTTGTTGTATAGTCAAATCTTAACTTGGCAAGTATTGAGGCTGCAATAAATGTAACCTATAGAAACCACATATTTTTTTCTGCTCAGCAAACTTGACATATACTTAACTTTTTTATTGTCAAACAACATATACTTACTAGATACAATTATACAAAGATCTTTGCTTTTGAGTTTTGACCAAAAAAAGAAGATCTTTGTTTTATATGTTTGCGAAGTAACAAATCAATTGGTTAAAAAGAAGTACAAGTATCAACTCAGTTTCATAAAGATATTGATAATTTTGTTTTCAATACGTGATAAATATCAGTCCCGAATAATCCAACATGACGGGGTTTTACATACGTGTGGACACGGATGTGAAAAGAAAATGCAATGTTCCCATGTAAGTTTGTGATATGTTGAAACAATACTATTTCAAAATAATTAATCTCAGATGGCGTAGTTTATTGAGTGACTTCGTAATTTACAAACAAAATGGAGTAATAGGATTTTTTTTGTTGGTTCATCGCTCAATTTTCTATTCTATTTTGCAGTAAATTATGGAGTAGGATTCGAAATGTTCTAAAGAAATAGATGGATGTAGTACATATATTCTTATAGTAAAATGACCATTTAAAACGATCAAAATATTGGATTATTTATACTACAAAATAATAATTAGGTTAATTAGACCATCAACAACGGTAAAGGGCTCTTAGGAGTTCTTTTTTATTTTTTTTATTTTGTCTGATTTAAAAAAAAAAAATAAACCAATCGCGGACCGTCACGTGTCAGTAGAGCCCACGAAAAGTGGCAAAATCTTCCCAAACTCGTATTTTACGGAAGAGGTAGAAGAAGCAGCCTTAAAGATAATGGTGAATCCCGTATGATTTTAAATTATTATTTTTCTAAGAGGCAGCTTTAAGATCCCGCCTTGTTGATGCTCTTAAAAACCAAAAAAATGCATGGTTCTTGTTAGCTGGAAGAAACGGTGAGAATGCGGCCACGTATCACATCCACTGCCTCATCATTTAAGTGTCGATACCCGTGAGGGACCAGGCCCATTATTAATGTTAGGCCCATTTAATTGAATTTTGCTCATCTCATTAAAGACGTGGCCGTTTCTACCGTTGACCGAGCAATTGTGAGATCATAATGACGTGGCGGGAAAGCTACATCCCACGTGTCCCCAGCGTGCCAATTATCGTTCCGACCTGAGTAGTGTCCTGTCCAAATGAGAACGAGATGTCGATTCTCGCCGGTCTAATACGACGGCGTTTTGGCGCATCGATCCCGGTTCACCTGAATTACTTCCGCGAACCGTCGCGGTTTCTCTTAAACCCGAGTCAAGGAAGAACTCGGCTTCTCAGTGGCGAGGCTGAGTCGAATCGGGCCGAGTTTCCGGTGGAGAACGCCTACAATATCTTGAGCGTCTCCGAATCCAGCTCGATCGCAGAGATCAAGGCGTCGTTTCGAAGACTCGCCAAGGAGACTCATCCAGACCTGATCGGAGCGAAGAAGGATTCATCTACTTCGCTACGTTTCGTTCAGATTCTCGCTGCTTATGAGGTACAAAGAAGCTTCGGTGAATGGTAGTGAAATGTCTAGTGAATGATGTGATTGTAAAGGTTCATGCTTTAGAGATAGTTATAGCTTGAGTGCGAAGGGTCTGATGAATGATATGATTATAAAGGTTCAGGCTTTTGTGATAGTTATAGCTTGAGTGCGAAGGGTCTGATGAATGATATGATTATAAAGGTTCAGGCTTTTGTGATAGTTATAGCTTGAGTGAAGTGTTTGATGAATGATATGATTGTAAAGGTTCATGCTTTTGTGATAGTTATAAGCTTATAGCTTTAGTTAAGTGTGTAATGAATGATATGTTTGTAAAGGTTCAGACTTTTTTGGTAGTCATAGCTTGAGTGAAGTGTTTGACGAATAATGATATGATTATAAAGGTTCAGGCTTTTGTGATAGTTATAGCTTGAGTGATAGTTATAGTTATAGGCTTATAGCTTTAGTGTAGTGTCTAGTGAAGACTCTGGCCATTGTATCAGAGATTGTTAGCTCAACTGGAAAGCATTCTGGCTATTGTGTCAAAGGTTTCTGGTTCGAAAAACAGCTGAGACTAAACTAATATTTATTACATGTTGTGGTTTTGGACCCGGAGATTACGGGCTTGGGCTCCGAACGTTCTGGTATTCAAAAAAGAAAGGTGTAGGGAATGATATGTTTGTAAAGGTTCAAGCTTTTGTATATAGCTTGAGTGAAGAGTCTAATGAATTATATGTTTGTAAAGCTTCAGGCTTTTGTAAATGTTATAACTTGAGGGAAGGGTCTAATGATGAATGATCTGTTTGTAAAGGTTCATACTTTTGTGAAGGGTCTGATGAATAAATATGATTTCTGGTGACGATGCAGATTCTTTCAGATTCTGAAAGGAGAGCACACTATGATAGGTATCTCCTCTCCAGGAGAATGGTAGTGACGAAAAAATCTACACAAGGATACATGATTTACAAGTATAAAGCGGGGTTGACATTGAGCGAGGAGATGGAAGTGGTTGAGTGGCTAAAGTGGTACAGAGAAGCAATACATGACATAGTTATAGAGAAGAGAGTTGCAGCTAACGGTACAGGCTACTTAGATGAACTGGAAGAAGATTTTTACTCAGCTATTCGAGCTGCGTACTTTGGACCTGACGTAGAGTCTGTGGAGCTTCTTCCTGATTGTTTCGAAGCCGAGGAAAGGTCTGTGTACGACACGAGAGAGGTCTTGCACTTGGTTTCAGGACGGGATCTTTTCGGTATGGTCTGCTTGGTTGATAGCTTCCTCGAGCTGTCTTCTGCCTGCTCCAAGAAACTGGCTTCGTCATCGTCGTTTATGGATTCAGGGAACCATGACATGATATCTCATATACAATCCTCCAGAAAGCAAAACCATGTTTCGGATGCGTATAAAGATATTCAGCTTCATGTATCTGGAAGAGTTGTTGCTACAGCTATTAGAGTTCCTCCAAAACAAAATGAAGGTGATCATGATCAGATACACGTTTTCCTCAATTCAGAGGAAGGATCTAGTCATGGCAATGAATCTTCTCCGGGGAATGAAAGTGGAGGAGCCAAGCTTCTTGTTGGAACTATAAGTGGTCTTGGGACAAGTCCAGATGAAGGGTCATGCTATGTCTATGATGGGAATGGTGTCAAGACTCATGTGATTATGAAACACAGAACATTTCTGGTTTGTGACTCATATGATCTTTTAGCTTTTATGTATGTTTTGGGAACATTGTTATGTGGTGCATATTTAGATTAGCCTTGTTATGTGTCTTAGAATCTGTTATTGACACTCTACAGGTGAGGCATTTGCACTGGTACAAGATTGGGGAGAAGGTTTCTATTTGCGAGTGTAGATGCAGTAGAGCAAAACTACCACCAAGCAAGTATGTCAAATAGCTTTTTATGCAATGATCTAGTATTATATGCTACGGTAGTGATTGTGTGAATATGGAAACAGGTTTTGGTTGTTTGAGCCACGTTGTGGGTTGCATGATGTTGGAGGTTGGTATGTTGAAACTTATGGAAAAGATAAAAAGGGCAGAACAGTCCTGGCGCAAAGATTCTGGGATGGACTTGAAGTGGGCACTACACTAGATGGGTAAGGCCATTAATATACAGTTCAAGTGTTTGTATGGTAAAAGTAGTCTCTGACTTATTCATTGATTTTTGCCTTCTCCAGGAGACTGCACCCTGGTATCTACTTGCTTACACTAGCGTACCGAACTCTTGATCTTGAAGATGAAAGGAGAAGGAAACGGTCTATAGTGGAGATCATCGGGGCAAGGTTATCTAAAACGTTGGATTGGTGTAAGAAAATGGTTATGAGAAGGTCCGAGTGAAGATCCAAAAATGTTTTGATTCACCTGAATACAAAAGCCCATGGCGAACTAAAGCTTCTCCAAAGGCTGGTTGGGGACTACATGGCACAATCCTACGCCTAACTTAACCGGAAGATAACATTGTGGGAGTTCTCTCTCATGCCAAAAGAGCAACTGAGCCGTCTTTTCAGCTTACACCAATGTTGCAGTGTTTTCCTGATCATGGCTAGATTGGGTGGAACAAGAAGCAACAAGTGGAGTACATGCTTTTAAACCGGAGAATCATTTGTACTAAGAAGAACTTGGATTTGATAGTGTTATGTTTCCAAAATGACTCATTAGTCTTGTGCAAAACTTTAAATCTGGTGAAGCTAGTAGATTCTTAAGTTTAGCTTTGTTAGTAACATGGAATAAGCTTGCTTGCTAGATAATCAAGATTAATGTTAATTTGTTTCCTGATTTAGCACCTTCTCACCTTCGTTTCACATTCGTATATATAGGGTGATTTATATTGTTAATTAAACACATTATACTTAATAATACCCATCGGGTAAAAATAACTAAGAAGTAAACGCTACGTTTTGATGAGAGAACAATAAGGCGATTTTGAGTGTGACGGCGTCCGGATTACTTTCTTTGATAGAGTCGGCGATCCGCTGGATTTATCGGTGTCCTTGGGAGGAGGATCGGGGGAAAAGTATGCGCTTGGTGTTGGGGTTCAGATTGAGAAGAAATTAGACCAAAGTTGGATATCGGTAGCTCAAGATAAGAAGTCTCTGAAGAAGTACGACGTCGAGATTGTTACAAAGGGGGGTAAGCAAACGGTGGAGATTCCAGATGAGGTGATCACCGATTCGACTCTGTTATGGGATGATTTCTAGTTGGAAATTTTTTGGATCTTGCTCCTCATGTTACAAAGGTTCATATGGTGTTAAACAAAATTTGCAAATATGGTGATTTGTCGTCAAAGGTGGAGGTCTATGAAGTGAATGCCACAACTATGAGTTTTAAAATCTCAGATCAAAAAGCTCGTGAGAAGATCCTTCGGCGTGGTATATAGAATATTGTGGGAGTTCCAATGGTAGTCATAAAATGGACTCTAAGAAAGGAGAAAGAGAAACATGAGGAGGAATCGATACCCATGTGGATTCACTTAACAAAGGTCCCGCTGCATATGTTTTTTTGGGAAGGCCTTAGTCTGATAGCGAGTCATGTGGGTTGTCCAGTTAAGCTCTATCCAGAGACGATTGCTTGTACGAGTTTTGAAGTTGCCAAGGTCTTTGTTAATGTGGATGTCTCGAAAGCATTGCTGAAGGAAATGGATTTTTCAAAAGATGGAGAAGAGTTTTTGGTGGTGTTTCACTACCCGTGGCTTCCTTCAAAGTGCAAGCATTGTAATAAATGGGGTCATATAGTGAGAAAGTGTGTGTTTTGAAGGGGAAGGACAAAGAAAAGAAGGTTATCATAAGATCAAACTTTAAAGAAGTGAAGAAAAATATAGAGGAAAAAGAGGAGGTGCATAAAGAGATAAGTGAGGTGAGCAGGACTGAGATTTCAGGGGAAACTTCAACCTATAGAGATGAGGCATTAGAAATGGGTACAAGAACAAAAGATGAAAATGGTGATACTGATGTGGCTTGGGCACAAGTATCTCCGGGGAAGTCTGGTAGATCACAAACAAATACTCCGCAGCGAAATGATTCTGGAATTCAGATCTCTGCTTCAAAGTTTTCTATGTTGAGTTTAAATGAATAAGAGGAAGGTGAAATAGTGGGGAAGGAACAAGATAATGAGTTCGAAGATATAGATGTTGGTGAGAAATTGGAGGATTTTGAAGATGATATAGAGGATGGTTTGTTGGTACGAAGTAAAGGCAAGAAGAAATCAGTGGTAAAGAGGGGAAGGAAGAAAGGTCAGAAGACTATGGCTTGGGCTGCTAATCCAGTCAAGAGTAAAAGGTCTTCTCGATTTAAAAACTAATATGGCGGGTTTTTTTGGAATGTGCGCGGATTCAACAAAATTTTGAAATATTCCGTCGTCAAAGAGTAGTTAAGGAAAAGTGATTCGTTATTTGGATGTGTGTTGGAAACAAGGGTAAAAGAAAGTAAAGCTGGGAAAATTTTGAATTCGGTGTTTAGAGATTGGTCAGCAATGACGAACTATGAACACAGTCAAGGAGGTCGAATCTGGTTAGTTTGGAGAGAGTCAGTTCGCATGATTCCGGTATACAAGTCAGATCAGCTTATTACTTGCTCAGTAGGGGTGCAAAATGAGGAGAATTTCTTTTGTACGTTTATTTATGCGAGTAATGGGGCAGAGGAGAGAAAGGTTTTATGGAGTGATCTATGTGATCATCATTCTTCACCCATGTTCAGGAACAAAGCTTGGATATTGATGGGAGAATTCAACAAGATACTTGAAGGGGAAGAGAGTACTGGTTTCACAAATTTGGGCAGGCCACTGAGTGGAATGAGAGACTTACAAAGGATGGTTCTGCAATGTAATTTATCAGATATGGATTATCAGGGACCGCTTCACACCTGGTGTAACAAAAGGGAGAAAGGTGTGATTTGCAAGAAGCTAGACAGAGTGTTGATGAATAATGTCGCCCTTAACAGATTTTCCAATGGTTTTGCAACGTTTGAGCCATGGGGTTGCTCTGATCACTTGAGGTGCAAGTTTCAGCTGTTGCCGCCAAGTGAAAAAATTTGAAGACCGTTTAAGTTTGTGAATGCTATTGGCAGCTTACCAAGTTTTACCCCTATGATAAAGGAGTATTGGTAGTCAACATATGTTCTATCTCATTCTATCTCTGCCATGTTTAGGTTCTCAAAGAAGCTTAAAAATCTGAAGCCACTTATTCGAGAATTGGATAGAGAGCAGTTGGGTAATCTTACGAAGAGAGTTCAGGAAGCTTATGGTACTCTATGTGAGAAGCAGAAAAATACTTTGGTACAACCTACTGATGTTAGTGTTCATGAGGACGCTGAATCTTATGAAAAATAGATTTATGTGGCTGGTTTAGATGAAGAACATGTGAAGCAAAAAAGCTAAACTACACTGGCTGGAAGTTGGAGATCTTAATAACAAAACTTTCCATGCCGCTATTAGAGCTCGTAAAGCACATAATGCTATGAGAGAAATGATAGACCATGGATTTAACCCACTTTTATCCATGGTCTATAAGTGTTTTAATATATATTTACTACTATATAGAGTCTATTTAGAGAATTTACCGGTTTAGGGATGATTTGGAGGAAAGTGATGATTTTGGTGTCTTTTGGAGCCTTTTGAGTGCAGAACTGCACAGACGCGTCAGATGTCAAGCTATGGATGGAGATCTTTCCACCGTTAGATTGATCCCATCTTTTGACACAAGATATACCTTTGCGTTAGCTTTCCAATGGCGCCAGTTTGAGGTCAATCAGCATCATGTAGCAGAAGTTATGCTCATTTTACTGAACAGTGGTTAGTCTGCCTCGCGAGAGGAAGCTGTCGAGGAGATGAAGGACTGTCGTTCGATGACATAGCATTGGTGTCGATAGACAGTGATGCCAGAACGTGGGCCAAGCGTATTTCAAGACCGTTTGAAGCCCAGAAGCCACACCAAGTTACCAAAATACCCTTAGACAACAAGAAACCATATTTATGTATTTTTAAGCCATTGTTGACGGCTACACACTTTCTATTATCATATTCTATTGTTTTCTCTTAGGTTTGGAGATAAGATCAATTCTCCTTCAGAGATTGATTGGAACTCCATTGGTTTTATCATTGATTTCTTATCTATTATATTATTCATACTATGATTTGTGTTATTGCTTGCATGTCTGAGTAATTCATCTTGTTAGGTTTAGGGATTCCATGAGCTTAATGTCATATTGATAATCTGTTAGGATTGCTAGGATTTGTTTACTGATTTCTACACCAGGGTAGCTTGTAATACTAGGATCTGGAATAGTTAGAAAAGCACGATAATGTGACTGATTGTTTGAACCTAGAATCATAGGATAATTGAGAGGCACGAAAGTGCAATTGATTAACGGAACCCGAACCCTGAGTGGATTAGTTATCTAGGCGCATACGAGAGTTGGTCTAGAGCTAATTGAACATTATTGATCTGTACGATAACGCTTGTCTGAAGAAGCATCGATCGACGCTCTGGCCATAGCATCGATCGATGCTCGCTCCTGGTTCGCACGCGAAAGCTGGAACACATGACTTAGACAGCTGATTAGCAATTGCATGCGAGAGCTGGATTGCTACTTATTAAAATCTAGTTCTAGAATTGAATCTATAAAACCCTTAGTATCCTTGATTGTAGTATTGAATATCTTGATTGATAAATCCCTAGGTTTAACTATTTCTCTTAATTGTTTACCACCCCAATCAACCAATCGAACAAATACTTTGTTCACCTTGCTCTCATTTATTTACTGTTTTATAATCTGTTTGCCTAGATAAATCTTGATTTCTATAGTCTATTGTGTGTCATAGCTCTCTGTGGATTTGATCCCTAAGTACTACAACTCGACCTCTTATTTGAAAGAGTAAGATCACTCCTTTGGGTAATTTGAGTGATATCAAATTTGGTGCCATTGCCGGGGAGCTTTGATCGCCGTTAGACTTGATTAATAGGTTTAGTCTAGGTTTTATTTACTGTCATAGTTACTTACATAATTTTTATTCTTGTCTTTCAGGTACATGCCTATCAGTACCAGAAGCAGCAAGGAGGAATTACTTTTCTTCTCAAACCCAGCACGTTTGGAACGCTCGATCCGCAAAGAGAACCGCGCATCACCGATCGACACCACCTCTACTACGTCGATCGACACCACCTCTACTATGTCGATCGACACCTGTGACAGAGCAACGATCAACAGTTCAACTCGAACATCGATCGATACCAATCCGCGAGCAGACATGGTCGCGACTCTAGTGCTACAGAGGGATAAGAATGGAGACCTGCATGAACCTGGAGGTCATCTGTGTAATGCAGCAGGTCAGAAGATAGATGGACAAGGGACTGCAATCCTTGAGCCATATTCTGCCGCCGAGGATAAAGTTCCTCTTCAGAGATCGTTAGCAGATTTGACTAGGCTTAGTCAGTTCTACACCAACAGGTCTGCGATTCGACCTCTAGAAATCCAGGGATTTCAGATACACCACACACACTTCTCTGATGTGGGTCAGCACCCTTATCGTGGTCTTCCTGATGAAAATCCTCTGGACCATATTGAGACACTCGAAGACTTTGTGTCTGGCATCCAGGAGGATGAAGCAACCAAAGACTCATCTTCTGCAAACTGTTCAAATATTCTCTCTCTGGGAATGCTAAAAATTGGCTGAGAAGCCTACCACCAGGATCTCTCACTACATGGAATGATGTCAGAACTGTGTTTATGACTGAATTTTTAGATGATGCAAGGGCTGAAGAGATGAGAGATAAAGTTTGGTCATTCTCTCAGGGACCTACAGAAGCTTTCAAAAGCTCTTGGGAGAGGTTTAAGAGATACCAAATAGACTGTCCATATCATGGTTTTACAGAAAAAGGTTTAGTAGATATCAAAGGGACTGTCCACATCATGGTTTTACGGAGATTCAGCTGTTGAAGAAATTCTGCAAGGGTATTGATGTGTGATGTCATGTGATGTTGGATACTGCAAGCGAAGGAAACTTCGAGACAAGGACCCCAGAAGAAGCTAAGAGACTGATTGAGAACTTGATATCTAGCAAAAGTTTCAAAAATCTGGATATGCACAGGATAAAATCAGCTGCAATGGATAGTGACAAGATCGTTGAGGCTGAGATTGGTTCTGTACATGAAGTCTCGTTGATAGAACATGCTGTAGAGAAGAATGAGGATCAGAGCTATATAGAAAAGATGGAATCTATGATAGAGAAGATCCTGAAAATTCAGCAGAAGACGAGTGCATACTTAAATCTGAGGTTGGATGTTCTCTACAAAGAGCTGAATGGAAAACTTGAAACCTTAAATGCCCATGTCATGATGCTAGACGCCCAAGTTTCTCAGACTGCAGAAGCTGTGAAGAAGCAAGAAGCCCTATTCAAAGGGAAAGCTATGGAAAGTGAGAGGCACCAGGTTAATGTCATCTCAGATGATGACTTTAGGGAAGTGCTCGAGCAGGAAAAGCTGGAAGAACATGCTTTCCTAGTCGAAAGCTGCATGTCCATAGGCAGCTCGTACTGGTGTCGACCGACACCAACAACTGAGCATCGATCGACATCAACAACTGAGCAACGATCGACGTCATGAACAGAGCATCGATTGACACCACTTTTGGGATCTGAGAAAATTTTTCGAATTCAGAGCCACTCAGATTTTTCTGCTCGACCCCCGCGCCCTCCCACCCTAGCTCGAGTTACATTAGATGACGTCAATCGGAAACAACACGAAAAAATTAATTGACGACAACATGGAAGAGTCGATCGACAACAGCAGAAAGAATTCAGAGCCACTCAGATTTTGCCGCTCGACACCCACATCCCCCCACCCTAGCTCGCGTTAAAAAGGACAACATCGATCGAGAGCAAAATGGGAACATCGATCGATAACAACAGAAGAGCAGCGATCGACAACCGCCAATACCATACAGAGTACGTTTACCAGATCTTGATACACACCGCTTGGATGCCTCTCGAAATCCATCTCAGACATCACTTTGCTTTAAGACAACAGAGAAGATAAGTCAGCAATCTGCAGAAGCACCAGAGCAAAAGCAAAACCTAGGTGAAACCTCTTTCGTTGAGAGTGTCGATCGATGACATCTACCAGGTATCGATCAATGACATCTACCAGGTATTGATCGACGACTTCTACCAGGTATCAACCGACACCAAACATACGGATATGAACCTGCCATGGAAAAGCAGGCAACGAAAGAAGAAATTTCAGTTGAGAAGAGAGTGAAATCTAGGAAACCCTATATCCCCAAACACCTCAAGCGAGAAGTTAACAAAGAGGAACTTGAAGAATTTCACAAGAGGGTGAAGAGGGTTCCTAAGGAAATGTCTTTCGAGGATGCATATCATAAGTATAGACTTGGTAATTTCTTCAGAGAGAGCAGAGAGACTGATAAGGATATTTAGCTCGTATTTAACAAGGTCAGCCGTAAACCCAAGAGGAAACTGAAGAAGGAACAAGATCCTGGAAAGTTCTTGATATCATGCTCTATACATAGCCACCATTTACCAAACGCCCTATGTGATACTGGATCTGCAGTCAGCATCATGGCCATAGACATTGCTGAGTTATTAGGACTAAAGATGGAACCTTCTAAAGATAGTTTCACTTTCGTGGAGAGCTCCCGAGTAAACTTAGCATGCATGATCAAGAATGTTAAGGTGGAGATAGGGGAATGTATTATCCCTGTGGACTTCCATGCTATGGATATCAAATTAGGCAAGACATCTCCACTCCTTTTTGGAAGAGCCTTCATGGCTACAGTAGGGGAAGGTTGTGATCTTAAGAGAAATAAGATGTGTCTGACTAATGTTGATGAAACCATCTTCTATGATCCCATGGAAAAGAAGAAAAGTGAGGAGCTTATTTCATGCATAGAAAAGTTTGAAGATTCAGGACCTACAGCTGATTCAAATCGCCAGCCTGCAATACCAGAATCAGCGTCATTCGACATTAGAACTTCAGCATCGGTCAACTTCCAGTATCAAGAATCGATCGACACGAAGCCTTCAGTATCGGTCGATACCATCCGACTTTCAGAACAGCCCGAGACAGAAAAGTTTAAGTCTGGAGGAAGGAACAAGAATAGAAAGAAGAAAAAGAAAAGGAATGCAGATGTAGATTCCCTATCAGTAGTTCGTTTGCAATGTCAAGAGGGTAGTCTTGAGTATAGACTGCGCTGTGGAGGAGGTTCTGAATCCTTTACCAAGGTCAGAGTGCTATGTGATTCAGAACTGAGAGACAAAGGGGAAGCTCCTGCAAGAGCTTTTATCAACTGCATCAATAAGATGAGAAAGAGAGACACTGAGACTTGTTCTGAAGCAAGTTCACATGCTCATCCAGACTAAATCAGATCTCCAAAAGTCAAGCTAATGACTGAAAATAAGCGTTGAGTGGGAGGCAACCCACTATTACGTAATTTCTTTCAGTTTAGTTTAGATTGTTACTGATTTAAGCTTTTAATTATTGCAGGTCAAAAAAAAAAAACAAGGAAGACGAGTTTGCACGGGGATCGACGATGGCTGTGCAGCATCAATCTTCAGAGCATCACTAGCATCGATCGATCGCCACTTAACTGTGTCGATTGACAGAGCTTCAAGAGTATTGACCGCCACTTAACTGTGTTGGTCAACACTCACATCAAAGTCAGGTATACCGTTTTTCCTTGTTAAATATTGTTCTTATGATTTATTTTCTCACCAATCTTAGACTGTATAACACTTGAGATAGTGTTGTTTAAGTTTGGGGGAGGTTCAGCTAATATTGTGTTTAAGTTAGATAAAAAAAACAGATCCGAGTAGACGATTCCTTAGCACATCGACCGATGAGACCAGCTCGAAATCGATCGACAGCACTTCAGATCCAACGATCAGTTGTCACTTCATTGTGTCGATCGACACTGACATCAGCGAGCAGGTTATTGTTTTTACTTGTTAAATTGTGTACTTATGTTTATGTTATTACTATAACTCCGACTGAATTTACACTGGGGACAGTGTAGTTTAATTCTGGGGGGATGTTTACTGATATTAGTGTGTTCATGAGTCTTATCAAAATATTTTCAAAAGAGTTTTATTGACTCAAGAAGGGGATAATGAACTTATTAGATTTTTGCTTGTTATCTAACCACTCTTTAGCACCATTCTAGACTTACTTATTGCAGATAGTACTAAAGATACTAAAGTGGATCAACCTGTCAACTATTCACACTTGCTGAGATTGTTTGAAGGAACCAAAGCTGATCTCCAACACTAACCCTGACACAACTGCTTGTCTTGGGGCTTGGTATACATGGGATCAGATTCTTCAAACAAGTCTGGAAGGTAAAGCCTTGTGTAGATTTATCACATTTTCTCTCTCTATTTCGATCATAGATTTATAAGTAGAGATATTTATTTTCAAAAAAAAATAAAAATAAAGAAATAGAAAAAAAATAATAAATATATATATATATGTGTTAGTTAGGTGGAATCCGAACAGGACTTGGTGGCTACAATCATTAAAGATTGCTTCATAAGGATTTCAACAAAAAGAATTCGAACGGGACTTGGTGGCGGCAATCATCAAGGTTCGATTCATATGAATTCTTGGATATAAGTCAAACAGAAATGAACAGGACTTGGTAGCAACGACCGTTAAGGCTTGATTCATGGAAGCCTGTCCAATCGTGGTCAATGATCCTGCAATGGAAGCAGACTTTGACTAAAGAGAGAAAATATAAGAACTAATTTTTACCTGCAGATCCAGATACTTGTTTGAAAATCCTTGCATCATGTGATTGATACTCCCAAAGTAAAGCCTGCACTTTTATTTATGCTAAGAAATGAGGTTGGTAGAGGGGAATGTCAGACAGAATTTGCTAAGTTGTTGGCTAGGTGAATTTGGTTGCTAAGCTAGGATATGGTATAATGTGCTTTTGTGATTAGGACTTCTTAGATGTGGATTGCAAAATTGTAGAGGTGATGATTCTGAGTTTTAAATAATGTGAGTCCCTGTTGTTTTCAAACCTCTTTCGGAGAGACTGCCTTTATGTTTTGCTTGAGGACAAACAAAAGGGTAAGTCTGGGGGAGTTGATAGACCATGGATTTAACCCACTTTCATCCATTGTTTATAGGTGTTTTTACTACTAATTATTATATTATAGAGTCTATTTATTATATTTATAAGATCAGAAGTGATTTGGAGATAAGTGATGATTTTGGAGCATTTTGGACGAGTGCAGAGCTACACAAACGCGTCAGATGTCTAGCTATGGATGGAGATCTTCCCACCGTTATATTGATCCCATCTTTTGACAAACGATAGAGCTTTTAGTTAGCTTTCCAATGGCGCCAGTTTGAGGTAAATCAGCATCCTGTAGTAGAGGTTATGCATGTTTTACTGAAGAGTGGCCAGTCTGCCTCGCGAGAGGAAG
>NC_027750.1:54654292-54683455 GCF_000695525.1 Brassica oleracea var. oleracea | reverse complement strand
TATTTCAAGACCGTTTGAAGCCCAGAAGCCACACCAAGTTACCAAAATACCCTTAGATGACCAGAAACCCTATTATGTATTTCTAAGCCATTGTTGACGGCTACACACTTTCTATTATCCTATTCTATTGTTTTCTCTTAGGTTTGCAGATAAGATCAATTCTCCTTCAGAGATTGATTGGAACTCCATTGGTTTTATCATTGATTTCTTATCTATTATATTATTCAGACTATGATTTGTGTTATTGCTTGTATGTCTGAGTAATTCATCTTGTTAGGTTTAGGGATTCCATGAGCTTAATGTCATATTGATAATCTGTTAGGATTGCTAGGGTTTGTTTACTGATTTCTACACCAGGGTAGCTTGTAATACTAGGATCTGGAATAGTTAGAAAAGCACGATAGTGTGACTGATTGTTTGAACCTAGAATCATAGGATAATTGAGAGGCACGAAAGTGCAATTGATTAACGGAACCCGAACCCTGAGTGGATTAGTTATCTAGGCGCATACGAGAGTTGGTCTAGAGCTAATTGAACATTATTGATCTGTACGATAACGCTTGTCTGAAGAAGCATCGATCGACGCTCTGGCCATAGCATCGATCGATGCTCGCTCCTGGTTCGCACGCGAAAGCTGGAACACATGACTTAGACAGCTGATTAGCAATTGCATGCGAGAGCTGGATTGCTACTTATTAAAATCTAGTTTTAGAATTGAATCTATAAAACCCTTAGTATCCTTGATTGTAGTATTGAATCTCTTGATTGATAAATTCGTAGGTCTAACTATTTCTCCTAATTCCTTACAACCCCAATCAACCAATCGAACAAATACTTTGTTCACCTTGATCTCATTTATTTACTGCTTTATAAACTGTTTGCCTAGATAAATCTTGATTTCTATAGTCTATTGTGTGTCCTAGCTCTCTGTGGATTAGATCCCTAAGTACTAGAACTCGACCTCTTATTTGAGAGAGTAAAATCACTCCTTAGGGTAATTTTAGTGATATCAAGAAATCAGATGCTCAAATGGCGTTATACTTGATACACATGAGGCGATTAAGGTGGAGGCTGAAAGATATTTTACTGAGTTCTTGAACCAGTGTCCTAGTAACTATCAAGGTGTAACTTTGAAAGAGTTAACAGAGCTACTACAATACAGATGTTCTGATGAAAAGAGTAGGAATTCGGAGGCAGAAGTCTTTGCAGAAGAAATTCGTAAAGTGTTGTTCTCCATGCCTTCCCATAAATCTCCAGGTCCAGATGGCTACCCTAGTGAATTCTTCATAACAGCTTGGCCAGTGATTGGGCATGACTTCACTATAGCAGTTCAATCTGTATTTAGGTTCGGATTTCTTCCTAAAGGAGTAAATTCAACTATTCTTGCTCAAGTAGACTCTATGGAGATGAAGGATTTCAGGCCAATTGCTTGTTGCAATGTCTTATATAAAGTGGTGTGGAAGATTCTAGCAAATAGGTTGAAACATATATTGCCTAGTATAATATCTGAGACTCAATCTGCATTCATCAAAGGGAGATTGCTGCAGAAGAATGTTCTATTGGCTTCTGAGTTGGTGAAAGACTACCACAAGGAATATGTAATGCCTAGAGGGGCAATGAAGATTGATATTTCAAAGGCTTTTGACTCAGTTCAATGGTCATTTGTTTTGAAGAGTCTAGAGGCTTTGGGATTTCCAGAGAGGTTCATTCGATGGATCAAATTGTGCATTACCACTCCCTCTTTCTTAGTGCAAGTTAATGGAGATTTGGCGGGTTATTTTCAGGTTCTAGAGGGTTGCGTCAAGGTTGCTCGCTTTCTCCCTATCTATTTGTGCTGTGCATGAATGTTCTGTCAAGAAAAATTGATAAAGCAGCAGTTGAGAAGAAGTTCAAGTTTCATCCCAGATGTAAGTCGATTTCTCTCACTCATCTATGCTTTGCGGATGATTTGATGGTATTTGTGGAAGGGGCTAAGGAGTATATTCAGGGTGCTCTAGCAGTATTTGATAACTTTATTGTGTGGTCTGGTCTCACGATAAGCATTGCCAAATCCACGTTATACCTAGCAGGAGTTTCAGAGAGTGAGTAAAATAATATCTTATCCAATTTCCCGATTGAAAAAGGTGATATCCCGATCCGTTATTTGGGTCTACCCTTGATGACCAAAGCGATGAGGAAGCAAAATTATTTCCCACTAGTGGAGAAGATCAGAGGAAGAATCAATACTTGGACAAGCAGATTCTTCTCGTATGCGGGGAGATTACAACTGGCTGTGATAATGAGTGTGGTAAATTTCTGATCCACGGGCTACCTCCTTCCCAGTAAATGTATAAAGGAGATTGAACATCTTTGTGGGGCTTTTCTTTGGACAGGTCTAGAACTGAAAGCCACGGGGGCTAAGGTGGCTTGGTCGGTTATCTGTCAGACAAATGAAGAAAGAGGATAGGGTATAAGAGATCTCAAAGTGGTAAACAGAGCAAATGTTTTAAAACTCATTTGGAGATTGTTCTCGGGTAAGTCTCTGTGGGGTAAATGGATTGAGGTGAGTCTGTTGAAAAGGAAGTGTTTTTGGGAGATAAGTGAGAAAACGCAAGTGGGTTCTTGGATGTGGAGGAAAATGCTGAAATGAGAGATGTAGCAAGGAGTTTTCATATGAGAGAGTTGGAAAATGGAAGACATATCTCGTTCTGGTTTGATAACTGGTGTGAAAAAGGTGTTCTTTTTTCTTTATTGGGTGAGTGTGGTATTGTGAGCATGGGCATCAGTAGAGATGCCACAATGGAGGAGGCGGTTAGGTGTGTTCGAAGAAAGAGGAGACATCGATCTCAGTTGCTTAATGATGTTGAAGCTTAGTTAGTGATGGTAAAGGAGAAGCTGAGTGAAGGAGTGGAAGATGAGGCAGAGAGTTGATGAGGTTTGTGTGCTCTGTAAAAATGCTCCTGAGACTAGAAGCCATTTATTTATTGAATGCCTCTATTCTGGAGTATCAAACAAGAGGTATACTTCTCAACGTTCAAACTAATGTCTGGGATGAAATTTTAACTATTATTTTGGATGAGAGAATGGAGAAAAAGCAGAGATTTTGTCTCAGGTATGTTTTTCAGGCGACAATTCATGCTGTGTGGAATGAGCGAAACAAGATCAAGCATGAGGTGAAGCCTCTACCCATTGTAACCGTGATGAAGTTAGTTGAAAAGGAGATACGAGACAGACTGAGTATTTTGAGAACAAGAGGTGTAAAGGGATGGGAGGATGGATTGCAATATTGGTTTGGAACAAGATCCTAAGTTTTTATGAAAGTCAAGAATATAGGATTTTATGGTAATATGGTTTTATATATATAAAGGCTACACTTGATGTAAGAAGAGTTTTTTTGATGAATAAAATTTAACATTTATTCAAAAAAATAAAATAATACCCATCGAAAACTATACAATATTAGATTTATATAACTATCTAAGCACTAGCCACATAATATACTATAAAATATTATTAGATTTATATAGTTATGTAAGCACTATCCAAATAACATACAATAAACATATTAATACTTACATCAATATTAAACTAAAATAAATGGTTCGTTCCATAATTTCATATATGTTTTATATTAAAACCATCACACAATATATTTATAGATATAATATTTTAAAAACAATAAAAAATTTTATTCTCATAGTTTAGGGCTTTTCTGAAAATATTTTGAAAATATAACAAATTTTAGAATATACCTCAGAAACAATTATTTCACATTTAAAAGTATGGATTAGATTGAAAACATTAATACGTTGGTAAAAAGTATATGAGTTTATATATTGAAATTAAAAATATAATATATGTTAGCTACAAAAAATTTGCACACTGGAACATAAAAGCGTCTACACATTTGAATTTTTATTTAATATAATTTTGATATATAAAAAATTCTACAATAAATCAATATAATGTTTTTACACAAAAAGACCAATCAATATAATAAATCAATACTATTTTAAAAACTAATAATTAATTTTATTCTTTGAAGTACATATTAAAATATGGAACACAAAACTTTATATGAAACATTAAAATAAATTAAAAAATTGGTTATATATATCAAAACTCAAATATTAAAATTCAAACCAAAAAAATTGTAGTACTTTTTAAATCAAAAAATTAATCAAAAAACTATCTCGCGCTTTCAAAATGCAGGTCAAAATCTAGTATTGTATTAAAGTTGAGCTACAATATGTATTGTAGATGTAATTTGCAATAAAAAAATTATGTGCTAGAAACAATACACTTATGTGGTAAGTTTTAATGTGGTAAATTTGTAGTAAAAATAAAAATTATTATTTTACTAAAACCGAAGATTAGTCATTTTGATGTATAAATTATAGTAAAATTAATAAAATAACTAAAAATAAATAGTAAAATATTTTTTAAAACAAATAAAACATTAATTACTTTAAAATAAATAAATAATAAAAATTAAAAAAATAAGTTTCAACATCTATTTTCAAAAGAATTATAACTAATAGTATAAATTATTAGTAGTTGTTTTACTGTGTAATTGTAGAATGTATTATTTAAAATAAATGAAAATTATAAATGAAAAAACAATAACAATTTTTACTAATTTAGTAAGTAAAAAATATTAAATAAAATTTAAACATATTAAACTAGAATTGTTGAAATATACATAAACATATATATATATATATATATAGTGTGTGTGTGTGTGTAATAAACAAATAAACTATCATATAAACATATAAATTTATGTATTTTAATAAAATAAATATTTTTTAATTATTCAAATGGAAATAAGAAAGTTTGTAAAAAAAGATTGACTAACAAATAAATAGTTGTATACAATTGTTGAGAAATTTTATAATTGACCAAAAATAAATGTTGGACAATTGCCATGTTTTTCAAAGTTGATAAATTTCTTTAGAAAAATAAAAAGTAAAAAACTTGGACAACCAAACAAAAATACGAACTTAAGTCAAATCAAGCGCTATTTATACAATTTTCTTTGATGTTGATGTACTATTTGATTTGTTGATTTTGCAAAGGAGATAACTCAAAGTATAACTCAACCTTGTCACATTATAATTCAAAAACAAAATAAAAAATTTATAATCAAATCATGATTTGTAACATTTGTGATTAATACTCCTAACTCAAACTACATCAAGTGTAAAACATGTTACCAATCTAAATAATTAATGTTACCCTTTAACAAAAGAATAAATAAATAATTAATGTTAATCAAGATTTTCCGTATATCTCTCCAGTTGTTACCAAAGCTTTTACTAAACATGTTTACGACGTGTATGTACTATAAAGAGAACAAACATGTTCACGAGAGAATTGTGTCCTCCTCATCCTCACATGCATTTTCATGGTTGATGATTTATCATGATCATGAGAACGATATGATGATATGGGCTTTGATTTGACAAGACGAACGTCATGAAGAGGACGATGAGATTGAAGTGTAATAATATACATATACACTTCATTTCTTGTCGTCAGTACTCACTAGACATCGCTCCATGTCTTTCACTTTTATCATTCGTATGGAAAGAGAAGTGGATGGAAGAAATATCTTAATCACTATAATTAGAGAAAAATATATTAAACTTAATGCATAGATTAATATATTGGCATTTGCAAGAATACTAGTGTAAGCATTATTCTGAAAATAAGCAGTTTTTGTTTAATAGTATATTGATCTGCATTACAGAATAAGTCTGCAACCAAGTATCATTATATGTGTTTGTACATATATAATTCACTAGTCTTTGTTTGATAAAAAAAAAAAAAAAAAATTCACTAGTCTTTTTGGCTAAGTAGACAATTACCTTGTTCGCTCACATAATTTATGGATTTTTTTAATGTTAGTAGCTGCCTGCCCTAGTAGTCTCTTCCGGATTAATAATGGTTATCTTTTTTTGACATTAATGGTTAGCTTTTTTTTTTTTTTTTTTTTTTTTTTGTTAGGCATCTGATATTATCTTTATCCTACTATTTAGACAAATGTAATTTCTAGTACAATGATATGATTATGGAACAAGAAACTTGGGAAGTTCCAAGTTACTCCAAGAGGCACCGAAACAAAAAAAACTGCAACTGCGAGCAGAAGTCCCATCTTGTTCCTTTGACTATTTTTTTTTCTTCACTCAAATAATTTTTTTTTATCAAAGTCCAATTATTCACACTTTACATTATACATATTTTTTTGTCTATTTGATAAAAATTCACCTCGGCAACTACAATTAATGGCACAAGTTTAACCTGCTTCTTGTTAAACAGATTGACAACTCTGGACTAGGAGCCCAGGCCAATTTGATAGACAAAGTTTGTTTTCCAAATAAAATAAATCGAATAGATAGTCACTACTAACTAGTAGATATTTGAATTTTTTACATCTACAGACATTTTCTCACTTTCCAATTATATTACAAGACACTTATCACTTGAGATACAATTTTCTTTGTCAAAAAGACTCTTATGACCTTAAACTAAAGAGAATCTCTCTCCTCTTTTTTTTTCTACTTTATGTTTTCATTTACTTATATCTCAAGTTTTAAAATATATTAAACAAAAATAACAGTCATTATAAACTATATATAAAATTCTCTATCTTTTAAAATCCATTTTCATATATATTATAAAAATATTAGTGTGTAAATAAAACTAAATGTGGACGTAGACACCAAAGCGTGAATAACAGAATTATAAATTAGTTGTGGACATGTATATCTTAACAGAATTATAAATTAATTATAAACTAGTTGTGTACATGGACAATATTCCTTCGATTTCATTCATTATCTCGGGATCTAAATTCAACTGTAATCAAATTTGCATCCATCCACATCATAACGAAGTGCAGATCCCTTAGTTCGAAAATCTCTTACATGCAAGATCTATTACTCTCCGATAGAAGGTAAACGCTTCTTCGATTTTTCTCTCCGCTCATACTCACAATATCATCTCTTTCTCATCTTGATTGAAGTTTAATTATAGATAATTTATCAATTAGGCTGAAGAGGCCAAGTGCTCGTGTTGGAGACGACGAACTCACTGCTTCACTCTCGTTGGTGGTGGTACTAAATCTAAGGAGAAATCCGTTCAAATAGTTGGTTAGTGGAATTTTTAGTAAAACGAAAAAATCAATATTATCTTTTGTAATGAATCTCAGAAGGTCCATACGGGAGAGAAGAATAAAAAGATAGAGGAGTTTATATGCAAATCAATGATATCCCTTAGAAGTTCTTTGCAGTGACAACCAGTTGTATCAAAAACATATGTATTGGCTTTGTATCAATCCACAACTTGTCGTATCAAAACAAAGAAGTTAGATATGGACAAAAAAAAAATTCTTTTGGTGAAGGTTTTGATAACAGAGTTTGTGTCTATGTTTTGTGGTATAATTTTAGCAACATGAATCAATGTCCACGTATTGTTGTATAGTTTTATGGAATCAAACAGAGAGTTTGTCCACATTATCTACTATAAACACATTAACATCGCATGTCCACATATTACTCATCATTCATCCACACATCACCCGTCCACAAATCACCTAACCACGTATCATCCGTCCACAAATCACCCATCCACATATTACTTGAGTGTCCACAAGTGTCGTTTCTATTAAGGGCAAAATTGTCCATAATTTATCTCTGATCCACAACAAAATGTGTTACATGCAAGAAATGTCTATAGATATAATAGAAAGTGAAAAAGTGTTATAATCAACTCTAGATATTTTAGTGTATATTGGGATAAGGTTATACAAACCTCTGCTTTCTTATGTAGCAGATCTCTGATTGCTCCTGCCACAAACATCGTGATTCTGTATGAAACGTCATTTCAAGCAATCTTAATTATCATCCATCAATCTTACACATATTTCCTTATTTACACTTTTTATATAAGTTCGCAAATTAAAAATTAATACTTAAGTCTTAGACGGAGGCTCGTAGTAATTCTTGGAACATTCGGTATCGTCTGATTTATGACCAAATAGCTATATAACTAACACTAACATAATATTATAATTATGAATTATTAACACATGTTCAAAACTTAAAGAAAACTATTTCTATCAATCTTTTCAGAAAAGAAAAAAACTGTTTATCATTATAACCCATTGTTTTTCAAAAAAAAAAAAAAATTATAACCCATTGTTAACACATGCAAGTTAAACGAAATTAGTTTGTTTTCTGTTTAATTTTTATGTTTTCTTCTAAACAACACTTGTAAAAATACTTATCAATACAACCATTCTATATCTGTTAACATCAATACAAATCAAATCTAATATTAACTCATAGAATATATCATCCATCGTATGTATATTGGCATGTTTTCTTTGAAAAAGTATATTGGCATGTTTTCTTTTTTTTTTTCCGAAACTAATTGGCATGTTTTCTTTGAAAAAATTATATTGGCATGTTTTGGTATAAATGCATGAACCTAGACGTATAGAAACGATTCATAAGTTTGTTTCAGGATATTGGTAGGCAACATGCAGATAATCTTGGTGATCTCCCCAAAGCCTAAGGCCCGTACCTAATAAAAACTATTTCATGCACAAAAAATAAAGTAAAATACTTCTACTAAAAGTCTAAAACTAAGAGAATTTAAGTTAGTGTGAATTGAATGCTTGAATTGACACTTCCTTAGTGTGTGTCTCTGCCCGGCCGCTTTGTGCCCTCAACATTCACAGCTGGATTTATTGTCATTTTACTCTATCCGACATAAGTCGGTGAAAACAACAAAATTTTGGTCTGACTTCTGTAGGCTTTGACTAGACTTAAAACTCTCAAGTCCCAGGTCTCAACTAGTATATCGTTTTATCAACTCACTTTAGTTAAGTTGATGTGTAGCTTTTTCGTGTAACAGTTAGATTGTTAAGTCATTAGCCTGTATAGCCATCACATGATTATTGGATCCAGATGCACTCTATATATGTACGTTGGTTTTATTACTATTGACGTTTGAAATAGTAAAGATGTTTTGCAAATGAATAATTCACGGAAGAAAGGCCGACCTCAATAAACGTTGAGTGATAATTTTAAAGAACATAATTACTATATTTTCAAATTAGTTCGTAAGCAACAATTAGTAGCTAACTGTATATGTTACGCTTGTAAAAATATTCGTTACTTATTTTCTGAAACAAAAGTACACAACATATTATATTCAAACATATATAGTTATATACTGTTGGCCGTTTGAACGATAACTAATCACCTTTCTAAGAAAGCATATACAAATACAATATCCATCATACACGTGAATGATCATGCAGCTATAATCAAAATGATTGCTATTTAATAGAGTATTTACTAGTCCTTAAAATCATTTGATTATATATATTTTATCAAAAATTCACATAGGTAGACTTATCATCAGATTTTGAAGGTCTCGATATTGACGAGATCAGATGATATGGCAGATGATCAAGCTTTTTGGCATATTGAGTCTTATATTTTTTAATGATAATTGATGTTTAAAATAAAATAAAGTTTTCACTAGTTATATACTCTCTCTAAATGTTTTCCACAACATTCTAGGTCCGTGCATATTGATTAACCCCCCTTTTTTTCTAATTATTTTTTTATTTTCAAACAAAAAAAACATAATAATTATCAAACTAACCAGTAAAAATAAATTGCATGACAAAAAGATTTATGTAGCATAAAAATTAATAAATTTCATATTTGACCAGAGTTATTAACACAAAAAAAGACAGTTTACGTGTTTTTATTACACTCAAGAGCAGATTGTGCTACCAAGTCAGTTTTTGGTGGTTGAAAACTCATTTCTCCTTGAAAAAGTGAAACTAGAGATGGGTATTTCAGTAAAACGACAATTTATGCTGGTTAGGTTAGTTAAAGAGTTTAAATTTTGAAAAATATCGGTGATGACTTGGTGGATTTGAGATAAAGTTAGATTTGATAGATAAATAATCTTGGGTCTGTAAAAAGTATTTTTTTTAATTGGATAATTATATCCTACAAAAAAAATTACGGTTATGGGAGAGAAGAAGACGAAGAAACTTTCGGACAACCGGAATTTCAACCAAGCCGACGAATGACCGCCGGGTGATGACGGCATAACGGCGTAGACGATTAGGGAATCGGCGGGTAAATGTTTAGCAGAGAAGAACTATGGCATTTTGGATATAATCTTCCAAAACTCGAAAATCAAAACTTGTTTTTTGCTTGGTTTTTGGTTCTAATCGGTTTTCATTTATACTATAGTTGTAAGTTATAAAAGTAAACCGCAAATAAATGAAGATTCCACGATAAAGAATCAATGACGGCTCTGAAATCTATTTGCAGGAAACCCAAATACGAAGAAGATGAAATTATTACAAAATTGCCACTCATATTAATTGTACACATTCACTTAAATGTACCGTAAAACATAACTTAATTGAACATATTGACACATGTACACGTATATGAAATTAATGTACATGCACAAAATCGGGTTAATATTGAACACATGTACACATTATCGTAAATATCCACGTGTACACTTATTACTAAATATATATACATGTACACTGATTAAAAAATTTCTTGATGAGTTACATGTACATATTATCTTAAATATCTACATGTACACTTGTTACTAAATATATATACATGTATACATTTGTTGCATTATACATATGTACACAAAGCCACAAAATCCACATGTACACTGTATTAGCCATATGTAGGAGGCATATGTATGTTGGTTTATAAATATTTACACTTGCACCTTTTATAATTGTTATCTTTTAAACATGATCCATCTGAAAATATCCTTTTTATAAGAGTAGTGTTTACAAACCACATTATATTATACATACATGTGAACACGAGAACTTAGACGATCAGGGAAAACGAGAAATCAAACATTATAATATGCATATAACTTAATTGTAAACATTCACAAAAACATTATACCCTCTTGCAATAACCCATAAACCCCAATAAACTAAATTATAACCACTTAAACCTAAAACAAACTTTTAACCCTACAAAATGACCATATATATGTAGATTTAATGTTCATGTTAACATCATAACTGTGGGCAACATATGAATTTAATGTAGATAAAAAATTGGTTTAACATTGTGCACATGTACAATTTATCGTAAGTATCCACATGTACACTAGTTACATGTACACTGATTACAAAATTTGTTGACTAGTTACATGTGCATCGTGTACACATTTTTTGCACTATACATATGTACCAAGGCTACAAAATCCACATGTAGACTGTATTAGCCCTATGTTAGGAGCCATATGTATGTCGGTTTATATATATTTACACTTGCACCTTTCAGAATTGTTATCTTTTAAACATGATCCAGCTGAGAATTGCATTTTTTTATAAGAATAGTGTTTACAAACTACTTTGATAAAGTCAACGTGTACACTTAATTTTGACTGGCACATGTACATTAATTAATCCACAAAAGCTTATGTGTACATCGTTTTACTTGTACACCGAATAAATTTTGAACATACATTTACATAAGTTAAAACATAGGCCTAGAATAAGCGGTGAGATGAAGGAGATGAAGGCGGTGAGACAGAGGCGATGAAGGCGGCGACGAGAAGGAGACGAGACGAAGGCGGTGAGACAGAGGAGGTGAAGGCGGCGACAAGAACGAGACAAGGACGAGACAGAGACGAGACGGAGGCAGGGATTTCAGCTGAGGGTTGGATTCGAAACAGAAAACTATGTTATTGATGACTGGTGTAGAGTTTCCATGAATTTACTCTTGAATTTACAGAAGAACCGTGAAAAATACAAAGGAGGATGATGAATTTGACTTTATCCAAAATAAAGAATCTGGGCCGTCGATTTAAAAAGTACAAAAAAAAATCTAATTGTCAAAGATTTTAAAATTAATCTGAACCGTTGAGATGGTATAGAGATGTGGGGTGGAGGTTTATTCCCGCTAAAACAATTAGGTTAGTCAGTGGGTTAGTTACAAAATAACTAGTTTATTTAGGCAAAAAAAATGCTGTTAGGATAAACTGTCTTGGTAGAAGAGAGTATCTTTTTGTGTTATAAAAAACTCAAAACTGCTTTTGAGTGTAATTATTTCATTTGACAACTGAAAACGTTATGTAATTTAAAACAAAAACCATCAAGTAAAATGTTATTAATTAAAGGAAAAATTAGAAAAAATAAGACACTTTGAACTTTTATTTGTCACACTAGGATTTCTGATATTTTGGGCAATTCTAGACATATTTTACCCTTCTTTTATGGAAAAATAGTAATCTGAATTTTAAAAATGTTTAAAAATATGAAAACTATTGGAAACATAAGTATGACAATATATATGTTTAAAAGTTCTTTTTTAAAAAAGTGGAATCATATTTTATTTTATCTTCTAGCTACAGTTAGAATACTCATTCTGGTCATTACTTAGTCAAGAAATCGGATACTAAGTTTTATACATAGATATATCATGGGTATACAACGTAAACTAGTCTTTCTTATATATTCTAACACAACTATATTTCGAAACGTTATAATCAAGAAAGATGTCTTTAGTATACCTAAAGCTTGATAACGACATATAGCCACAACGCAGTGATATACCTTATCAATATTTTGTGCCATAATATGTTCTGTCTTTTACCTTATGTGGTGCTTAAAGAAGAATATGTTTCTCATCTACTCTACTGTGTTCTACGTAAGCTAGGATATATATTCTAGAAAAATCTGGAAAATATGGAAACTTCCATATTCGGTTAAAGATGTCTCATAAATCTAAACTAAATCTTCCCTAAATATCTCATAGAATATTTTCTCCCACGTTTTTCTCCTTCTCCCACGATCTTTTCTCTTCTTTTTCTGTGTTTCTCTCTTCTTCATTGGCATAATCATCTCTTTTCTCTATCAATACAACATGGTTCTAATCTATGTTAAATCTGATGAATGGATGTCTAGTTGCAGTGAAGAGTGGAGTTTCGTGGTAGACAAAGAAAAGCGGAGTCGAATGGTAACATTTGAAACTACTACTCCATTGGAGAAGCTTAAGATGATTGTGTGTGAGGATTATGGGGTGGACCATAATGTTGTTAATGCCGAGTTCAGTTGTTCAGTGTTGAACTCTCCAACAGGCTAGTCATTAACAGTCAGAGGCTAAAACTCACATGGGGAAGATCTCACGTCCCAAAACATGGTCAAGATGGCTGGAAGTACCAACAAGGCAGTGTAGCTCAGAGTGTTTTACTAACTCCACCAATGCAACAACAATATTATATGCATCCAACACCACCTAACCATGACAAACCTTATTACCCATCAATGGACCCGCAGAGAATGGGTGGTTCAAGCACCAGCGAGAACAACAGAGCTTACATGATGCCTCCACGACAGCCATAACACTCCACCACCATATTGACAAAAATATATGTTGTTGATCATACTTAAATATGTATTTTCTTTTTCTTTTTTTTTTGGCATTTAAATTTCAGTTTAAACAAAGAAGATCAATCATATCATTTGATTAGTTTCACTTTCAACAAGTTTCACTTTTTATTTGCAGTAATAAGAAACAAAAACAAACCAAAAATGTGATTTTGCTCCATACTAAAGTTGTTACAGCTTACATGACTGGTTTTCCTTACTTGGAAGATAAGAAACCAGAAACCAAGTTAACATCATCATCATTATCTTCACCATCATCATCATCCTCAGAATCCACATCAGAAACCTGATCCAAAAATCTATGGTGATGATGATAATGATGCGAGCTCCAATCACGTGGGAACGTCTTCTGTAATGTCTATGTGAGCTCACCACCAGAACCTTCGATCTTGCACAGACATTTAGACCAGTGAACCGCAGTTCCCATATCAACGGTCAAGCCTGCTTCCACCATTTACTTACTCGGCGTTTCCCGCTTTAGAGAATCCTCCAACGATAAAACTATAAGTAACCAAACTCATCTCAATTCCTTCTTCCATGTCTTTACCAACTGCATAAGCGTGAATAAGGCTGCATGAAACAAATACTTTTGATTCAAGCAATGATGTTTGACTAAAGCAGAACCTAAAGAAGAAATATAACATATTTTGTAAAATAAAGAAGGAGATACCTAATGTATGATCCAGAGGTGATAGTAACGATCGTCCTCGGTAAGCTTAGCCAAAATAAAATCAGTTGCCCTAATCTGCTCCTCGAAGGTTCCAGATAATGTCACTCAACTCATAGTAGGTATTGTATTAATTATCCATAGGTGATATTATCTTAATCCCAGCTTTAGACTCCTCAATGAATGACTTGTCTCAAAAGAAAGGAATGTCTTAACGGTTGGTCACAACTGAAGTCAATATCCCCAAAACCAAACCAAAATATGCAATGCCATATATATATTCTAGAACATGACAAAAAATTAGATGTCCCAGACTAACACTAATACTTCAAACTTAGTCATCGCTAATATTAAAAAACCTCTTTGCACCTGTTATAGGCTTTTTGACTTGCATACATTCAGGTAAGCTCTCTTAAATTAAATCAGAGAAAAATTGAGCATGTAAACAATGCACGAACATGGCCATATACGTTTTAGATGTTAGTGTTTCAGTGTGTTACAGTAAATAGTGTTAAGGAAACATGCCATCGAAGCTCTGAATCTCTAACAACCTCATAGAGTTTACTGTGAAAAATACAGAACAAAAAAAAAATTAATTAATGGTGGCACCAGAATCGATTCCGCACAGAACTATAAACTTGAGATTTTGATGAAATTGATGATACATAATGTGAAAGGACCGTTCGACGAAACTCCTTGAGAATGAAGAAGACTGTCCGACGAAACCCGTAGAGGAAGAACAAATCTCCGATTCGTTGAGATTCGTGTATGAGAACAAGAGGAGAAAGACAAAAACTAGATTAGATACGAAAATAACGATGATTTCCGATGGAAAAAACAAGGACTCTCCACTCACTCTAAATCACCATTGTCATTGATACAGGTCGAATGTACGGCAGAGAAAAAGAGTAACGTCAAAAAAGAAATTAGGGAAAACGACTTGCGTTTTTTACCTCTTTGGATTTTGTTTCTTTTGTTTTTACTTTTTTTTCTTTTTATAAAAATTTAAATCAATTACGAAATATTAAAATTAATTTGGTTAATTGAATGGTATAATGGTATTAAAGAGAATATAAATTTTATTTATCTAAATAATCATCTACAAGTCTTATTGAGACAAACTTAAGATGAAAGTGTCATTTTTTTCAATTTTCCCTTAATTAAAAACAAAAAAATATTATATAATTATTTAGGTAAGGTCAAAAACCTATAACTCGCACGCAATAGATCTCGTTACGAGGAGAGAGAGAAAGTAGATCTCGTTTTAGGGCCCGGCGTACGGACGGCGCGTGAACGTCCGTGCCGTCGCCGGAGGCCGTCTTTTTCCATCAAGCTCCTTTATTTTTCTTTTTCTTCGCCGCCCTTCAACGATCATCTTGTCTGAGCTCTGGATGATTCATCTTTCTACGGTGGTTTAGCGTTTGGAGGAAAGACGCGGTCGGGTTAGGTGCTGGCGTGAGTAATTTGGTTCGTTGTTCCGTGGTGTTGATTCCGGGACATGGAAGCTACCCTAGTTCCGTCATCGCCGGCCCTTCTCCGGGAGGTGGAGGCTTTCTCAGATCCACCGACTCCGGCTTCAGTTACCGGGAAGAGGAGACTTATGCAGCTCCGTCTTCGCCGGCTCTTGGCTCCGAGGGTGGAGGCTTCCAAAGCTATGCCCTGTCGGTTATGAGACCCGTTGTTTTGTGGGTTGTGGCTACTAGTTTGTGGCGTGTGAGGTTGCGTTGTGGTTTTTGGCGGTGCGGTTTCAGTGGCTCGCGGTGTCCTTCTGACGGATGAGATCTAGAAGAGTTCGATGAAGCTCTCCGCAGAATGGTTAAGCGTTGAAGAAAAGTTCGGTTTCGGTGGAGGCTTTCGGTATTGAAGCTCCGACGAAACGAGGTGTATGGTGGTGGTGTTCCGGCGGTGTTCCGATGCGGTAGTGGTCAAGTCGAGGCATAGGTGACTGCCGCGTGTCGCGCTGACGACGAGATCTCAACACGCGTCCAGTTTCCTTGACGCATGGGTCAGCAAGGACGCGTCCGGCCCGCGTAGTAGGGTACTTTCGGTTTGGGCCGTAGACCCGTTTAGTTGGTTTGTGTATGCCCTCACGTGATGAGCTTTAATTTTAGTAGTTTGTTGGGCTTTGACCCGGTACTTGTTGTTGGGCGTAGTTCCCCTTATTAATAAGAAATAATTTGGGAAAAAAAAAAAACGGTAAGGTCTATGAGGAAGTGGTAATAATAATATTCATATTCATAATTCCGGAAGGCTCGTTACAAACCCACGTCACTCCTCGAGCCACTCCATACACCAGTTAAAATCTAGCCCTATCAATTAGTTAGATTCTAGTTATACTTTGGGACTGTGGGTCAACTTGCGTGGAAATAGCCCCTCTTATATATTTATTTTTAATTTAATATTTTTGTTCCTAATCAAGTAGCCAACATCAACTTTTCTATTCCCCACAAGGCAAATGGAAATATATTAGCTACCTTATTTCCTACTTGCTATTTTTACTTTGCTTTTTTTTTAACACAAATTATTTTTACTTCACTTTTAATTGAAAACTATTACTTTTTTTTTTTTTTTTTTGAACAAAATTGAAAACTATTACTTAAAGGGCAAGTCCAATGGGAGTATATAAACTAGTATTTAAGAGTATCTAAACATTATTGAATTGAAAACAATTATAAAAAGTAGAAGAAAAAAAAGAAATGTCATTGATTAGAACTCCAACAAAGTAACTTGATATGTGTTAGAGCATTTCCAACTACACTCCATATTTTATTTTAAAATAGAATGAAAAATAGAATAATGAATATATAAAAATAAAAACTTTACTTTATAAATGGAATAAAATTTTATTTTGTGTTCTTTACTCTATTTTCATTTTATTTTAGAGTAGAATATGAAGTGAAGTTAAAAATGTCTTTAATTTTTTATTTGTTGAGCTTGTTTTAAAGGCTAAAAATTTAATTACTTATTAAATTATATTAAAATTATTTATATTTTGTCATTGAGATACTTTAAGTAACGTACTCATGGATGGAAATGCTTTTATTTCATACTTGTTATTTTTTATTTTGCTTTTAGTAAAACTACGTATTCATTTCAGAATTTTGACTAGAGATTAAGGTTCTGACTGAAAGTTACGTATAGCGAAAAACTTTAGCTACAAATACAGTTTCGCTCATTTCAGCTATAAATTTAGTCAAATGGAATTTTTTAAATAATTTTTTATTCTTTTTCATTTGTTACTATTTACCAAAAATAAAATCCTTCTGTTTTGTTTTTCTCATGGTTTTGCGGAAGAAAAGAGTTATGCTCATTTCCACCTTTTATTCATTTTTACTATTTCAACCAATTTATAACTTTTACTTTCGGTCCATTTTAAATTCATTTCAGTTTCTCTGTTTTTACCAATCACACTCAAAGTAAGAAAACTATCTCATATATACTTAAAAAAAAAAAAGATTCTATTGATTTCTTTACAAAACTAAAATATAAAATAACAAATAAAAACTCAAAACTAAAAAGAAAAACCAACAACTGATTAACAGCTACTGCCGTTCAAAAGCCAAAACCGAATAACCCTAATTATATCTTATCTGCTACAATATACATATTTGATCCAAAGCATTTTATTATACAAAAATTCAGAATAATAATTGCTAATTACAGAAATGGAACCGAATAACCACACATATGTATAATAATGTACTAGAAATTATAAAAAATAAAATAATTAATAACATCTATAGATTAATAAATTTTATGCTACAAACATAACTAATAGACATATACTACAATGTTCTTGATTATATAACATTACATTTAAATGTTTGATCTATTTAATTTTATTTTTTATATGTGTGTTGTGGTCTATTGTTCAAACATAAATTTACAGATTTCTCATTAGTCATTTTTAAACTCAAGTTTCATACACTTTTTAATTATTTGAATATTGTTGATAGTGTTATTAATATACCACTTAATATGTTTATAATATTTTATTTTTATTAAGATATATATATGTGATCATATGGTGGTGACATCTTATTTCTACAGTTATCAATTATTTTTCTTCCATTTTATCCATGAAACTATTTTAATTCATCATTCAACATTTCACCTACTTTGGCTAGTAGTGATGATTGCATCTTAGTGACCACAATATAATAATCACACCGCTTCAAATACTTCAAATTTTTTCGGACCCATTGGGTGTCATCGGTTCATCGCTCCATGAGTTTACTACGCTATAATTATGTGTTACGATCTTACGACGCCCAAGAAGAACCTACGGATACATATATAGTAAAATAATAAATATTATAGCTAATATGAATCGTCTTGCAGAAAATCCTCACTCAAAATGACATGCTCAATGGACCTATTATACGTACTGTCAAACTAAACATGTTATCTTGAAATGTCCAAAAACGACATGAAAATATATGTGAATGCGAATTGTATTGCCCCGGTCCTACGATAATAGCTGTCTTTTGTCAAATACAAAAGTATATGTGCTACAATTGAATTAGGGTTAAAATTTAAACCGTACGGACATCGAGCTAAGTGTTTATTATACATAGAGATTTTTTCTTGTCAAATATTTTACACAAAGATGGACGGGGATATAATGTATCAAGATCGTCTCATTTGATATATATCTTCGAGGAAATTTTCTTAAAACTATTATGTATTCTTATCGTTTGTCTAACTATCGTAGTTAATCTTATTCACATAATAAGCATATATAATACGGTACGTGTTGAATTGTAGACAAGTTATTGTTGACCAAGCAGACAATAACTTGTCTCCTAATTACTCGACACTTTGAGTCGAACGATGTGGTCCATGGTATACAAAAATACTACTAAGCGATCCACGGCGTTCTTTAATTATAGTTTAATTAACCATACGCGCAATTAGTTAACAAAAGTCTTTCGTGTAAGATAATAAATCCAATCTTCAGTTTCTAATCAGACAGAATGTATGACATATGTATTACGATATTATTATCATACTGTATTGTATAGTACAGTGAGACGGAAACAAACGCCTGAAATTACGCACCCTTACAATTCTCTAATCGCGATTATGCTTTATGACAAGTCTCAATATTTATGTCATAACGTAAGCATTTTTGTCAACATCGAAAACGTAAAAATGATACTATAATCAAGCTACTTGCGGAAGGAAACAGTTAGATTAGCATACAAATCATTGGTATTATGAGTAAGACTCTAGACTTCCAATATTGAATTAGAAACCCATGAGAAAATAAAATATCTCATTTTAGCTATTTTATACATTAGTATATTGAATTTTCGGAAACTAACAAACTAGTTAGATTTTTACCAAAAAAAAAAACAAACTAGTTAGATTACAGCATAGTTGGATTTAACCTTTCGCTCAAACTTGTAATGAATGGCGCATTAAAAACCATGCTTTTCATTTATATATTATTTTAATTTTGGATCTTCGTTAAGCTTTAAAATAATTTATTTTCAGTTTCTTTTTTTTTTTGTGGTAGAAGGCTTATTTCAGTTATTAACAAAAAAATACCCCAAAGAGACGGGATGAGTCTCTACTGGTTAGAGTCTTGGGGGCCAATTGTCATGTTTCCGGGTTCGACGCCAGCCGGAGGCGAACTGCTCATCCATGTCACGAAACGGGTATTGGGCCTTCGGACTCAGGACATACCCTCCCGGGTGAAGCCGGCCCGCTGCCTGACCGGGCACAGGGAATGACCCGCGAAGCGGGGAACCCTGGATTACCAAAAAAAAAAAAAAAAAAAAAAAAAAAAGAAAAAAAAAAAAAATTTTGTTTTCTCTTTAGCCAGCCTTAATATTTTATCTCAGTTTCCGTCTCTTTAGTGGTCGGCGTTCCTCGACGTCACCGAAAAAGGCATCCCTCTCTCTTTTTTTTTTCTTTGTGCTTGATTGCGTGTTTCCGGTGGATTTTTGTGGTGTCTCGATATGTGGAGTGGGTTCTCGATGTTTCTTCCGTCCTTTCCATTGCAAGTCTCGTGCCTGGAGTCTTTGTCTCTTTCGTTATAGTGATCGTAGATCTGCAGGCATATGTTTTTTCTGTTAAGATATGCTTGTTTGAATTGGTTATGTGAATTAGTGATAGACCATGAATTTGACCCATTTTCATCCATGGTTTATAGGTGTTTTTACTATTTATTATTATATTATAGAGTATATTTATTATATTTATAAGATTATGAGTAATTTGGAGATAAGTGATGATTTTGGAGCATTTTCGAAATATTTGGAGCAAGCACCCGAGATGACCATCGAGCTCGACCATCGGTCGATATTGGAGGAGGAATATCGATCGATGTTCACATCTGAACATCGATCTGAACATTGATCGATGTTCACACCTGAACATCGGTCGACAGCGAAGCGCGCAGAAAATCTATCACCAATTTACAAGATTACCCCTGATGAGTTTTAACCTAACTATATAAGCTTTGCCACCATGTTAGAAACAAAGGGGTGTTTTTCTGTGTTTTTAGTTTTATCACTTTCAGCAAAAGGTTTTAGGATTGTGATAGATTGGAAAGAAGATCCAAAGTTATAATTTGTGATTGGAACTCCATTAATATCTATTTTTACTATTCTATGAAGTTTTCTAACCTAATTGCTTTCATGAATTGTTTGGCCATGTCTGAGTAGTTCCACTATTAGATTTAGGGTTTAAATAAGTTATGAAGGATTAGCCCAACTATAGATTGCTGAGTTGTGGTAATTGTCATTAGGATTGTTCATTAATGCTTGCTTCTAGATTAGCTACCTAGAACTTGCCCTACGATTGATAGATAAAAGCGAGAGCTTCATTCTCATCCTGAAAACATTCTAACTGAGCTAAGTTTCTTGCTAAGAGTAAGGCGAGAGCTGATCTAGTGAGCTTAGTAAGCATTATTCAACCCACGCATAAAGCTTAATTAGAAGTGCATAGATCGATATTCATATTGGAAAATCGATCGACGGAGCGAAAGGTGTATCGATCGATATCCCTATAGGATCATCGATCGACACCGCTATTGATCGAACACATTTGTTTGGGTCATTAGATCTAGTTAATAGTCAAGTTCAAACATGCGATAGCTGATGGACTTGTTAAATTGATAGTTAAGCTTTACATTATCATGCATGCAACTCATTAGACATCTCTAGGATTATAATTCCAAGTTTCCTGAATAGAAACCTTAAGTCTAGTTATTTCCTTTTAAGCACCAAAACCTCAACCAATCAATCATGCAATTACTTGCTCAACCAAAACTGCAAATTTACATTTTAAATCTTAAAAACTTCCTACTTAACAAATCATATTAGATCCATTAGGTTCCCAGGCTCCCTATGAATTTGATCCCTAAGTACTACAACTCGACTTCTTATTTGAGAGAGTATAAATCACTCTTTAGGGTAATTTGAGTGATATTAAATTTGGCGCCGTTGTTGGGGAGCTTTGATCGCCTATTGATTTAATTTTTGTTAAGTTTCTGACATAAATTTTTTTCTTGGATTTTCGGGTACATGACCAGCAGTACTAGAAGCAACAAGGAACCTCAACTACTATTCTCACCAGATTCTACAAGCTTGGAGCGTTCAATCCGCAAAGAAGCATGCTCCTCATCGATCGATAACACCACCTGTTCATCGATCGATTTCTGTCAACCACCGTCCACCCAGACACTAGTCCCGTCGACCGATACTCGCTCACCACTATCGACCGAAGACACTCATCTTCCGTCGACCGACATCTTCCATCCGACATCGATCGATACTTCAGTCAGAACATCGACCGATACTGAGCCGCGAGACATGGTTGCTACTTTGATACTTGTACGAGATGATAGAGGAAACCTGCATGACCAGGAGGGTCATCTGCGTAATGCAGCAGGTCAGAGGATAGATGCTCAGGGGGCTGCAATCCCTGAGTCCGATACTGATGCTACAGGCGCTACTCTACCTGTAGATGAGGCTGCTCGAACCATAACGTTGGCTGACTACAACCATCCAGATCAGTTCTACACCAACCGATCAGCCATTCATCCTCCCACTATTCAGAGGGATTTCGAGTTGAATCCACAGTACTACACACTCGTGGGACAGACACCCTACTATGGTTTATCTCACGAGCATCCTATGGACCATCTGGAGAGGTTCGAGGATCTTATATCTGCTACTAAAGTCGAGGAAGTCTCTGAAGACTACCTCCTATGCAAGCTCTTCAAGTACTCACTTGCAGGAGATGCTTCACATTGGCTTAAGCAGTTACCACCAGGATCTCTGACATCATGGGGCGCCATCAAGAATGCATTCTTATGCAACTTCTTCGATGAAGCGCGTGCTAAAGACTTGAGGAGCAAGATTGCTACATTCACTCAGGAGCCTGCAGAGTCATTCAAACGCTTCTGGATCAGATTCAAGTCTTATCAGAGAGACTATCCACACGATGGATTCAATGAATTACAGCTGCTCGGTACTTTCTACAGAGGCATCGCGGTGCAGTACCAGATGGCTCTTGATGCTTACAGCAATGAAAACTTCAACACCAGGAATCCAGAGGAGGCAGTGAAGGTTATTGAGAACCTAGCATCTAGCAACAACACAAAGAACACTGACTTTGAGAGGAAGAAATCTGCCACCATCCTTGGGAATGATCAGATGGATGAGGTGAAGGCAAAGTTGGACAGTGTTCACAAGCTTCTCAGGAAGCAGGTCTTCTTGGTTGAAGATGCAGAGACTGTAGACACAGAGGGTAGAGCAGATGAAGCAGATGTGAACTTCATCAGTGGAACTGGATTCCAAGGTTCGGGGAACCATGGAGGAAACAGAAAAACCTATGGAAATAGGGGTATAGGAGTAACTTCAACCAGAGTTCGCAACCCTACAGCAACAACTACAGCAACAACAAGGGTTATGGAAGCTCCTACTACCAGAAGCCACCACCGCTAACTCAAGAGAGCAAGATTGAGGAGATGCTTGATAGAGTTCTAGAGGGACAGCAGCGCATGACGGTGGACTTCAATGAGAAGATTGATTATGTCTACACCAACCTGAATACAAAGTTTGAAACTTTGAGCACTCATGTGAAGAAGCTGGAGATGCAGGTTGTTCAGACAGGAGAAGTTGTTAAGAGGCAGGGAGCCTTAACAAGAGGGGTAGAAGATGATGTGATGAAACACCACGTGAATACCATCATTGGGGATGAATTCTGGCAAGTGGTGAAGGAAGAGAAGCTGCAAGAAGGAGATTTCAAAGTAGAAAATCTGATGAGTTTCGGCGGATCACATTGGTGTCGATCGACGCCAAGCCGCGAACATCGATCGACAGAGGTCATCCAAAATCGATCGACGTCCTCTCCTGGACAACGCTTGACAACACCTACGAAATCAACCGCATCTTGCAAAGCCGTGAGGATCATGACTCACGAGGATTTCGCAGCAAAACACCCACATCCGCACAGTCCTATCTACATAAACATCGATCGACATTATGACCCCACCATCGATCGACATCAGAAGACCGTCATCGATTGGAAACCTCCAGCGCCTATCGATCGACGAGCACCTATTACGTACCGAGTGCATATGCCAAAGATAGATGTTGCACGTTTTAGTGCACTCAGGCCCAAACCCAAACCTTCAGAAAATCGACCGGAGACCGTCAGGACACCTTCAGATGATGGAGTGGATCCTATGGAAGATGATAGGGTTCCTACGGGAAGAACCCTAAGAAGAAGAAAGGAAAAAGTGGCGAAACATCTGAAGAGGGAGGGCTAATGAAAAGGAAAAGGAAAGTTTCCAAAAATGAGTCTTCAGTATTCCTCTATATAAGCCATTTGATGAAGCTTATTATACTCACATATTGTGGATGTTCTTCAGAGAAACAAGGGTGAATGAAGAAGACATCAAGAGAATGTTCTTTGAAGCTAGAGAAAAGATGAGAAAGAGGATTACATTGAAGAAGAAGAGTGATCCTGGGTAATTTGCAATACCTTGCACGGTGAAGGGTATTGAATTCCCACATGCCTTGTGCGACACATGAGCATCAGTCAGCATCCTACCTAGGGTTATGACAGACCATCTAGGTCTACAAGTGGAGCCTTCACAGGAATTATTCACTTTTGTGGATTGTTCCCAGAGGAACTCAGGAGGAATTGTGAGAGACCTAGAGGTGCAGATTGGTAATGCCCTAATTCCAGTAGATTTCCATGTCTTGGACATCAAACTGAACTGGAACTCTTCTCTATTATTTGGGAGAGCCTTCTTGTCAACAGTAGAAGCAATGTGAAACTTGCAAACCAACCAGTTGTGTCTAACACTCATTGATCCTAATGCCCACTACGACCCTATCCCAGTCTAGAAGCCACAGACGACCTCCAAAAGAATCAATGATCCAGGAATCATTGCAGCTTGCCACTGTGGAGCCGAGTACGAGACAGAATACTCAGCGTCGATCGAAATTCACACTGTAACATCGATCGAGAGTGTCCAGCCAAAATCGACCGACGCAGAAGGAGAAGAATTAGTCGATATCCGTCAAGGGGAATGGGAAAACGACTACTACATTCCCACTATGGCAAAACACATCATGCATACAGAGGAGTATGACGAAGATTATGAGGAAGAACGAGATATAGAGCAAAGAGCAACTCTTGACGAGGAAGATAGACTTCTCCATCATTCCTCTTGGAAAAAGAAGTCACCGTCGATCGACAGATACGGTTCAACATCGATCGACACTCAACCTCACCAACCAAACCACCTTCGAGCATCGACCGACAATGCCTACTTCCCATCGATTGAGTCACCAGATTCATATGGGCTACTGAGGAGTAAGCAATGATCTTCTTTAGATTGATCAACTAACGTCGACGCTACCAGAGACGGAGATTACTCAATTGGCAGTTGGGCAGATGATCGCTATCACGAGAGCTACGCAGTAGAGACAGCATACCGTGATCAATGAGATGATGAACTTCATGAGGGTTCCACATAAGAGGAACTTCTCAATATGCAAAGACGCAATGAAACAGATCAAAATCGAGCAGAAGCTGCTTTGGAAAGAACACGTTTCAGCCATCCGATCGACAAGGAGAGCCGTCCATCGATCGACATCAATCATTCAACATCGATCGACATCAACAATACAATATCGATCGACATCCGTCCAATACCAAAAAGCACTATAAGCAAAAAAAGATAAATTTGATAACCAGTATCTAACTCCAGACGAATTAGGTATTTTAAGGGACCCAGATGACTGCGCAAGAGCAATAGACGGACGTACACTGCACGTATCTCGAAAGGACATCGCAGACATCCTTCAGACAGCTAATGGAGCAGACAACATGTTGATACATCAACGCAACATTTCAGAACACCAACAGAAGGCTACAAAAGAGTTCTATGACACAGCTGGTGGAATAGACAAAAGCTTCAAACAAAGGACTCGCCATCCAACTCAACCATCGATCGACGTTGACGTCCCAACATCGATCGACATACGGCCAAAATTCGGTAGAAGAGCTTTCGATCTTTTGGGTACCAGGAGATTCTACTGGGAAGAGAAAGATGAGTATGGGATCTACAGAGATGATCAGGTATACGCCAGTGATCTAGATGGACACACCATTCGTGTTCACAACAGAGATATCATAAGACTTCTTGAAAGAGCTTCAAGAGATGAGCCAACCTACATCTGTCTTCCGGAACATGCTAGCTCATTCACACAAACCAAGCTAGTACCAGAGATCTACACCAAGGACGAGATCAATGAGATGTTCTATGGAGTCTGTGGAGAACAAGAGAAGAACAAAGAAGCCTTCCAGATGAAACTTGATGGTGTCTACTATCCACTGAATGATAGTATCAGCTGGCTGACTACTTTCATGGAGGAGATGAAGCAAGACATAACCAGAATTCAGCGTGCGACCGACGTTGCTCGACCTACATCGATCAACAACCGCTTACACACATCGATCGACAGTCGCTTATAAACATCGATTGACAACCACATACCAGCATCGATCGATGACAATCCACCACACCCACATTCAATAAAGTCTCAACCAGATTTTCACACCAAGGCAGAGATAGATCGGATAGTAGAAGGGATCTACAAAGCTCTGGAATCTACAGAAGAGAGGCTTGATGGGAGATGTGATGACATCTATTTCCCAATGGATCTAAGCATTAATGTTTTGACCTCAAAGATAGAAGCTATTCAAGGGGAATTAGTGGAGATTCAGAGTTACATTGCCCGTCGGCCATAAGCATCGCCATCGATCGACAGACACAACAACAAATCGACTGACATTCATCAACAGATATCGGTCGACAAAGCTTCAAACTTAGGGAGGCTAGTACAAAAGATAACATCAGACATGTCTGATACACACAACCATGGAAAGGAGATCTCAGCTGACACATACGCCAGACTTAAGAGACATCAGTTCAATCTGGAGAGTCTTGGGGATAGATTGCAGAAGATAGAAGATGCAACTATAATAATGAAGGACAAATGGCGCAGAGGAGATGAAGCAATGAGAGACTTCACTGGTACATGGTTCAACAAGCGCAAACCAGACATGGAGACTTGTTTCCCAACAAGTGCCAACTTTCAACATCACTAGCCCAATCACCTCCAGAGTCAAGCTAAATGACTATAACATAGCGTTGAGTGGGAGGCAACCCAATATTAGGTAATATTTATTTAGTTTTTATTAATATACTACTTATGTTGGTTTTTACTTATTGCAGGTCATAAAAATAAAAAAGAAACAAAAACAGATCCGAGTAGACGATTGCCCTTAGTATCGACCGATGAGACACTGTCGATATAGATCGACAGAACATCACCTGCATCGACCGATATCAACATCCTTACATCGGTCGACATCCATTCCAGTCTGGTATATCGTTCCAACTAGTTACATTGAGTATTTATGATTTATTATCACCATAACTCCAGCTGAATTTACACTGGGGACAGTGTAGTTTAAGTCTGGGGCGAGGTTTACTGATATTAGTTTATTTATGAATTTAAAAAAAATATATATATTTTCAAACATAAAGCTTTTATTGAGTCAAGAAGGGGATAATAAACTTATTAGATTTTTGCTTGTTATCTAACCACTGTTTAGCACCATTCTAGACTTACTGATTGCAGATAGTACTAAAGATACTAAAGTGGATCAACATGTCAACTATGTTACACTTGCTGAGATTGTTTGAAGGAACCAAAGCTGACCTCCAACACTAAACTTGACACAACTGCTTGTCTTAGGGCTTGGTATACATGAGATCGGATTCTTCAAACAAGTTTGGAAGGTAAAGCCTTGTGTAGATAGATTTATCACTTCTCTCTCGATTTTTGAAATATAGATATACAAAAAAAAAGAAAAAATAAAAACATAAAAATAATAATAATAATATTTATATATATTTACATATCTATTAGAGATTTATTTAGGACGGAATTCGAACAAGACTCGGTGGCTACAACCATTAAGGCTTGCTTCATATGAATTATATAGGTAAAGGATTAGAACAAGATTTGGTGGCTACAACCATTAAGGCTTGTTTCACAAATAATCCTAGGATATAGGTCAAAAAGAAGTGAACAGGAATTGGTGGCAACCACCATTAAGGCTTGATTCATGGAAGCCTGTCCAATCTTGGTCTATGATCTTGCAAATATAAACAGACTTTGACTAATAGAGAAATTAGTAGAGATAGATGATAGATATTAATGTTTACCTGCAGGTCCAGATACTTGTTTGAAATTCCTTGCATCCCGTGATCGATACTCCCAAGGTAAAGCCGACACTTTTATTTATGCTAAGAAATGAGGTTGGTAGAGGGGAATGTCAGATATATGATCTTGCAAATATAAACAGACTTTGACTAATAGAGAAATTAGTAGAGATAGATGATAGATATTAATGTTTACCTGCAGGTCCAGATACTTGTTTGAAATTCCTTGCATCCCGTGATCGATACTCCCAAGGTAAAGCCGACACTTTTATTTATGCTAAGAAATGAGGTTGGTAGAGGGGAATGTCAGATAAGATTTGGTAAGTTGTTGGCTAGGTGAATTTGGTTGCTAAGGTAGGATATGGTATGATGTGCTTTTGTGATTATGACCTCTTAGATGTGGATTGCAAAATTGTAGAGGTAAAAGAGACTGCATGTTTGTTTTGCATGAGGACAATCAAAAGGGTAAGTCTGGGGGAGTTGATAGACCATGGATTTGACCCATTTTCATCCATGGTTTATAGGTGTTTTTACTATCTATTATTATAATATAGAGTCTATTTATTATATTTATAAGATCAGGAGTGATTTGGAGATAAATGATGATTTTGGAGCATTTTGGAGATATTTGGAGTAAGCACCCGAGATGACCATCAAGCTCGACCATCAGTCGATATTGGAGGAGGAATATCGATCGATGTTCACACCTGAACATCGATCGACAGCGAAGCGCGCAGAAAGCCCGTTTGGTCACAGCCGACTTGAAGCCCAAGTCTTCAGCAATTTACAAGATTACCCCTGACGAGTTTTAACCTAACTATATAAGCTTTGCCACCATGTTAGAGACAAATTGGTACTTTTCTGTGTTTTTAGTTTTATCACTTTCAGCAAAAGGTTTTAGGATTGTGATAGATTGGAGAAAAAATCCAAAGTTATAATTTGTGGTTGGAACTCCATTAATATCTATTTTTACTATTCTATGAAGTTTTCTAAACTAATTGCTTTCATGAATTGCTTGGCCATGTCTGAGTAGTGCCCCTGTTAGATTTAGGGTTTAAATAGGTTATGAGGGATTAGCCCAATTATAGATTGTTGAGTTGTGGTAATTGTCATTAGTATTGTTCATTAATGCATGTTTCTAGATTAGCTACCTAGAACTTGCCCTAAGATTGATAGATAAAAGCGAGAGCTTCATTCTCATCATGAAAACATTCTAACTGAGCTAAGTTTCTTGCTAAGAGTAAGGCGAGAGCTGATCTAGTGAGCTTAGTAAGC
>NC_027750.1:54650280-54654113 GCF_000695525.1 Brassica oleracea var. oleracea | reverse complement strand
ATACATTATCATGAATGAATCTGTAGGATTATAATTCCAAGTTTCCTGAATAGAAACCCTAAGTCTAGCTATTTCTTTTTAAGCCCCAAAACTTCAACCAATCAATCGAGCAATTACTTGCTCAACCAAAACTGCAAATTTACATTTTAAATCTTAAAAACTTCCTACTTAACAAAACATATTAGATCCATTAGGTTCTCTAGCTCCCTGTGAATTCGATCCCTAAGTACTACAACTCGACATTTTATTTGAGAGAGTGTAAATCACTCCTTAGTGTAATTTGAGTGATATCAATTAGGTTTGGTTCCTTGGTTGTTTCTTTGTTTGAATTGGATTGGATTGGATTGCCAGTATTAAGGATTGTTTTATCTTGGTTTTGTCGCAAGGTGGATTTTGAAAGTTTCGTACTCTTATAAAAATGAAAGCGGTTTGTTTTTAGTGTTGTTCTCGGTATAGAGATGATCGTAGATGCATGTCTTCTTAGGTTTATATGCTGCTTTTTTTTAGCTCAGAAAGGAAACAATCTCGAACTCAGGCTTGTCAGTGCTTTGTTTATATGTTTAGCTGGCTTTTGATTGGGAGCAGTCTTTGTTTATTTGCTTTTTATTGTGAGGCTATCGCTTGGTATCTACTGATGATGTTGTTCAGTCTTCACTCATTATGGTTTTTGATTTAGTTTATTGTTAGATTTCTCCATGTGTGGATGACATTGTTACATCTTAGTTTGTGGTACATGGAAAGATTTAAGAGAATTGATTTGACTACCTATGTCATCAAAGTGCACTTACTTTTTTTGTCACACATCCGTTTAAAACTCCAGGGTTAAGCGTGCTTGAGCTGGAGTCGTGGAAGGATGGGTGACCTATCAAGAAGTGATTCGCGATACCATGTGACTGAGACCAAAGCACGAAGAAAGGTCATGTGGTGATTGCGTGGTCTGTAAACAATGATTTCAAGCCTTCAGAAAAATTAATACACCGTTCGTCGGACGGGATGGAGCCCACCTACCGAGTGAGCGGATGTGGGCTGTCCATTAACCGTGGGCGGTCGGGACTTTACAAGTGGTATCAGTGTCGAAACTCAATGAGTGTGGAGTCAGTGAGGACTGACACTAATATGGGTAACGATCTTGGGACGCAACGAAGGTGTTGTGTTCTTTGAAAGGGATGAATTGTACATCCAGATTTGTGGTATATGAAAAGTCTTAAGAAAATTGATTTGGTTATCTATGTCAACAAAGTGCACTTACTTTTACCGTCACACATCTATTAAAACTCCAAGATTAAGCGTGCTTGAGCTGGAGTAGTGGAAGGATGAGTGACCTATCGAGAAGTAATTCGCGATACTGTTTGAGTGAAACAAAGCACGGAAAAAGGTTACGTAGCGGTTGCTGGACTAGTAAACAATGATTTTGAACCTTCGAAAAACTTAAAACACCGTCTGTCGGCTGGACGGAATCCATAGACCGAATGAGCAAACGTTGATGGTCTATTAGCCGTGGACGGTTTAGTGTTACATGCATCATTCACCATTATGTAACATGTTATTTTGATATATAAACCAAGCATTTAAAAAAAAGAACAAAAAATACCTATTTTTACTTTAGCTTTAAAAATATTGTCAAGCACATTGATAATTGAATAAATCAAACTAAATAACCACCACTATATTGGTGTGTACTTAAGTGTTTTATGGACCACGGGCTTTTTAGATTCAAACTTACATATAATACAAATTTCAGTTAAATGATTACAATCGATGATAGTTCAACCGATTGCACTAAACATAATTTCAATTTGATACGAATTTATTTAATCACCGTGTATGTTCGTAATTGCTAATTAGAATAATGACCCATTGTGTTGTACACGGCTCAACTAAAGTATATGATAATGCCATGATCAAAATTTAGTTTTGATATTAGTTGGTTCGTGTAAAATATATATGTTAATGCTTGACAATATTAATCATCTACCAACCTGAACTATATGTTATATATTTTGAGGGGGCACGTCAAGTGTGCCGTTTATTTGTCTGGTTACATGTTTATGTTATTATTTAATTTTCGTGAGAGTGGTGTTTCTTCTTTAGTTTCCACTTATAAACAAATATCGAGTGGGTGTTCAAAAAAAAAAAAAAAACAAATATCGAGTGGAACTAGTTTTGAAAAACATTCTCGAGAAGAATACTGGCAAACGGTGATTTGAACCATAGCTTGTGGTTCGGATTCCGGCCACTGGAGAATTAACATTTCGGCATCGCTTGAAATAACAAATCGACACGTGGTAACACATGAGTAGTCAGAACCACTTCTGTAGAGCCATGATACTTCTATATAATAAAAAAAAATTATGATTTGAGACTTATTATCTCCAAAATGACACAGTAAGCATGATTTTTTTGTTTGTTTGTTTGGTTAATTTGGAATTGATTAATTTCCTTTTAAAATTTGGAATTTATTCAATGCATTTTATTTTTCTATATTCTTTAGAAAATGATAGAATACTTTGATTTCCTCTCGCAAAATTATAGCCATCTACTTTTGTCGGGATTTAAAAAAAAATTTGGCACAAAGTCGTTGTCTACATTTTACAATTACAAAGGAAAATAAGTTAGGGAATAGATAATTTGTATGTTGAAAAGGAAAATAAATAGTGATTATTTGTATATGATGGGTTGAGAGCAAATGATTACTTTGGAGTGGTGATGTAGAAGTTAATATGTGTAAGTTTTTTTTTCGTAAAATGTTAAATATTATACCAATTTTCAATTTTGACCGACTTTACAACAGACGCAACTAGTAGCGGAGAAGAAAACAACAACACAACACAGAAACAAGCTACACACAAGATTAACGACCGAACCTAAGAGCAATACAACATTAGGACTAAACGGGTTGATAACGAGACGGCCTCAGACGAAACTACTTTAGCCAAGCTGAGAAAACATTTCAGTTGCCGTGAGTTATCGAGAGAAGGGCGCCCTCAAACCCTGAATGCTACGGCTCCTACAGCTTCCTACTGAAACTCCAGAGCGGACCAACGCATAGAATCCAAGGTCGAGCCCCAAAGCCTGGCACAGAAGAAGAAACCACTGGCGGTACGAGGAGAAGCCGAGGTCCGACGATGCCGTCATTTAGTGGTTTTCGCCGGAGATTACCGTCTCCATTGCATTCCACCGGGACCGTGTACATCCATCTAACCGCCACTCTTACAAAGAAGACGGATCGGAAAACGGACAACCCTCCAGAGAAGATAAAACCGATGCCTAGCCCGGAGCTTGTAGCCTAACTATCTGACCAAGAACTCACACTAACTGAAAAGGCCCTCAAGACACGTACACGTTGATGTTGCGATTATTGGAGATGAGCTAGGCGACGGAGCAGGCCAAAACACCATCACCACATAGATCTGAGGGATGACGGGAGCACACGGATGCATGAGCTAGCGATAAAGCAACCTGTGACACCATATAACATCAACACGAAGCCACAAGGAAACAAGACAGTGAACCAACATATCACCACCAACGAAACCCTACGCATCACCACCAGCGGAGAACTCGACGGCGGATCCTCAGAGTAGGCAAAGAGAAGATGACTTAACCGGGAACCAGCAAAGCCATAACCCCAGCACCACACACAGCTTCATTCACCACCAAACAACGCCGGAAAGAGACAAGACCGACGAGACGCTTGACGGCGTAGCACGCGCCTCCATTCTCAGAGAAGCATGTCTTCGTCATGGGAAAACTGTCTGAACACCATGGCAGACAGAGACTGACCCCGACGCCGGAAGAGGCCGTCCTTAAGTGACTCCAACCACCGAGAAGCC
>NC_027750.1:54633007-54650223 GCF_000695525.1 Brassica oleracea var. oleracea | reverse complement strand
GCGACTCCCTCAGCTGAGAACAACGAAAGAGACAGGAGAGAGACAGAGACACAACATAGGCAAGACGACGAAGAAGACACGGTCGCGAGAAAAGAGGCGGCGACCGCGGAGAGGTTTCGTAATTAGGGTTTTTGGCTTGGAGCAAGAAAGAAGGAGGAGCACTTTAATTTTTGAGAGAAAGAGAAGCACTTTTTAATTACTAATATGTGTAAGTTTATGGGAAAAGGAAAACGAAAATAGAGTAAAACCATGATGAGTTAACGCAGACATAGCCGCCATTTCCACTTCTCACTGCCACTTACAACTCTTCCTTTTGGGCAAGTTTTCCACATCAAGGCTCGTCTTAATCACCATTAATCTCTACTCATCATTAGTACACTGAAGCCCACTATTTTTCAAAATACTGCTATTTTAACTTCGCGGAGAATTATTAAAAATACTTAAATTTATCTATTATTTCTTTGTTAGACAAATGTTGTAACTAAATAATAATTTTCTTATACTCCTTCCTTTTGTTTCAAAAAAAATTATTTTTTTACATTTTCAATGCATGTTTTACTAACTAATTGCAAATTTCAAAAAAAATAATTGCACTTATTAGATTTTTATTGGCTTAAAATTATGTGAAAAAAATAATCACAAAAAATTATGTGTGTTTTTATTAAAATGTGTAAAAAATATAAAATATGTAACATGTTTCAATTTTGAAACATGAGGATACTATGTTTTGTCTTCCCTGGTTTGAACAATCTATCGTAGTTAAAGGTATATGTTTTATAAAGATGAATATAATAATATATATTATAACTATTTTAACACTATCATATGATTTTGTAAGATGAATTTAATAATATATATTATGATTATTTAAACTCTATAATGTTTTTTCAACTATGCTAATTTAAACTTTGACGGTGTCATATAACACAAACTTATGATAAGTATTATGGATACAAACTTATGATAAATATTATGCACTGCTAAACTACATGTTTTGTCAAAATTTTGCAAATTTGCAATACATTTTTAGTATTTCCCTAATCACTAGCTAGTAAGTTATACTGGTTAGATTCTGCTTATTATTTAGAACTAACGAATGTTTCTAATTACAAAATGGAGCAAAACAAAATGGAAACTGTAGAGACCATAATATATAGGATTGAGATCTTTAAACCTCTTATCAGTCACGAACTACTCGCCGTCTCCAACTTTTTAAGCTCATCATAAATTTTTGACAAAAAAAGCTCATCATAAATAAAATAAAAAGTAGCCGGAAATAAACTCTTTTTATCTTTTTTTTTAAAATCCAAATCCTATAAACTATTGTAGCTTCTCAGTTCTTTACTTATATCTCACGTTATATACATATCGTTTATATAAATACTTATATCCCGAATAATCTTCCCTTACTTCTCTTGTTTCCACTCTCACCTTCCTACCTATATAAAACCCTATCTACTTCACTCTTCCTCTCAACTCTCTCTTCTTCTCCTTGCTCTGTTCTTTCTTCCCTCTCTCTCTCTAGAAAGCAACTATGATAGTGGTTAGAGAATACGACCCTAGCAGAGACTTAGCCGGTGTGGAGGATGTAGAACGACGGTGCGAGGTCGGACCAAGCGGCAAGCTTTCTCTCTTCACCGACCTTTTGGGTGACCCGCTTTGTAGGATCCGACATTCACCTTCTTTTCTTATGCTGGTAATTACTTATCTTCCCAACCTGTTTTTTTTTCCTATTTATGAAACTTAAGGATAAGAGGTTCTTGATTTCTCAACCTTTGGTTAATCCAAAAACCAATTTCCTTAAATAGAATTTTATATAAAAATAATAATTGCTCACTTTTTGTTTCATCATATTTTATTTATCCTACTCTTGATAAGATCAAAAGGCTCATCATTTATATTTTCTCAACCAAATATATCGTGTAGCTAACCATAAACATAAAGTTACATACTTTTCAATTTGTCCATAAAGGTTAAGGAAAAAACAAATTTAAGAACGGAAAAATTTAATATGGTTGTAACAGGTGGCTGAGATGGGTACGGAGAAGAAGGAGATAGTGGGCATGATTAGAGGTTGCATTAAAACCGTTACATGTGGCATAAAACTCGATTTAAATCATAAATCCCAAAACGACACCGTTAAACCTCTTTACACTAAACTCGCCTACGTTTTGGGCCTCCGTGTCTCTCCTTCTCATAGGTTTCCGTTACTCCCACTAATCGCGCAATTACAAAAAAAAGTTATAATTATTTACACGTTAATTATGGTTTTATGCAGGAGGGAAGGGATAGGGTTTAAGCTCGTGAAGATGATGGAAGAATGGTTTACGCAAACCGGCGCAGAATATTCGTATATTGCAACTGAAAACGATAACCAAGCTTCCATTAATCTTTTCACGGGAAAGTGCGGTTACAGCAAGTTCCGTAAACCGTCCATTTTGGTTAATCCGGTTTACGCCCACCGGGTTAACGTCTCACGTCAAGTAACCATCATCAAACTGGACCCGGTTAACGCAGAATCTCTGTACCGGCTCCGGTTCAGTACAACAGAGTTTTTCCCGCGGGATATTGATTCGGTGTTGAACAACAAACTGTCTCTCGGAACTTTTGTCGCGGTGCCACGTGGCAGCTGTTATGGGTCCGGGTCAGGATCATGGCCCGGTTCGGCAAAGTTTCTGGAGTATACACCCGAGTCATGGGCTGTGTTGAGCGTTTGGAACTGCAAAGACTCGTTTCGGTTGGAGGTTCGTGGCGCGTCGAGGTTGAGACGTGTAGTGGCTACGACGACTCGTGTCGTTGATAAAACGCTGCCGTTTTTGAAACTTCCTTCGATACCGTCGGTGTTTAAACCGTTTGGTCTTCACTTTATGTACGGTATCGGCGGAGAAGGCCCACGTGCAACAAAGATGGTGAAGTCATTGTGTGGTCATGCACATAACATGGCGAAGAAAGGAGGTTGTGGTGTTGTTGCGGCAGAAGTTGCCGGAGCAGAGCCGTTACGGCAAGGGATACCTCACTGGAAAGCACTATCGTGTGACGAAGATCTATGGTGCATTAAACGGCTTGGAGAAGAGTATAGTGACGGTGTTGTTGGTGACTGGACTAAGTCACTACCTGGCACTTCAATCTTTGTGGATCCTAGAGAATTTTAAAGTTAAAACTTATTACAACCTTCATGTCATATATATATTAGGGGGGTTTCTTGTAAGCTCGTGTTTTGTTCTTTTTCTTGATGGGTTCAGTTTTAGGAAGTAATCTTTTTTTCTTCTAATTAATCTTTTTTTTGGTGTGGGTGTTAATAACTTAGTGGTAAGGCAAAATCTCCTACTTTTGGGGTTTGTGTTTTCTTGTCTGTAAATGGAACTAGCTTTTTAAGATACTTTTTCTGTGGCAATGTTAATAAAATTATATATACGTACAGAGAACTTTAATGACCGCATTGATACGTAGAATGAACTAATTATATCACGTTAATATGATAATCTTCCAGACAAAATAACAATTACGAGAGTAGAAGAAGATGGGTGTACAGAATGTATTAACGATAACGATAACATTACCACAGTTGTGTCACATATACTCCTATCGTTTCAGAAAGATAGATTTTTAATGGGCCTACGATAGTTATAATCTTATACTTTAGGGATTTAGGATAATACCTAGTTACCTTGTACGATACTCTTTGTATATATACCCTCTTTGGGTTAATGAATAATACAACACATTACATTATATTTTATGGTATCAGAACTCCATGATTGTCAGAATGACTGAGATAGTATGGAGACACATGCATGGATGCAGCTTGCGTTATCGGAATATTGGTAGCAGTAGAGTTATCGTCAGACATCGTTTATGATGGACGAGGTAGGTAAAATTAGGTAGAAAGAGATGATCAACAGTAATCGTGATCGAAAAGAGGAAAAAAAAAATTAGGTCAAAGAGATCTCTGGCTCTGATACCATCCTGGAGATGTTTATGGAGCTCTTATTACGGCTGTCAAGAATGGTACTCGTCTTTGGAGCAAAATCCGTTGTTATCGCAGAAAGAAAAGCCTGATGTTTAACATTAAAGGCAGTAGTAGACATATAATCAGCAATAGGATACAATGTCTTACCGGAGACCGTGCTAGGAGTATACTCTGATCTTGTGCAGGAAGAACGGTCTTGTAAGACACACAAAGTATCAGTAAAGATTGCAATACATCCAGTTTGTTTGAGCAATTTGGAAACTGAGATGAGAGTGCAGTTGAAATCAGGAACAAAGAGAACATCATGAAGCGAGTAATCTTTGCTAAGACGCAACGTCCCCGGTTTCGTGGCGTGTGAATCTCGACCATTCGGAAATGTTACTGATGAGGAAGGGATGTCAAGGACATCGTGTAGTAAAGTAATATCACCCGTCATATGGTGGGAAGCACATGTATCAATAATAACATCAGTCAAGGTAGTTTTACCCGATAATCGCTCCGATGACAAGTTAGTTTGCTGGTTTTGTAGGAGAGAAATAAGAGAAGCAATCTGGTCAGAGTTGAATGTTGACGTGGTCTGTGTTGCGTTAGCTCGTCCACGTCCACGATTATTGTTGGAACGTCCACCCCGACCGCCTCGATATCCTGACGCGCCATTTTGTCGTTGTTGTTCATGGAACCATTCAGGATAACCATGAACCAGGAAGCACTCAGTAATGTCATGTCCTTTCCTACCAGAATGCGTACAAGATCGTGCAGGATCTCTAGAACGTAATTGTGGTGTGTCGCTTGTAGAGATAGTAGTATCTTTTGGAGAATCGGTTTTAACCGAGAAACCCAAAGCTTCAGTGCGTTGTTCTTTAGATCGCGCTAAAACCATGTTCTGTTCTTCTCGAATAACACGGGAATAAACGATATTGAGGTCTGGCAAAGGCTCTTCATCAGTGATCCGAGATCGAATGGAAGTAAAGTGCGAGTCATCAAGGCCAAATAGGAATTTATGAACACGAGAATCTTCTCTTTCTAAAATTATGTCCGCGGCAGCAGCACAGGTACAAGCTCGAGATGTCTTCATGTTCTGTAACTCTTCCCAAAGCTTCGTAAGTCTTCGATAATAATCAAGAACCGACTGCCCATCTTGTCTGCAATTTGTAATCTCATCTTGTATCTGATGAAGACGAGTTCCATTCTTGACGTAGAAGCGGAAGCGTAAAGTTTTCCAAAGCTTATGTGCTTCAGGAACATGAGTTACCGTTGATTAAACTTTAGAATCTATGGACGTACGTATCCATCCGACGATCATAGAGTTAATTGCAAGCCACCTTGATAGATCAGGTTCGGTTGCTGGTTTCGTGATGGTACCGTCGATGAACCCCGTTTTCTGCTTGGCTTGCAGAGAATTACGAAGCTCCGTAGACCACTCCAAATAGTTGTCATGAGTAAGTAGAACCGACGTAATAAGAGCTCTAGGATTGTCTGAATGACTGAGATAGTATGGAGACACATGCATTGATGCAGCTTGCGTTGTCGGAATATTGGTAGCAGTAGAGTTATCTTCAGACATCGTTTATGATGGACGAGGTAGGTAGAATTAGGTAAAAAGAGATGATCAACAGTAATCGTGATCGAAAAGAGGAAAAAAAAAATAAAAAAATTACAGAACATATTTGTTGGTACGCGAAGCCGCAAGAGTATATTTGTTGGTTACCCCTTTGGCAAGAAAGCTTGGCGTCTGTACGACTTGGAATCTAATGAGTTCTTCACGAGTAGAGATGTGGTTTTCTTTGAGGATAAATTCCCAGGTATTGAGGATTCTGGTTATGTCTCGCCTCCGGACCTTCATACTAACCTACCACTTGATGATTGGTTGCTCATGGAGAACTCATTAGATTCCAAGTCGTACAGACGCCAAGTTTTCTTGCCAAAAGGGTAACCAACAAATATACTCTTGCGGCTTCGCGTTCTAAACTTATCTCTATCATGGGGTCGTTGGTGAGCGTAACAGAGACAACCAAATACACGAAGTTGATCAAACCTTCACAACCTACACCTTCACAACTATTCGGAGTGGTCTACGGAGCTTCGTAATTCTCTGCAAGCCAAGCAGAAAACGGGGTTCATCGACGGTACCATCACGAAACCAGCAGCCGAACCTGATCTATCAAGGTGGCTTGCAATTAACTCTATGATCGTCGGATGGATACTTTAGTCCATAGATTCTAAAGTTTGATCAACAGTAACTCATGTTCCTGAAGCACATAAGCTTTGGGAAACTTTACGCTTCCGCTTCTTTGTCAAGAATGGAACTCGTCTTCATCAGATACAAGATGAGATTACAAATTGCAGACAAGATGGGCAGTCGGTTCTTGATTATTATGGAAGACTTACGAAGCTTTGGGAAGAGTTACAGAACATGAAGACATCTCGAGCTTGTACCTGTGCTGCTGTTGCGGACATAATTTTAGAAAGAGAAGATGCTCGTGTTCATAAATTCCTATTTGGCCTTGATGACTCGCGCTTTGCTTCCATACGATCTCGGATCACTGATGAAGAGCCTCTGCCAGACCTCAATATCGTTTATTCCCGTGTTATTCTAGAAGAACATAACATGATTTCAGCGCGATCTAAAGAACAACGCACTGAAGCTTTGGGTTTCTCAGTTAAAACCGATTCTCCAAAAGATACTACTACCTCTACAAGCGACGCACCACAATTACGTTCTAGAGATCCTGCACGATCTTGAACGCATTGTGGCAGGAAAGGACATGACATTACTGAGTGCTTCCTGGTTCATGGTTATCCTGAATGGTTCCATGAACAACAACGACAAAATGGCGCGTCAGGATATCGAGGCGGTCGGGGTGGACGTTCCAACAATAATCGCGGACGTGGACGTGGACGAGCTAACGCAACACAGACCACGTCAACATTCAACTCTGACCAGATTGCTTCTCTGATTTCTCTCCTACAAAACCAGCAAAGTAACTTGTCATCAGAGCGATTATCGGGTAAAACTACCTTGACTGATGTTATTATTGATACAGGTGCTTCCCACCATATGACGGGTGATATTACTTTACTACACGATGTCTTTGACATCCCTTCCTCATCTGTAACATTTCCGAATGGTCGAGATTCACACGCCATGAAACAGGGGACGTTGCGTCTTAGCAACGATTACTCGCTTCATGATGTTCTCTTTGTTCCTGATTTCAACTGCACTTTCATCTCAGTTTCCAAATTTCTCAAACAAACTGGATGTATTGCAATCTTTACTGATACTTTGTGTGTATTACAGGACCGTTTTTCGAGGACTCTGATTGGAGCAGGTGAAGAACGTGAGGGGATTTATTACTTTACGGGTGTTAAAGTGGCACGAGTGCATGGAGCTTCAACGAAACCTTCTTCTTCAACTCTATGGCATCGCAGACTTGGACATCCATCATACAAAGCCTTATCTACTCTACTGATTTTTAAAAGTTCTAAGCTAGATTTTACTACTTCTTCTCAATGTGACATTTGTTTTAAAGCTAAGCAAACTAGAAAAGTGTTTCCTGATAGTCTTAATAAAGTTGTTTCTCCGTTTTCATTGATTCATTGTGACGTCTGGGGTCCCTACCGAACACCATCATCGTGTGGTGCTCTTTATTTTCTCACAACTGTGGATGATCACTCACGAGCGGTATGGACATACCTTATGTTTGAAAAATCAGAAGTAGCATCCCTCCTACGAAACTTTTGTGCCATGAGTGATAGACAATTTGGGAAGAAAGTCAAAATTATTCGTACCGACAATGGAACCGAATTTATGACTCTTGCTCCATATTTTCGTGATAATGGAATCATACATCAGACGTCTTGTACCTATACACCCCAGCAGAATGGTAGAGTTGAACGAAAACACCGTCACATATTGAATGTCGCTCGCGCTTGCTTGTTCCAGTCGCACCTACCTGTGGAGTTTTGGGGAGAGAGTATTTTGGCGGCTGCACACATTATCAACCAAACTCCTACACATGTACTAGATGGCAAAACGCCATATGAGATTCTCCATGGTGCTCCACCTATGTTTGATCAACTTCGTGTATTTGGTTGTCTCTGTTATGCTACCAACGACCCCGTGATAGAGATATTTGTTGGTTACCCCTTTGGCAAGAAAGCTTGGCGTCTGTACGATTTGGAATCTAATGAGTTCTTCACGAGTAGAGATGTGGTTTTCTTTGAGGATAAATTCCCAGGTATTGAGGATTCTGGTTATGTCTCGCCTCCGGACCTTCATACTAACTTGCCGCTTGATGATTGGTTGCTTCATGTTTCTCTACAAACGTCCGAGCCACAACCTACACCTTCACCAATAGCCACGACCAATAATCCTCCTCCCATCTCTTCAACATCCTCTCCGCCACAAACCCCACCTTCTACACCTACTAATCCTTCTCCTAGTTCTACTACTCCTAATCCTAACCCGATACCGACTGAACAACATCAGCCTACGCCGTCTCCTACATCACCATCTGTGTCTCCTACTGCTGATAATGATCAGTTACAGTCAGCTCTGTCTCCAGGTCTTGCTGAGATACTTGGGTGCGGTCACCGTTCTAAGAAACCTTCTATTCTACTGAAGAATTTTGTCACCAATGCTGCAACACACCCCTCTCACGTTCTTCCTGCACAAGACCAGAGTACTCCTAGCACGGTCTCCGGTAAGACATTGTATCCTATTGCTGATTATATGTCTACTACTGCCTTTAATGTTAAACATCAGGCTTTTCTTTCTGCGATAAGAACGGATTTTGTTCCAAAAACATATAAAGAAGCAGCTAATGATCCACGGTTTAATGGAGCTATGAAACAGAGATCACAGCCTTGGAAGACAATCACACTTGGGATGTCACAACCTTACCACCGGGTAAAAAGGCTATCGGTTGTGGCTGGATCTACTCTTATAAATATAGGGCAGATGGTACGGTTGAACGACCAAAGGCCCGCTTGGTCGCACGTGGAAATCGCCAGAAAGAAGGCTTGGACTATAAGGATACATTCGCACCCGTTGCCAAGATGAATACAGTACGATTTCTCCTCAAACTTGCGGCTGCTAAACGTTGGGAAATTCATCAAATGAATGTTCATAATGCATTCTTGCATGGTGATCTGGAAGAAGAGATATATATGCAACTTCCTCCTGGTTTTAAAACTACTGATCCATCCAAGGTCTGTCGGCTTCGCAAGTCCCTATATGGTCTCAAACAGTCTCCCCGATGTTGGTTTGCCAAACCAAGCAAGGCTTTGTTATCGTTTGGTTTCACTCAAAGCTACGAAGATTACTCCTTAATATCCTTGGTTCAAGGTGATGTATCACTCAAGAACTACCTACACAACTGTTTCAAGATGAAAGACTTAGGCAAACTGAAATACTTTCTTGGTCTCGAGATTGCCCGTGGTCCTGAAGGAATCTTTTTTCGCAAAGAAAATATGCCTTGGATATCATTACTGAGTGTGGCTTGTTGGGTGCGAAGCCTTGCTCGGTACCTACTGAACTGAATCATAAATTGGCTCTGTCTAAATCTCATCTCCTTACTGATCCCAGTCAATACCGCCAACTTGTGGGACGTCTCATATATCTAACGTTTACACGACCGAAGCTTGGCTACATTGTCCACATACTTTCACAGTTTATGCAACGGCCGCGACATGATCACTGGATGGCTGCGCTGAAAGTCATTCGATATCTAAAAGGTTGTTCGGATCAAGGTATCATGCTTACATCTAATAGTGATTTATCTTTGACCGCCTATTCTGACTCCGACTGGTCAGCATGTCCTATTACTCGGCGATCTCTCAGTGCATATGTCATTTTTCTTGGGGATTTGGTTGTCTCTTGGAAAACGAAGAAGCAGCGGACTGTGTCCAGATCCTCAACGGAGGAAATAACCTGTAAATGTATAATTATTCATTTTAAGTTCCCCGTTTTTTAAAAAAAATATTGCTGAATAAAATATACTAAGCCACTAATTTCCAGGAATCTTACTAACCATTGTTGATTAAAATTACCAATTAAAATCACTATTTGTATGATCTTTTTGAATATCAACTAAGATACACATTTTCTTAAGAGTAAAGAAAATACGGTATGGTGTATATTAGTTTAGGTGTTCTTTTTAGGTGGGATTTGGTTCCTAGTACTTTGCTAATTCGAGGTTGATCATTGATGGGTATTGGAGGATAAAAACACCTTTAGATATCGGCAGTCTTACGTGTAAAATGATATGAATATCAATGTCATGGACCGCACATTTTCACCATTTAATGGTCCCAAAGAAGTTAGACTGATAGATTTATATGTTTCTTTTGTTGTGTTGCAGTAGCATGATAGAAACCTTTGAATCAGGTTTAAGAACGTGTCCTTGTCCAAAGAGGTATTGTCGAGTCGTGAGCACCGATCGAGGCAGAGAAAGTTTATACAATAAGGTCTCCTTCATCGCATAATAAGACATGTGGAGATAACATACCACTTTGTGTTTGTGGATTATATTTCAGTTATAAACATTATTATATACGTGCGTATGTTGACCGGAGGTTTGGTTCTAGCTGTTGTGCGTTTATTACATATAGCATTTTCGTGGCAGTTTATGTAAGAACGTTTTGGTGGTTAATCGGATTCGATTTGACTCGGTGCTATGTAGCCATGCATGCAGATTAGTTTTTTTATGTGTGCTAAACATGCAGATTAATTATGATTTCTTTCTCGAAGTTCAGTCTCAATGATTCACAGCAAATCATATATATGGTTCGCTAACAAATACAATACACAAGAAATAAATTACAAGTTTCATGGATTTAAAATCAGCTCGATTATGCGGACTTTATCATATATAGAGTCAGGCTTGTATAGAGTCTAGTGCTATCTTTGATACGAAGTGATTTAAACCTTTTTTGATTTACCATATATACATTACTAGAGCTACCTCGGGTATATAAATTTTGAAAACCAGACGATCATGTGAATCTTAAGATTTTGTACTAGATAAAAGGATTATTTTGTAATTCTTCTTTAGATTTTGTAGCTAGAAAAAGAAAGTCTTCACGGGGTTCTCAAGTAGACGATCATGTGAACCTTAAGATTCTTTTTTTTTTTTTTTTGACCACGTGAATCTTAAGATTCTTAAAAAGCAAATATACGAAGAGAGAAGATAAGCACCAGTAGCACGATACAAATTTAATGCAACAGTTTGAGAATTATATATACATATTAGACCAAGACGTGACGTGATGCTACACTACACAAGCACTAGGATATAAACATTTGGACGAAGAGAAAAGTAGACTGAGATGAAATAACGACTTGGGCCGCGGTGCAAGTCCAAAACAAAACAAAGCAAAAAGTGTTTTTATTTTGTTTTTTTTAACGCTAATTTATTATGATATTAAGGTAGGTCCGACAGAGTATATTTTATTTGTGATCTTAATTTTTACTTTTTTATGATTTAGTAGTTTGTATTTTAAGTTTGTATTTGCAAGAGATGTGTGCAACAATGTTTATTGTCTATTAGGACATTTAAAACGACGAAGAATATTATATTTATTCTGGTTAAATGTTTCAATTGCCAATTGTTTTAGATTCAAAGGGTTGGCTTTATGTTTTTGCTAATCTTTATTTAAGTGTGATTTGTATACGTATAATAATAATATTGTGATTCTCTTAATGTTTTTTTAATTTAATTTGTACAGTATAATTACTTGATTTTGTTTGTTTTCTTTTATGTCATCAATTATCAGTATGTTTTCTTTGTTAAGCATCTATACAAAAAAAAAATGTCTTCTTTGTAGAGTTGTTGTCTATTGTGGCACTCATCTCGATTTTTTATTTTTTCACTTTAATTTCAAAGTTCAGGTGTGTAGTGTCATTTTGCTTTATTGAGGAGTGTTTTGATTCTTTAATGATCCTATGATAGTAATATGTATGATGTTTTTACTGTCTAATTCACGAAGTATTGTAACTTTTTAGGAAAATTTATATTTTGATCAAGTACTAATCATTAATTTTTATTTTTTATTATCTTCTTGTTAATTTTTCTAAAGTTCAGTTTGGTAACTACATAAAAAATTATTCGTGATTTTTCTTTAAAAAAATAATAATTTGGTTGGGATTTAGTGACATGTGAAAAAGTGATAACATAAATAGATTTTATTTCTTGTTTTATTTTATTATGAAAATTTTGCAATTTATTCATGAAACCTATATATTTTTAGGATTAGACCATTTCCAATTTATTCCCTTATTTTTTCTCTTAAATAGAAGAACTCTATAATAGAGATGAATTGGTCTCCAATGTATTCCTATATTTTTTCCTCTAAAAAGAAATATTCTTGATATATTCTTTTTCAGTTTTACAAATAATACCTTTTATTTGTGGAAGTTAAAAACTAACCCAATTTATTTTAAAATTTCATAAAATTATGATATTATTTAAACTAAATATTTCTTTAGAAACTATTATGTAAAAAAAAAATATTATTCGATTCATATGAAAAGTGTATTTCGCTAAAAATGTTTTATTTTTGGTTATAGTTATTAGATTGAAAAGTTAAAGGACACTTTGAAAAAAAAAATATGCCTCTATTATAGGGGATGTTATTTCTTCCTCTAAATATAGAGGTAAAAATAACAATATGTATTTTAGAAGAAGAAATTGAGGTGAGTTGGAATGAATTTTCCTCTACTATATCATTTAGGGTCAAAAATAGCAAAGAGTTGGAGATGCTCTTAAATTATGTACTTTTACTAAATTATTTTTTTGTAAACTAAATCTTCACCAAACCCAAGTTACATTATTTATCTTTACTATTTTATTGTTTTATTTGGTGTATCTTATTATTTTATTTTTCATAATTGATTTTTGTAAAATATTTTTTTGATTATTTATTACTCATTATCTATTGTTTGCATCATTTTTCTTTTTTTTTCGTTAAATATTCTAAGTTTGATCTTATTTACCTAAAACGGAAAATTAATCTAGTGAGATTCACCTTTTCCTCTGGCTTAGGTTTGATGAAATGTAAATAAAAACAAAATGATAAATAGATTTTCTACTTTCCAATCTTATAGACTTCTCTATTTATTTTGAATATGTTTAAATATTGTGTCATTTTTTACTAAACTATTATCTCTTTGTTAAACTTTTCATTAAACTCAAGTTATATTATGTAGCATCACTAAATATTAATTAATCTATTGTATATCTTATTCTCTATAAACCTTTTAAAGAAAAAAATATATTTTGATTATGTATTAATTATAAGTTATTGTTTTATATCATTTATTTTTTTAGGCTAACCCTAAATTTGGTAGTCAAAAAGGAAAAAACCTTTAAGATTTATTATATTTTTTTTGTCGGTATAAATCTAATGAAATGTAGAAAGATTAATAGCATAAATTGATTTATCTTTTTGTTCCAATGAATTTGTTTATCATATTCTTGAATTTGTTTATTTTAAGATTATATTATATATTTCACTAAATGATTATTTGTTAACAAAAAGATCAATGTCATAATTGTTTTTTTATTTAAAATAAAATATTAATTATAATGATTTAGGGTTTTTTTTTTGTTAACAGATTTAGTTTAAATTATAAGAAGATGAAAATTGTAAAACCATTAACTAATATTTAATAAATTATGACAAAAGTGTTAAGTTTATAAACCACTTGATAAGGTGTCAAAAGAAGAAAAAACTATATTTTATATGTATATAAATAAATATACTAAACTAATGAATATTAATGAGGTGGGTTTATTTTTGTTTGAAAGATGACAATATATAGTTATTAGAGAAAATCAACTCATCAATATTAACACTCGATCCATTACCCTAAAGGAAACTCTATCTCCCCGAGGCTGCCACAGATCCGGTGGGTCTCCTTGATAGCACAAAACAGCCTTGATAGCACAAAACAACAGACGTTACACTTACACCTTTCACCTCTGCGCACCACAATTGGTAGCATAACACTGTCGCTCTTCTCCCCAGGCTTGAGGCTTGAGAGACGCTATCTTGTTACGATGATTACAGTGAGGAGTAACAGGTTTTTTATAGCTAACTATACATTTTTAACCTGATTTATGTAAAAAGGGGTTATTCACGATATCAAACATAATAGTTTTTTATATATTAAAATTTTAAACCCAACTTATAAAATAGTTTGGTTAAAGCTAGGATAGATTCCTTCGTCCTTCATGTCCTCGATGTTGCAGATATTGATGTTTCTCCAGTCATAAAATACCACAGTAAATGGAAAATAATGTGATCCAGCCAAAGAACGTAATTTTGTTATAGCTCCCAACTGCATCAACAACTCAGAAGCAGAGTCATGAAGATTAAGGCAGATTTACTCAGAAGCACAGAGTCTGAAAGTCTGAAGTGATTGTTTCTTCTGTAAGACTACGTAGCACCTTCTGAATAAGCTCGTTGTGGAGCTTCACTTTTTGTAACACTTGCTTATCTTTTCTCTGCAGTTTCCTAATTTATACTTCAAGTTGGTTTGCTCGACCTTCTATGGTATCAGCTTCCTCCTTAGCTGCCAAATACTCTTGAGTATTCTCTGCCGCTCTCTGTCTCTCCTTCTCGAGCAACTTGTTTAACTGGCCTGGTCTGCTCTAAGACATGATAGCTAGATAGGTGAACCGAGTAAGCTAGAATTAGAGAAAATATGTGACATTGATGAAGAACAGTGTCAGGTATCATAGAAAACATGGGCCTCTAGAACAATGATCATTGATAACGTTTGGAGAGGCGTTCATTCACAGAGCGTTCTAGCTCTTCAGCAGTGGCATCTTTAGACGATGAACTGTGATGGATTCCTGGTTAGTGAGAATTAAGAATCAAACGGTGGTTTTAGAATTAGTAAGACAACCTTCCCATCTAGAAGTAGCAAGTCAAGACCCATGAACTCCCCCACTTTTCTTCACTCTCCGGGCCACAACAGTTTGCATAAAACGACCAGACTTCAGCTCAGAAATAAGCAGTTCATAATTCGCCATCGTCGTAACAATGGTTTAAAAGGAAATTAAAGCAAAGAAGTTAAGAAGCGATGAGATTTGTTGATGCTTTCATCCCTATATATAAGATCAGAAACCTAGAAGAGGTAATAAAGGGAAATTAATCCCTGACGTAGTGGGTTTCGTGGATAGGAGGAAATAATGAGAAGAATTACTGCCTGGTGTGAATGCAGAGTGAAGATGGAGGTTTTGCAAAGTCGGCTAGATTTAGGTAAGCGATTCGACGACGACAGTAAGAGATGAGGTAGCGTTTTGGGCTTAGAAGAGCAGAAAGACCACAAAATTGTAAGAAAAGCCAGGAAACATACAAAACGCACGGAAACAATAGAAGAAGATTAAATGAAACGCAGAGTATCGTTGGCCAGGACACGCGTCGATCTCTCAAGAGCCGAATTTGTGACGTGGAATCATATGTGGCATACTCCAGGAGTGAAATAACTCTTCTTTATATATAAAGATTACAATTATGAGAAAGATTACATAAACGATCCGACAACCGATAATACTACCTGCCTTATAAAGATCTACGTCTAACTGCATCACATGAGCCGTCCTACGAAGATCACGTCTGGCCGAGTTTACTTGCACCATGTTGAAGATTTCTTGTAAGTCTTTCCTCAGTAGCCTGCATAATTGTTTAATAAATCGCTTTCTCCGGAAATTGAAACTTGGACATGCTGGTGTAGAAGCATTAATGAACATTTAGTCAAACCCCATATTCGAAAACACGGCTTAGGCGGCTGGATACTCGCCGGAAAAACGCGTTGCGGCCAGGAACCGCCGCGATTTGGCCTTGGGCGGTCAGTTACTCAGAAAAGTTGAAGAAATCAGTATTCTGGTGATTTGAAGTCTGTAGTTAAGTGTTTCACAATAGATTTGTTATATATTGTTTGAAACCTATAAGATTTGCAAGAAAAAACATGGAAATCGCTACCAAAAAAAACCTCAGTGGCTGCAGTTGTGTCTGAAAATTCGCAGGTTTAAGGTAGGAGACGGGGTTATTTTCGTCATTTCGCTTTCATTTAACCTAAAACGTTAGAAAATAGAGAAAAATAGCTCTCTTTTACTCGAACCCTGACCTGTAGGTACCAATAAATGCGTCTAGCCACTGAACCATGTGAGTTTATTGTTCTTAGTTTACATATTTAAAATATAAACCCATAAAACATACATAAATAATCTAAAATTACGCTCCGATTAATCTCCGTATAATTTCTGATTAATTGATTCGGCGCTAGGCCGCACGCGTTACGCCTAGCGTAGTTTCGAACATGGGTCATACCATTGGACTAATGGAGCTTCCACGGTGTTTTTATTTTGTTAGGAAGACTTGCGCAAACATACTTTTTTGGTCTTTTTATTTTGTTAAAATAAAATGTTTCTACTAATGGACTATTACATTTGGTGTCTTCTAGATAAAATTACATTAAACGTGATAAATGAAGGTCTTGCAAAGCACTTTTGGACAAGATTTGTTGAAATATTCTGTTAATGGACAATCATTAAGGTTATTTGTAAAAAAAAAAAAAACTACCATTGTTGTGAAACTTAGGATTTAGAACTGTAAGTTTCTGTATATTATTAATGAATAAGTGTTCCCTTTATATAAGGGTTACAAGAGAGATAAATGGAAATACAAGAATATAAAAGATTACAAATCATAAACATAAGTAAATTAAGAAAACTAGAAGAATGGAAAGTCTCTTGGCCGCCGCTCTCTCATACTCGGCTGACTCTCTCTCCTCTCTCTCTCTCCTGTGGTTTGGGCCTCTAATAGATCGGGCCGGTTATGGACATCCATCAATTGATTTATAACACTCCCCCTTGGATGCCATAACCATACAGAGATTGTAATACACTTAATGTTGCCTCATTAAAACCTTATTAGGAAAATCCAGTGGGACAAAATCATGATGAAGGAAAAAGAGTACAACACGTACTACTCCCCCTGATGTGAACCTCAGTGGAGGTCCTTCAGCCTACGCATCCCAATCTGATGCGTGAGCTTCCTGAACGTGCATGTAGGACGTGCTTTGGTGAATAGGTCTGCTGAATTGTCACTTGATCGTACTTGGACGACCTGAACCTCACCGGCTTTCTAAACCTCGTGAGTGAAAAAGAACTTAGGCAATATGTGCTTCGTCCTATCACCTTTTATGTAACCGTCCTTGAGCTGAGCAATGCACGCA
>NC_027750.1:54621714-54632962 GCF_000695525.1 Brassica oleracea var. oleracea | reverse complement strand
CGGCTGGCCTCATGTATGGCCAAGATGTCCGAGTGATTGGATGATGTGGCCGCGATGGTTTGTTTCATGGAACGCCATGAAATGGCCGTACCTCCATGTGTAAAGACATATCCTGTCTGTGATCGAGCATGATGTGGATCTGATAGATATCTTGCATCAACAAAGCCAACTAAACCATCTTTGTTATGGTTAGTATAATATAGACCCAAGTCTTTCGTTCCTTGGAGGTAACGAAGAACATGTTTAATCCTGTTCCAGTGCCTTTGGGTCGGGCAAGAGCTAAACCTAGATAGTAGGTTCACGACAAAGCTTATATCAGGCTGTGTGTGAGTTGCCAAATATATTAAAGCTCCTATGGCACTGAGATATGACATTTCGGGACCTAAGACATCCTCATCGTCCATCTTGGGACGGAATGGGCCAGTGTCCGGACCGAGAGATCTCACGACCATGGGACTGGTTAGAGGATGGCAATCGGCCATATTGAATCTCTTGAGTACCTTTTCTGTACCTGTCATTTGATGCACAAGGATTCCGTCACTTATGTACTCAAGCTGTAATCCCAAACAAAATTTCGTTTATTCCGAGATCTTTCATCTCAAATTTTTTCTTAAGGTATTCGACCATTTGGGAAATATCTCCAGAGTTTCCTAGGATATTTTATATCATTAACATATGCTTGTATACTTTAGTTCTCGAGAACCTGTTGCATTTGACAACTCAATACCCTCTGGGACTTTTATATATATCTCATTATCTAGTGGACCATACAAGTAGGCGGTTTCTACATCCTTTAACCGCAAGTCTATTTTTCTTCTTTTATGGCCATACTTGTTAGGAATCTAAATGTTTGTTGCATCTAGGCCTGGGCATTTCGGGTATCGGTTCGGTTCGGTTCGGGTATTTCGGGTTTTGGGTAGTTCGGATAGGGGCTAGAGGATCCAGTTAGTACTTGACCTATTTTCGGTTCGGTTCGGTTCGGATAGTTTCGGGTTCGGTTCGGTTCGGATAGTAAATGTAGGAACCGGAAAATATCCGGAAAAAGTTCGGTTCTCATTTAGATCCGGTTCGGGTTCGGATAGTTCGGGTAGTTCGGATAATTTGGATAAAATATCGGTTATTTAGAGTAAAATATCAAATAATTAGGATGATTTAGATAAAAAAATTGGATATTTCGGATTACTTTGGATATTTCAGATAAAACTATCTGGATAGTTTCGGATACTTTCGGGTAGTTTGGATACTTTATAATAATTTAGTTATCCTCAACTATTTTCAGATACTTTTAATAGAATTTTAAAATAAAAATATATATTTAATGATGTTATATGTATATATAATTAATATTTTTATATATTCGGGTACCCGTTCGGTTCTCGGTTCGGTTCCGGTTTGGTTCGGTTATTTCGGATATAAAAATATAGGAACCGTTCGGGTATTTGAGGGTATTAGTCCGGTTCCGGTTTCGGGTATTTCGGTTCGGTTCCGGTTCGGTTCTTCGGTTCCGGTTATTTTGCCCAGGCCTAGTTGCATCCACCACATGGGAGTATGTATCCTCATAATTGATTCCTGGTCTTTGTGGAATCCTTGTGCATATGGCAGTGCCTTATATCTTGCTATCTCGCCATGTATCATTTCTTTCATAAAGACTCATTTTGTCCAACTGGTTTCATATCTAGAGGTGTCCGAACTATGGGACCAAAACCTCTCTTTTTTTAATGAACTTAACTCCACGCCCCCTTTCCATTTGATCTAATCTGATTCGTTGAGTGCACTCATGTATGGACGTGGGTTCATGATCCTCATTCATTTCATAATCTCAAGTGCTACACTGCATGCAAATATATCATCAATGTTGATATTCTTTTTCTTGTTCCATTTGTGTCCCGGACATGACATAACTTATTAAGGTTTCATTATGACCTTCAGTACCCTGAAGCTTGGCGTCCCAAGCCTCATTGTTAGGCCTTAGGTACAACCATTTTTTTATGGTTTCCTCATCCACGGCCGTGGCTTTTAAGTTTGTCCATCTTAAGATCGACAATGTCTAGGATTCCCTCGTCCACGGATTTAGTAGCAAATTTCTTTAATATTCGAGGGATCTTATCTTTGGAACTTATTGGTCTACCACGTTTTCAAACGTGCCTTAGACTCAGTAACAACTTGATTGTGTTCTTCTTGAACATCAATTCTTATTGGTGCATTAGCAGCTGGTATACATGACTTAGTCATTCTATTCGGGTCAGTAACAGAATCTGGCAATTGTTTAAGCTAGCTTTTGTATAATCTTTTGGACTTCTAAATCTCATTCTTGAGTCCGAGGATCTTGCCAAGATATGGATGTTTGATTCTATGATATTTCTTTTACCATTTTACTGCTATCTCCCCCTAATGTTGGAAGTTCGGATTCATTGAAATGTCAATCCGCGTATATGGCCTTTAAACAAATCACCCGTAGTTGGCTCGAGATACTTTAAAATCGTGCGGGAATCAAATCCAACATATATCCTCATCCTCCTTTGAGGTTTCATCTTTGTTCTCTGTGGTGGAGCAATTGGAACATAAACAGCATAGCCGAATATCTTTAGATGGAAAATGTCTGGCTCGTGACCCGTAAGCAATTGTAATGGGGAATATCGGCCGCGTGTCCCCACGCTGAGACCGGAAGTCTCGACCTCATGAGTAATGGTCGAGCTATGAGCTGTATGCGTTTCATAAATGATTCGGCCAAGCCGTTCTGTTTATGTACATGTGCCACAGAGTGTTCCCCACTTACCCCCATGGACATACAGTAATCATTAAACGTTTGGAAAGTGAATTCACCAGTATTACCAAGACGTATAGTCTGGAAATGAGCTCGTAATCAAATTATCTGAGCAAGTAACCTGGCAAATGCCAAATTTATCATTTCCTTAGTGACTTTAACTGGTGATGGCCTAGAACTAAGTTTCCCTTGGGAACAAGCAACACAAGATAGGTTCTTAGGGATGATTCATTTCTCTTTAAGAGAATGGCTGTTTGAGTTTAGAGTGAAATTGTCGATTGCTTCTTTGTTAAAAGTGGCACTGACTTCGATCATACTGACTTTAGCATGGTAAAGACCAGTAGATAGTGCGGGAATGGATTTTAAAACTTTCTTATTTCCATGGACGATATCAAAGATTGAAAGGGATTCTTTGTTTCCTTCGCCCGTGGTTTCAATATGAAAGCCATTCATTCGAATGTCTTTAAATCTTAATAGACTTCTCTTAGATTTGGGTGAATACAAGGCATCTGATATCTCAAGATGTGTACCCATAGGCAACAGGATGTTAGCCTGGCCATGACCCTCTATGAGAATAGCTATACCCGCAATGGTGGAGATGTTGGCGTTTTTTAGAGTTAGGTTTATGAAGTATCTTTTGTCTTTTAAGATCGTGTGGCTTAGAGACTTCATTTATAAAAACCATTCATTTATTATTAAATTTCAAAGAAATGACAACATTGGAAATGAAAACACCAAATCAAAGAACACCAAAATTTAGATTACAAATGTCGAAATCAAACTTCAGTCTTTAAGAAGTTTTATAATCCATAAGATCATCCTTCTCATGATCGAAATCATTTTCATCATCTTGATATGTCATATGGGGTTCAGGATTCTTCCCTTTCAAACTCTCTTGATAGAGGTCAACTAGATGTTTGGGAGTCCTACATGTCTTAGCCCAGTGATTGCCCATACCACATCTATGGCACACGGATTTGCTTGAATTGGTCGAGTGTTGAGGTTTGAATGAAGTTCCACAGCCTCGACCATGACCTCATCCAGACGAGTGTCCTTGGCCTTCGTCCATGGTCTCGACCATTCCCTCGCCCGCGGTCAAAAGATCTTCAACCGCGGCCACGTCCGTTCGATTTGTCTCGACCACGGCCATGCTGGCTGTTTCCTTGAACGGGGTTGGACTCTTTATTGTCCTCTGTCGTGTGTGCTTCAGGTAGTGGAGCTGATCCAAGAGGTCTCATCTGACTGTTTCTCATCAATAATTCATTGTTCTGCTCAGCGAGCAAGAGACAAGAAATAAGATTAGCATAGGTCTTGAAACCTTTCTCACGGTACTGTTGTTGTAACAGCATATTGATTGCATGAAAAGTGGAAAAGGTTTTACCAAGCATATCCTCATCCGTAATACTTTCACCACACAGTTTCATTTTAGAAACAATCTTAAACAATGCAGAGTTGTACTTGTCCACAGACTTATAGTCTTGGATCCCGAGATTCGTCCAATCAAACCGAGCCTTTGGTAAAATCACCGTTCTCTGGTGATCATATCTCGATTTCAATTCTTTCCAAAGATCTAGTGGATTCTCAATGGGCAGATACTGATCCTTGAGACTCTCAGCTAGATGATGACGAATGATCAAGATGGCTCTGTATCGATCTTTTTCACTGGCATTATTGCCCTCGGTGATACATTCACCGAGATCCTTGGACTTCAGGATGATCTTAGCATCAAGCGCCCACTGAAGGTAATTATCTCCAAAGAGATTTAGGGCAGAAAAATCAAAGTTGTTGATTTTCGACATCTGAATATTTTTTAGATCTTGTAGGAATAGGTTTTAGTGTTTAAACGATTTTATGTTCAAACAATCAATCAAGCCTTACGGCCAAGATCTATGCCTCACGGCCAATCAGCAAGCTGCACGGCCAAGTATGCAATCGGTTTAACTCTTATGCATTTAGTTTAACATGTAATTGCAATCCTAACATGGTTTCTATTAGTTCATACGAGAGGCAAAGAAAACAAAAAACCTCTCGGCCAAGAAACAGAACAAGCCACACGGCTATTTGGTTTGATTCAATACCATTTCTAGAATAAGTTCGAAGTGCAATTGCAATCAATCAATATGATCAGATTATTATGGTATGAATGCAATAAGGCCACACGGCCACGAGTATGATCAAGTCTAGAACAGTTTAACCTAATATGTAGTTTTAGATTTCGATTTAAAATAATCTCAAACTAGGTCATTAGAGTTTTAGTTTAAACAAGCCAAACAATTAGATTCGAGTTTAAACATTCCTAACAATAGTTCTAGGTGATCAAATCAACCAATCAATGTGTCAATTTCAAACAATCAAAATCGATTTTCAGAATTAGAGTATTTTAGGGTTTCGATTTGATTAACAAGCAATTTCAAATTCAGGATGATCAATTCAATTTCAATCAATCAATAAGTTTTAATCAATCAATATTTTTCGAATTAGGGTTTAGTGATTTTCGAAAATTTGATCTTTGATCAAAGGGATTTGATTTGAGATTCAAAACCTTTAAGGTTCTGATTTTAATTGATCAATGGATCAATCTCGTTTTTAGGGTTTGGGGATCGAACTTATAGAGCTTCGATTTACTCATCGAACTTTTAGAGCTTTGATTTACTCATCTAGGGTTTTGATCTATTGTCCTATGGATTTATCTTAGAGATTATATTTTAGGGTTTCATTCTTTACAATCAACAAGATTCGATTCATGTTCTTAGAATTCGAATTACCTTAGGTTAGTAGATTGTAGAAACCAGACCACCAAGAGAGAACCTCGAGCTGGACAGCGAACTGGAACGGACGCGAGCTAGCTGCTTCCTATCGGGTCGCAAACGGTGCTGAGGTTGCGAGCGGCTGATCGGGGAACGCGAGCTGTTGCAGTCGGGATCACGAGTGGCTCTGATGTGAACGGGAAGCTGAGGTCGTCTAGGATCAGAAACGCCTTGGGGCTGGAGCTGATCAGGTGGACACGAGCTGGAACGCCTTGCAGGAAAAAGAGACGCGATCAGAGATAGGGTTAGATGCGATCGCCGGTTAGGTTTAGGTTTAGGGTTTTATCGATTAGGTTTTAGGCTCAGGGTGTTAGAGTTTCGTGCTGATAACGTGTTGTGAAACTTGAGATTTAGAACTGTAAGTTTCTGTATATTATTAATGAATAAATGTTCCCTTTATATAAGGGTTACAAGAGAGATAAATGGAAATACAAGAATAGGAAAGATTACAAATCATAAACATAAGTAAATTATGAAAACTAGAAGAATGGAAAGTCTCTTGGCCACCTCTCTCTTATACTCGGCCGACTCTCTCTCCTCTCTCTCTCTCCTACGGTTTGGGCCTTTAATAGATCGGACCGGTTATGGACATCCATCAATTGATTTATAACAACCATCTTGTTATTATTATTTCAAGAACCATTTTTAACAATTCCATTTTAAAACCGATCTAACCATCATACCCACTTTAAGGAAGAAGAAAACCACAAAGAGAATCAAAATACAACAAAATGAGAAATTGGATCTGACAAAGTGAAAAGAGTAGTCATTGCATGAACATTTTGGCAACCTAAAAATCTTGTTTTCTTGTTTCTGCTTCCTCTAATGCTTTTTGCTTGTGGAAGAAGAAGACTTGGAGTCATCATTAACAGAACCAGGACTCGAAGTCCCTGAGCTACTCATCATCTCTCCACCTCTCTCTTTACTAGACCAAAGCTTAGAGAACACTCTAGAAACTCCCAGCCCTCCTCTTTTCACCAGCTTCCCTTTACTATTCTCTTGCTGTTGATTCTTGGTCAGTCTTAGACTTGCTAACCCTCCTCTCAATGCTTTTATATCTTCAGTGTCCCAACTCTCTCTGTCGTCTTCAGTGTTCGTTGATCTCGAAGCTGGAGTGATCTCTGGAGTGCTGTCCCCGGTCGATGATGAACCGTTGCTGTTAGCTCTTACCTGTTCAAAGAAGAGCACTTGCACCACCACTCGCATAGGTAACCTCTCGTTTTGGACAGCGTGCGCACAAGCTTCTGCCGATAGTTTTCTACAGTCCATTAGCCTGCATAGCCTCTTCTTCTCACTCTTGCTAATCTCTGGATGTAACTGATTAGACAAAAAAAAATACAAAACCATGATTAGCAAGTTAGGGTTAGGGCAGCACTTAGGGTTAGGGCAGCAGTTTCTTGTACCTTAAGAAACATGTCGATAGCGCGATAAACTCCATCATGAGACTGTCTTGGAAAGCTTGAGACCATCTCCGCAAGTGATAAGAACTTCTGAAGTGTCAAACTATCTGAATCCCTCGACTTCTCAGCTAAATAGCCATCAACAAGCTTTGCAACCGATGCTTTCGCCTTTATATCATCCTCTTCAGAGTGATGACATTTCAAGAAAACTTCAACTAAGCTCTGCATCAAGTCAACATCATAGAGCATAACATCACCTAAACTCGCCTCATCTAGACGCTCGCCCACTCTGTTCATCAACCCTGTCTCTTCATAACAGCCAAGAAAGATGGAAGCTCGCAGTAACCTAGTCAAGAAACTCGAAGAGACGCTTTGTTTCTCGTCAGGAATCAGCTCAATGATTGAACCAACCAAAGCTTTGTATTTAGAAACGTCAGTGATCTGTACGGAGCTACTACTTTTGCTGAACCCTGGAACCCTTTTGTTGGCATACGCGTGCAATGCTTCACCAATAACATCAGATGAAACTCTCCCTCTTGCTTCTATCGTAGTGATCACTCGTTTATACAAACTGATATGAAGATCGCAAAGATCCTCCACCCACCAGTCTCTAGGAACAGCCTGTGGCTTTCTCAACCCGTTGTCGAGATTCTTCTTCTTGCTGTAAGTATAAGACCATTCGACTTTCGAAGTATCTATCGAAGCTTTAGAAGCGATGGAGTCTAGACAACGCCCCGTTAGTTTCAACTCTTCATCGTATGTAGACAAAGCTCTTGTGGTCTGAAGCACGATGATGGAATCTTTCCATGTTTGGAGTATGCTCGAGTTCAAGAAAATCTTAATCTTGTAAACAAGATTTCCCTTTTCGACGGTTTCGTGCATCTCAAGAAACTCAGCTGCGCAGCGAGCAGCGACTACGTTGTAAGCGTTTAGAGTAACGGTCATACCGTAACAGAACTTAGCACAGATCTCAAACGAAGCAGGACCACCAGGGAACTCTGCTATTTCAATCTCATCTTCTTCATGAATCTCATTGTCTTCGTTGGATGATGATGTTGTTGCGATTAGTTTCTGCAAGCGTGCGCTTTTGGACAGCAATGGAAACTGAAACATAACATAAAAACATATAATAAAGTTTAATCTTGGTTTTTAAGACAAGACTAGATCTCGATCCGCGCAACCGCGGAGGTTTTTGTTTTCATTTATTTTTATATAAATATTTTGTTTTCAATTCTAAATTGGTATATATTGTAATATATATGTGTATCAATTTTTAAAACATAATAAATTTACGGTATATTTTTTTTATTGATTGTTTCAAACTTTCACATGTATTTGTATTTTCTTATATATATATATATATTTTTGGATTATTATTTAATTATTAAAATCGTAACTCTATATATAAAGATTAGTAAAATATTGTTTTACTGTCATATTCAAAAATATTGTAACATTTCACAAATTTAGAAAGTTTTTAAAAAATTAAATTTTTCGCTTCATAGATTTATATTATCGAGTAAATAATTAAACATTTAGTTTTTGTTTGATTTTAAAAATAAACTATATAGTTTAAAATTTGTTTTCATTGGTTTCAAGTAGTAAATATTAATCATTGTTAGATAATATGATTTTTGTTATTTAAAAAAAAATCTTCATAATTTTAAAAGTTAACATCGATAAATATTCAAATATTTAACATATAGAGGTATAGTATTAGAACATTAAATTATATATATTTAATTTATACTATCTATAAATCTAATGGATCATCTATTGTTTAAATCCAATTATTGATAGCCCAATAAAAATTTCTGGTAGGTCCAAAATTTAAATGATAAGATTAGAAATTAAATGTAACATGATTTTCTAGAAATATGTTCATTAAGTTCATTTTTTTTAAAAATCACACATGAATCGAGGTTGTGACTTCTGTTTTAATATATAAGATGACTTCTGTTTTAATATATAAGATGTTAAGTCTTTAGGGTTTACCTTGTGGAGATAGAACCTGACATCTCCAATGATTACAATAACATCTGTTGCTAAGTCACTTGGTACATACCTTAAAGAACAGAGAATTAAACAAAGGTTATGAACTTGAAGCTTCTTGACATTATATAGTATCTATAAATTGATTATAAAATATATTTCTGATAATCAAAAAGAAGAAAATAAAAAGTCTTTAACACATACCTAATATTGTCTCCTTCAGACTGAAAGGAGTCAGGTTTGGATCCAAGTTTCATGAACTTCATGATGTTGAGATCTCAAAGAGAGTTTAAAAAGACTCAAAATGTGTTTACACTCTCTCAAAACGCTTCTGCGGAGTCAGAAACAGAGGAACAAAGACTCTTGAAGTGAAAGGGTCTCTTACTCACATCTCAAAGAGAACACTGAAAAATTATATAAAAGAGAAAACTCTAGAGATGCACGAAACACCCACTCAAAGCTCGAATTTACTGACACACACACAGAGAAACTCTTTTTTTTGTTGTTTGTTGTTTAATAATCAAATTCTTCTCTCTTTTCTAAGTGCTTTACACATTCACAAACACAGAAACATGTGAAACTTTGTGTATTTGTGGGTTGATGGGCGATGTCGTTTAGTATTATGCAATAATCAACAGAAAACGGAGAAAAAGAATTAAAGATTGCCACTTATTCAGTAGACAAAATGAATCATATCTTTTTGGATGTTTGCTGAAACGAATCTAACCAAAAAACATTAGTGGCACAGATCGTTCATATCAGTACAAGAGGACTTGAAAAGTAAATAAATAAATAGTTTTAAAAATCAGGAATTAATTCTATTCTTTAAGGTGGTTATTGCGGGGTTTTTAAGTTGGGATTCTTAGCGGAATATAAGAACCCGTCTCTTAACTTTTAACTATAAAAAGCTAAGAACAGGTTCTTAAATAAGACTTCAGCCTAATAACTTTCCAGTAATCATGCTGTTATATGCTCACTCTCAAGACTTCGTAAAACAGTTGTAATTAAGATGTATATGCAAATAAAAATTGAGAAAAACTACATCAAAATTGTTACTCACAAATTTCAAAAAAAAAAAAGAATCAGAATCCAAAGGTTATAGTACCTTTCTTGTTTTTTCTGCAAAGTCTCTTGATAGGAGCCACCACCAAAATCTACTGATAATCCAATGGTAACATCAAAAGTATGAATGAGCTCTGTTCTTGAACTTTAAACCCATGAACACTAAATGGCGCTACAAACCCAGAAGCCTTTCTTTGTGTTGAGGACGACCCAGGATCAGAGTTTATGATAAAAGATTATTCTCAAGAGATCAAACAGTGACCTCTCGTTATAAAAACACTGATGCTATTTTTCTTTGAAATTAAAGGAGAAAAGAGCCAAACAGAGCTGAAAGAGAGAAAGAAGAAGAGGCCAGAGAGATTGAGAGAGAGAAAAGAGTAAAGGTTGTTCTGTAGAAATCCACGCGAAATCTGACAAAGGCCACTTACTTGAGTGCCCCCTTCTCTTCAGACAAACTTACCTTCTTTTCAGGCTATGTTTTCTTCTTTCCTTTTCATCATCTCTCTTTTTTCTTAAAGATACACTTTAAAGTTACTGTTATTAATGTTTCTCATATTTATCACAAATTTATATTACTCCATATCTAACTAAAATTTTTTAAAATATCAAACTTTTGGGAAATTTATGTCAAAATCTTTCATTTTAATATAATGTATACCACATCAATATAACGTGTGTTCACCTTTGAAAGTATTCAACTCGTAGCAGTGATATCATAGTATTACCACTACAAGAAAACAGCGGCATACTGAGGGAAAAAATCGTCGGTATGTCGTCGGAATAACGCTATTCCGACGACATACCGACGAAAAAAGTTCTCGGAAATAACTTTTCGGAAATTCATCTTTCCTCGGAAATCCCTCGGAAATTTCCGACGGAATTCCGAGGAAATGAATTTCCTCGGAATATTCCGAGGACTTTTTTCGTCGGAAATTCCTCGGAATATTCTGAGGAAGATGTCGTCGGAATATTCCGAGGGATACACTTCCTCGGAATATTTCCAAAATTAAAAAAAAAATTTATAAATTTATTTTTTTAAATTGAAATTCGAAAATATAAAATTAAAATTGAAATAGAAAACATATTTAAAATACAAAAAATAATAAAATAGTTTTTATAAATAAAAAAAATGTTTTATAAATACAAAATTAGATTTATAAATATAAATATTTTTATAGATATGAAATCATCTTTTTATAAATACAAAATAGTTTTTATAAATA
>NC_027750.1:54606613-54619895 GCF_000695525.1 Brassica oleracea var. oleracea | reverse complement strand
TATGTCCAAAAACGCATCGATCGATCACTAAGATGGACCAAAGCGTAACAATGTGATCGATCGATGGGTATATGTCCAAAAACGCATCGATCGATCACTTGTTCGTCGGAATTTCCTCAGAATTTTGTGAGGAACACATTTCTCCTCGGAATATACCGACGGATTAATGTTTCCTCGGAATTCCGTCGGTATGTTCCGAGGAAATTCCGAGGAAACCCAAAATTTGGGCTTCCTCGGAAATTCCTCGGGAAATTCTGAGGATTTCATTTTCCGTCGGAATGTCCGTCAGAATACCGATGTTTTCTTGTAGTGTACGGTATAACCACGTACCAATCTCTCCTGCTTTGTGAAATTTATGGTTTTATTAGAACATGGTATAACGTGAAACTGTGAGTCTGTGAGTCGTACAGGTATATATTTTATAAACTAAAGGTCAAAGAGTTCCAAAACCTATTTGGACCTAGAGATTTTATTAAGGGCTGCTGCAGAAAATCTTCTTGATTAGATTCATTACGTAATATTAAATGTTGTAGATCCTCAAAGACTAATCATATGATAAACGGTACTATGCATGTGGCAGCCATTAAGAATCGAACGCATGTTAGGTTAAGAAGTTATAAGTCGGATTCATTGCTGTTTCATCCTCACATGGTTTACACATCCGACGAATCTATTCACATTATCCAATAGATTTCCCTCTTCAACTTCTTTATTTTTTATGTGTTGTCCTTTGATCAGATTTGCATCTATATCTGGGTCTCAGCAAGTAAGGGGGTGATTGGTAGTTGCTGTAGGTGATCTCCATAGCTCTATTTATTTCTACAGCACCAAATTCAGAGCAATCAAGCTTTAAATTTTTTTTTGAAACCACAGCTCTTGAAATAACCTACAGCGGTACAAGTGCTATGCAGAGCCAAATATCCAAAGCAATTTTTTAATGCTTTTCATAAAATTCTACAGCACTAAAATCTAAAGCCACAGCAAAAAGTCTACAGATCTTTTTCTACAGCAAAATTTTTAAAGCTACAGTCATTACCAATCGGACCCTAAGTGTTTCGACGTAGAATGGATGACATCTAAATGTTTAAGAGTAGTGTACTTAAAAATAATAGTTATAAGATCAGAAAATTATTATTTTAAGACTAATCCTACCGAAGTTAAGCATATCTTCATGTTATTATATTCTTGTTTGTTGACATTGGTAATTTTCTCTCAAAAAAATTTACAAACGGTTATATATAGTTCATCTAAAATATCAGATTGTATGATAAACTTTCTGAATGTAATTTAACAGTTTAGCAAAAATAATTTTTTTTTTGTAATACACAAAAAGAACTTTCTAATATAACATTTAATTTACAAACCATATGGATTTCAAAATGGTCCATATATCATAGAGGTTCTTCTTTTGTGCAAAGTTGTAAACAAATTGGTCAATTATTGATATTGAGCCTCTGTATAAAAACCAATAATCTGTAATTTTAGTAATTTTAAATTAAAGAGATATTTTTAAAACCCAAATGCTTGTGATTATGGCAAAGCACATAGCCTAAGATTGCCATTTGCGAAAGAATTGGCATAAATTTCTAAATGCACACAGCTAATAAATAACTCTACTAGGAACAAAAGCTATAATGATGATTCCCTTTGTCTAGTTTTTTTTTTTTTTGATAACCGTAGTGTTGATCTCAAAGGCTTTCTAGACCCAAGGACTAATCACTACAAGGTCTGCAGGATCCGCGTTTTCTTACCACTTAAGACGCCCCAGATGGCTAAGGAGAATCGAACCCATGGCAGTACTCACAGCTGTGACCTTTTTACCACTAGGCCAAGACCACTTTGTCTAGTTTCACTTTTGTGCATTTTTGTAAGCTTGGGAAAAAGAATAATCGATATGAAACTCACTTAATCAATATTTTCAGTTTTTTCTAATCTTTTAGTTGGAATTATGAAACACATCTAATTCAAGGACATTTAAAACAAAATTTAATTTATAGGGACATGCATGTTTGTTTTAGAAAATTTCAGTCTATTGTTTACCACAATAAAATAAACAGTTTAAATATTCTGCTTATGAAAGACTATTCCAAAATTCTTTAGATTCATAGCTCCAAGATATGGTCTGACCATACCGAGAGTTATGTGATGGAAAATGCAATTTTTTGGACATGTTAGTTTGACTGGAGTTTTTATGATACAAATGTCATTTTAAGTGGTTATTATTTTGAAACGAAATTTCTAAGATTTTTCTGTAATTTTTGTAAACACACGTTATGTTTACCTAGAACGATTTTCATGTAACTTCTCATAAAGTTTAATAGTGAAATGATTAGAACCAACAAAACATTTTATCAGAATTTTATTTCCCAATTAACAAAATATTTTAAGAGAATTTTCTTTCCCAAAGTATTGAATGTTCAAGTGGAAAGCTACGATAACACAATATGGATGAGTTGAGTACCCGTGTGATTATCGGTAGCACCAAAACGTGGTCCATGCATCTCTTTTTTAGCCAGCCTTTATCGCTTCCTTTCCCCAAATATCCTCTTGTATTATAGATTTTTGTTAAGTCCTTTTCATATTTTTAACTAATATTGTCCTCGATCAACTTGATTGTAAGCTCGTAACCATGGAAGCTTATATCTGTAAATCATTTTCGATAGTTGGTAAAACTCAAATATTTGAACAATCATTCACCCATTTTTTTGAAAACCTAAATTTTCAAATATAAAAAATAACTAGATCCGTTGCGCAAATTTTTGTTTTCATTTATTTTTATATAAATATTTTGTTTTCAATTCTAAATTGGTATATATTATAATATATGTGTCTATCAATTTTTAAAACATAATAAGTTTACGGTATATTTTTTTATTGAATAAATTGTTTTAAATTTTCACATGTATTTGACTATTTGTATCTTCATCTAAATATATATTTTCGGATTATTATTTCATTATTAAAATCGTAACTATATATATAAAGATTAGTAAAATATTGTTTTATTGTCATATTCAAAGATATTGTAACATTTCAAAAATTTAGAAAGTGTTTTAAAAATTAAATTTTTCGCTTCATAGATTTATATTATCGAGTAAATAATTAAACATTTTATTAATAGTCCAATAAATCCAATGGATCATCTATTGTTTAAATCCAGTTATTGATAGCCCAATAAAAATTTTTGGTAGGCATAAAATTTAAATGATAAGATTATAGATTAAATGTAACATGATTTTCTACGAATAGGTTCACTAGGTCCATTTTTAAAAAAAACACATATGAACCAAGGTTTTAACATCTGTTTTAATATATAATAAGCATTTTCAGATATAAAAAAAGTCGTACGGTTACCAAAACAAAAAAAGTCGTAAGCCTCAAATAAGCAAAACTCTGGCCTAGACAGAGGATTCTGAATATTGGCGGCAACTAGAGCGAGCGAGAGGTATAAAAAGGGATAATTTTTATTTTTCTCCAAAATCGAGAAATCAGAAAAGTGATATCTTTAACAGCGATCGTTCTGCGATCTACAGCGATCCGTCTTGGAATATTAATCTTCTCAGGTAAGACTTTTCGATGTTTTTAATTTATTTTCTTGCAGATTGGTTTTGTGTTATTATAGGGTTTTGAAAATCGTACCTGAGGATGAAAAATCATGACTTGCGATGAGATGATTAGTGGGTTTGTTATTTTGTATCGTTTTGATGATGTTGGTGGAATTGCGATTTAAAGAAAGTTATTAGGGTTTTATGCGCACTAAGTGCTCGATGAATTGTCCATGTCATGTGTGAACTGCTTTTTCGAAACAAAAAGCTTTCGTGTCTTGTCCTTCTTGTTCTCTTCCTATTTGGATTCAAGAGATGCTTTTTTGTGTTGTCTGATTCTCGTTTTAACACAGTTGTTTGTATAATTAAGCAGTGACTTGTTGAGTTTTGTGGTCTATTTGTGTGTATGATTATCTAGAAACCAGGTCTTGTCAGTGTGGAGGAGTATGATCTTTGTTAGTAGAATCAGTTAGACTCTTATTATGTTTTGGAGGTTTTAGAATTGTGGTCCTTGATTTGATGTACTTTTGATTTTTTTCTTTTCTTTTGTAGAATACCTAAAAGTATCACAGAGGTCAAGATTAAGAGCAAGAAAGCTTAATCATCTACGAGGATGGACCCGCAACATACTGGTGATTTGTTCAAGTAATTCTCATTATGCTAAGCTTATTTGTTACTCATAATCTGTGTTCTTAAACTAATTTGTTTGGATTGTCAAAATAGGCATTTGGAGAAGCAGAATGAGTTACTCAAGGAAGCTCATAAAACCATGTCACAAGAACTCCAAAAACTCATGGTATGATGATCTAATAAACTCTTTTTTGACAAGAGCTTGTAATGTAATTACCGAGTGAAGATCGTTTGACCGATGCGTTTTCCATTTTCTTGGTTCAGGTGGAAGAACAGATGATGATGCATAAACTCTATGAGATAACGGTTACTCATCGTAAAAATAACAAGGTATGCTCTGTTTCTTGAAGATACATACACTGTCTGAAATATCGATAAACAGAGAGTTTAGAGGACTTAATAATCGAGCGTAATTTTGCAGGAAATGAAGAAGACTCAAAATGTGTTGGAAGGAAAAGAAACACTTGAAGAAGCTTCTTCTTTAGCAATGGTTCCTACTGGTGATGAAGAGCATTGAACAACTCACTTTCTATAAACCAGGATAGACCGGCCCGGTTTGTGATGGGCTTTTAACTGTATTAGTTTGGAACAGAAACCGTGTCTTGTGACACTGAATTTTGATTCTTGAGCTCTCTTTACAAAGAATCTTGCCTCCTATGTACATGTATAATATAAATATGCAATATCTGATTCTATAATGAAATGGTGTGACAGAGTAACATCTGTTGCCTGCAAAAAGAATTGAGATCATTCAAGTCTCTTGATGCTTAACACATTCTTCGCCCAAATTAGATTTAAAAAGCAACACAGAAGAGTCTATTTTAAAGTTTTAGTGTCTTACAAAAAATATAGGAATCAGAAATCAGATGTGTATCCTTAATATAAAACCCTATGAAGATTAAAGTCAACAATGAAAAACAGAGTAATTGCAAAAGGCAAAGACTTTGTCAGAAGACTTTTACTGTTCTAAAATTCTGAAGAAACTGTCCTAAGAGCACTCTTTAAAGAGCGGTTTGATCAGACGGGAATGGTCTTCAGTCCTGCAGCTATTGGCATACCCAAGAAACCTATGAAGATACTGAAGATCCATTGCACTAATGTGAGTGGTGTTGTGCTTGCAAATGTCCCCAAGAACTCAATGATTATGATCTGAAAGAACACCGTCGCACCGATCACAACTACAAAGACGTAGTTGTCCAGTATTCCCTTGAAAACATCTATCTCTTCCATCTCTCTCGAGCTTATCTCGTTAAACACCTGCAAGTTTCAGACCAAAGTCATGTCAAGATTCAATCAACAATCTCTAAGATTATGGTTTTGTCTTTTCTTTTTACCTGACAGAAGACGAAACAGTTGAAGATAAGAGTGTTTAACATGAGAGTCGAGTCAGGACCGTCGAGACCAAACACAGACTTCCCTTTGGCTTGGAGAAACCAAATGACTATGAACTGATACACAGACTGTCCTAGAATGTTCCTCCACATGGCGTTAGTGATGAAGTTCCCTCTCCTTCCAACGGGTAAGCGTTTCATCAGCTCGTTGTTCGGTGGCTCAGTGGCTAAAGCAAGAGCTCCAAGTGTGTCCATGATCATGTTCACCCATAGCAACTGAACAGCAGTCAAAGGAGCACTCCCTGAAGAAATTATTATCAAAGAGTTAATTAGTTAAGTAGAGATTCAAAATCGTTTGTTTTTCAATCTTTACTAACCGGTTAAGCAAGCTGAAGAGAAGTTAACAATCAGCGCAACAACGTTAACCGTGAGCTGAAACTGAACGAACTTCTGGATGTTTATGTACACAGAACGTCCCCATTTAGCAACTGTGACGATTGTGCTGAAGTTATCATCAAGAATGATGACATCAGCGCTCTCTTTCGCCACCTGAAAGTTTATAAAAAGAAAGAATGTTTAGTTAGACTCTTTAAGCTTACAAATGACATATTCAGAACTCTTATATACTTACTTCGGTTCCGGCGATTCCCATTGCTAATCCAATATCAGCTTCATGAAGAGCAGGCGCATCGTTGGTTCCATCTCCAGTCACAGCAACGACTTCATCAAACGTTGTCCTTAACTGTTTCACAAGTGTATGTTTATCCATTGGTGAAGAACGAGCCATCACCTGTACAAGAAGGAAACGTTTTGTATTATGTGGCAAACAAGATCTTTGATACAAGAAACTAGGCCTGCGGATTTTGTCCGAACCAAAATTTTTAGTTTTGGGTTCAGTTACGGTTTTGAAAATGATTCGGTTTTCGGTTGGTGTTTGATTTTTTTCTTTTTAAATAACCTGAAAACCGGAATTAATTGAAATAACCGAACTGAATTAACTGTAACCGAAAATAACCAAATTTAACCGAAAATGTCAGAATATTTTTAAAGAAAATTATACCGAATTTTAACCAAAAACAAAAAAAAAAACAGTTATTTTTGGAAACAAAATTAAAACCAAAATTAACAGAAAATTGAACCATTTTTTTTAGTTCACTTCAGTGGGATTGTGACCAAACCGAATAAACCAAGACCGAAAATATCCAAACCGAAATAACAGAAACAACAAGTACCTGAATCTTTGGAATCAGTTCTAGTAACTCTTCTTGACTCTTCTCTCTGAACACTGGACCTTCTATTGCTATCCCATCATCAGTGAGAATCCCACATTCTCTCGCAATAGCTTTGGCCGTGTTAATGTTATCTCCTGTAACCATTCTCACAGTGATCCCCGCACGGCGACAAAGCTCAACAGACTCTTTAACTCCAGGACGAACAGGATCTTTGATACCAACGATGCCCACACAAGTAAATCCAGAGGCAGGGATAGCTTCATCCGGCGAAAACCCGTTTTCAAGATCCATATAAGCAAGGCAGAGAGTGCGGAGAGCTTCGTTAGCAAACTCATTGATTTTGACATTCAGATAGTTTACTGATTCTTCATCAAGCGGAACAACCTCGCCGCTCGAGTTCACAACTTTATCACAAGCAGCTAAGACTATCTCCGAAGCTCCTTTGGTGTGAGCTCGCAGCCTTCCTCCTCCCTCGGGGAGTTCGATCACAACTCCCATTCTCTTCTTCGTGGAGTTGAACGGCTCAACTTTCACCACTTTACAAGACTTCCTCTCTTCTTGAAACTTACCGCCGAGGGACAGTCCGAGCTCCAAGATAGCTGTCTCCGTCGGCGACCCCAAGATCTCGGTCTTCCCAAGCTTATTCACAACGACTTCCCCTCCGGTGTTGTTGAAAATCGACTGAACCAACAGCTTCACAGCGGACTCAGGTATCTCCGACCGCAAACTACCACCATTGTTTGCAACATCCTGGACACTCATGCAAATGCAAGACTTCACGACGGTCATGTGATTGGTCGTGAGTGTACCAGTCTTATCACTGCATATCGTAGTCGCGGACCCCATAGTCTCGCAGGCAGCTAAATGCCTGACGAGTGCTTTATCGTTCATCATCTTCTTCATCGCGAACGCGAGACTCAGAGTCACAGCCAAAGGCAACCCCTCGGGTACAGCAACCACGACAATAGTCACAGCGATCGCAAAGTACTCAAGAAGCTCCAAGGCCTCGTCACCAGACCATATCCAGTGAGTTTTCATTGATAGCTTCCTCATGAACATCCCTTGCACCAAAACAGCAAAGGTCACCACGGCGAAGAAGAGACCTATTTTCCCAATGATGGTAGCAACTCCGTTAAGCTTCACCTGCAGAGTGTGTGTGAGATATCAAACTAAGTCGCACATTGGAGAATTAGACAAAGAGTTTCTAATATATAAATATAAGTACGTTGATGTAGTCATAATTTGACCAGTGTTAAAAAAAAAAAAAAAAAAGCTTCACCTGCAAGGGAGTTTCGTCGTCGCCGCCTTCGGTCAAAGTCGCCATCAGCTTCCCCCACTGAGTCCTCATCCCAACGGTGGTCACCATCATCTTACAAGACCCGTCTTGCACTTTTGTCCCAGACAAAAGGAATGGATTCTCCGCATTAACCATCACAGGCTCGCTCTCACCGGTCAAGCTAGACTCATCTATCACCACAGAGAATCCAGACAGGAACAAACCATCAGCTGGAACCTGATCACCAATCCCCAGATGAACAACGTCCCCAGGAAGCAACTCGTAGATGGACATCTTCTGTCTAAACCCATTCCTAGTCACCTGAACGGTGATCTTCTTCTTCTCCTTATCCAAATCCCTGAACTGCAAACTCTGACGGTAATCACTAGTAGCAGTCACAAACACAACAAAGAGGATACTCGCCACGATGCCTAGACCATCGTGGGAGCCTTTAGGCCATCCTTCTGTAGCTATCCCAACGATCAAGGACACGAACGCGCAGACGCCGAGGATCATTAGCGTCATGTCTTGGAGAGCTTCCCATACGAACAGCCAGAAGCTTTTGAGCTCGCTCTCTGCGAACTTGTTGATCCCGAAGAGGTCTTGGCGTTGGGATAAGTGGGAAGCGTCTGTTGTTGAGAGTCCTTCGGTGGGAGATGCTTTGAGTTTGCATGCGAGACCGTCGACTCCGCCGTGGAACTTGAGTTTCTTGACGTCGTGGCTTTCGACTATTGAGCCTAGCTCGTCCGCGCAGATGTCGAAGCCTGCCGCTTTGACTTCTTCGGGGACTGTGTACTCACTTGGAGCCACACCTATATAAACGTATAAAGAAACATACAAACAAACAAAATCAAAACTTTGATATAACCTTGAAAAACAAAGCTGACACAAATTAGCAAAAAATGCTCAAAATTTTAACACAAATTAGCAACAAACAAAAGCTGTAAACTTTGACATTACCAAAAAAAAAAAAAATCAAAAATTTGACACAAATTAGCAAAAAGCTGTAAACTTTGACACAAATTAACAAAAAAGCTCTGAACTTTGACACAAATTAACAAAAAAGCTCTGAACTTTGACACAAATTAACAAAAAAGCTCTGAACTTTGACACAAATTAACAAAAAAGCTCTGAACTTTGACACAAATTAACAAAAAAGCTCTGAACTTTGACACAAATTAACAAAAAAGCTCTGAACTTTGACACAAATTAACAAAAAAGCTCTGAACTTTGACACAAATTAACAAAAAAGCTCTGAACTTTGACACAAATTAACAAAAAAGCTCTGAACTTTGACACAAATTAACAAAAAAGCTCTGAACTTTGACACAAATTAACAAAAAAGCTCTGAACTTTGACACAAATTAACAAAAAAGCTCTGAACTTTGACACAAATTAACAAAAAAGCTCTGAACTTTGACACAAATTAACAAAAAAGCTCTGAACTTTGACACAAATTAACAAAAAAGCTCTGAACTTTGACACAAATTAACAAAAAAGCTCTGAACTTTGACACAAATTAACAAAAAAGCTCTGAACTTTGACACAAATTAACAAAAAAGCTCTGAACTTTGACACAAATTAACAAAAAAGCTCTGAACTTTGACACAAATTAACAAAAAAAAGCTCTGAACTTTGACACAAGTTAGCAGAAAAGCTCAAAATTTTGAAACAAATTAGCAACAAAAGAAAAACTTTGGCACAAATTAGCAAAAAGCTGTAAACTTTTTACACAAGCAAAAAAAAAAACCGCAAAATTTTAACACAAATTAGCACTCTGCTTATTTGGTCGGAGATAAAACTAATTTTGTGGGTAAGGAAGAAAGTTCGGAAGCTTTAATGGGAGAAAGGCAAAGTTCTCTCTTTTTAAAGATCTGAGCCTTTTGTGCTAATGTGATGACCGAGTCGCTGAGTTTAATGAATATTGCGAGTAGGCCCGGGCAAAATAACCGGAACCGAAGAACCGAACCGGAACCGAACCGAAATACCCGAAACCGGAACCGGACCAATACCCTCAAATACCCGAACGGTTCCTATATTTTTATATCCGAAATAACCGAACCGAACCGATATCCGAAATGCCCAGGCCTAATTGCGAGGGAGAAACTGAGTTGACTCGTATTAATACGTGTACCCAATCAATTATGAGTTATTTTTGGGTTCAACCCAACCGGCCAAAAGGATTTCATTATTTCAAATTTGATATTTTTTAAAAAAGTAAATAAAATATTATCAAATTATATTATGTTTTTAAAATTAAAAAATTAAAAAAAATAGCAGCTACAGAAAAAAAAAATTAAAAAAATCTTTTTAACATCGTCAACAAAACACTAAACCCTAAATCCTAATCTCTAAACCCTAAATCCTTGGTTAAACCCTAAACCTTTGGGTAAACTCTAAACCCTTGGGTAAACCCTAAACCCTTGGATAAATCTTAAACTCTAAATAAAAACACTAAACCCTAAAACTCTGAACCCTAAATCCTAAACTCTAAACCCTTGAGTGTTTTAGTGTTTAGTGATTTTGATTTAGAGTTTAAGATTTATCCTAGAGTTTAGGGTTTATCCAAGGGGTTTAGGGTTTAGGGATTAGAAATTAGGGTTTAATGTTTTGCTGATGACGTTAAAAATATTTTTTTTGTGATTACTACTATTTTTTATTTATTTTTTTTAATCTTTTAATTTTAAAAAGATAATATAATTTGACAATATTTTGTTTATTTTTTTAAAAGATATCGAATATAATATAACACAATCCTATTGGTTGATGAAAATCTATAGGTAATAAGTCATCAAGTATCTATCTCTGCTGCTCTTTAATTAAAACATTCTATTTATTAAAATACTAATAACAATGGTGCGCACTAGTACGCATTAAAAACGATGTTTAATAATGCATGCTTGAAATATTCATGCAGAGCACGACGCGTTTTCGGACATTTTTTTCTTTTTCCGGACAGTATGATAATGAGTGATTAATGGGTCCCTCGATTAATTGATTTTCTTTCCTTCCTAATTTATGAATGAAGCTAGATAATTAAAGAAAACAAATTACGGAGAAGTTATGGAGGATTTTTAAAGAATATTTTATTTAGCTACACAAACAAATTACAAATAATTAAAGAAAACAAATTAAAAGTACCAAATGTTAAGCCAAAAAAGATTTGTTGAAGTATTTTATATAGCTAAATATGTTTACAACACATGTCTAAATTTCTAATAAAGTAAGATTACGCTAGGTCCAAGATAAGATTACTTGGGGATATATTCTGTAACTTTTGCGTTTTACTGTTTGGCTGCTAGTGCTTATTATATAAACAATGACCAAGATTATCGCAAAAACTCACGTTGGGCCAATATCATTGGTCCTTTTAGACCAAAGACATTGATTTATTATGTATTTTTTATTATTATATTTGTTTTGGAAAGCATTTGATTCCTTTTGCTCATCCCAGTTGAATATGTGTTGTTGTTTTTTTTAATTCCCCCTCGATGATTCCATCTAGTTTGTCTTTCATGAATTTGGTAGGTACGTTTGGGCTACTGATGGGCTTTCATTGGCGCCTTCCAAATGAACGCATTTTGCGAGATTTATGTTGGCTTTCTCACTGTACATTTTATGAATTTTAGAACCTGACGGAGTTGTTTTTGGTTATCGAGATCTTCCTCATACGGCCTAATTATTTATTGCGCTTAAGGGCCTTTGTAATTATGGAATCTTGCCATATTTGCTTCTCCAATTTGCCTATTAGAAAAACCAACTCAAAAACATACATTCATTCTTTTTTTTTTTTTTTTTGATAATCCAGGGGTTTCCCACTTACGTGGATCATTCCCCTGAGCCCGGTTAGGCAGCGGTCCACTTTACCCGGAAGGGCTTTACCTGGGCTGGGGACAAGGTCCAACACCCAGTACCGCATTTGGTGACAAAATAGGCAGTTTGCCTCCGCCTGACGTCGAACCCGTGAGCATGACAATTGGCCCACATGGTCCTTACCAAGTGAGCTACCTCATCCCTTCAACATACATTCATTCTTTTCATGTTAAAAGTTGAAAAAGCTAGAGGAAAAAATATTCTGAATCATTTTTTTATTTGAGAAAACAGTTAATTTCTCTCTATATTAGTTTTCCTAATTGCCAAAATATCTTTTTTTTTTCAAATATGCTACACATGTTTTAAATAACACTAGGGATTAACCCGGGCTACGCCCGGGATTTTTATTTTTTTTCTAATTTAAGATGTTAAATTATTTATATTTAGGTTATGATATATATTTATATAAATGTTGAGATGCATGTCATAATTAAAATTTATTTTTAAATTTTAACACGTTATTAACATATTTTTTACTATTTAAATATATTTTATAATTTTGTTGGCTATCTAGTTATCATATTTAGCAAAACTATCTGTTGAGTGTTGAAATAAATGTTTTAGATATTTAATTAAACTGCAGAGTATTTTCGGATCGACCACATGCTCAACAATCGATCGATCCGTAAAAAGATGGTCGATCTCCTTGGCCAGGCAAATACAATTTTAGCAAAAATATCTTTGATTTTCAAATATTAACTATATAACTATTCTTTTGAATATTGGTTTTTTGAATTGTATTTTTGATTAAATTATTGTATTATAATATTTATGTAAATATTTTTTGTGATGTTTGAATTTGTGCTGTTAGTATACTTAACCTAGATGATATTGATGTTTAACAATTTATTTTTTCTGGAAATAGAAAATAATGATATATCAAAACGTATCTAATACTTGTTAAATGATAGTATAATGTAAATTACATCCATTATTTTAAAAATAACCATTTGTTTTTTTTATTTTTTTTTAAATCAGAAATTATTTTTATTTAAAAAAATTATTCATATATAATATAATAGTTTAAGTTTGGAATGTTAATCTATATATATAAATTATGTATATTTTTTTATAAATAATTTAAGATATTATATATTGAGTAACTGAATAAAAGCTGAATTTCTTATCTTGAAAATGAAATATTTATATTTTTGTCTTCATGTTATACTCACCAATCCAGCATTGATATTTATAACTCAGTATGTTTTTTAAAAAACTTAGTTTTAAGTAATAAATGAATTTAATAATTTTATATTTTAAGATAGATTTACATTTTAAGATAGATGTTTAAATACTAATGTATTTTTTCCATTTTTTTAAATTGTGTATTTTCTTTTCTTATACTTTATATTTGCATAATATCTATATTTTACATTTTAAGATAGATGTTTAAAT
>NC_027750.1:54602989-54604929 GCF_000695525.1 Brassica oleracea var. oleracea | reverse complement strand
ATTTTTTATGTTGTATGTTTACATATATTTATTATTTTTCGAAATTATATATAATGTTTTTTTTATATAAAACGGTAATGTTACATTATGGAGATAAGCCGTCTTTTTTTTAAGTGAAAAATAGTAATTTTACATATGTTTAATGTAGTTTTTCCTTTTTTTATGCTGTATGTTTACATATTATTTATAATTTTCGAAAATTAGTAATATTAAAATGTAAAACTATATTTTATGTCACGTGTCATCTTTCGGGAGAAGTTTTTTTTGCTGATGTGGACGCTCTATGGAGCCTCAAAAGGTCCCTTTTATTAGTATAGATATCTATATTTTATACTTTAAGATAAATGTTTAAATGTTAATGTTTTTTTCCATTTTTAATGTAAAACGGGAATGTTTAATAGAAGAACTTGGACAAATAGTCAAATAGTTATATTTATGTTTTTTTCTTGGTACATTACGGAGATAAGCCGTTTTTTTAAGTGAAAAACGGTAATCTTACATATGTTTAATGTAGTTTTTCCATTTTTTTATGTTGTATGTTTACATATTATTGCTATTTTTAAATGTACAATGATAATCTTACACATGTTTAATGTAGTATTTCCATTTTTTATGTTGTATTTCCATTTTTTATGTTGTATGTTTACAAATGAAGGTTCTTACATCGCGATTCATGTTGGTTTGATATGAATGACGAAGAAGTTGTCATATTCCCAAACAGGGAAACTGAGATCACCTTATTTGAAAGTGGAATAACTTCTTCATCCAAACTCCTATGTGATTTATTCAACTTCCTGGTGATTCTACACTACTTTATGTATCAACTATTTATTCTATTTTATTGAATCGATCAAACCACTTATGTTATTCCTCTTTGACCTAAGCAACTTCAAAACAAAGTAATAAACTACTGTGACTAACTATTATCAAATGAATCAAAAAAAAAAATTTGAAATCATTAAAGAATAAAACATATGAACTCGGCGCGTAGCGCCGGAATACCACTAATACAGTAAATAAAAGAGAATATGAGGATGATTGAGTAAAAAAATCATTTTTAAAGAAAAAAATAATGATATTATCGTGAATAATCCGAACTTCTGCGTTGAATACGACAAATAAAAGTTTCAAAAAGTTATTGGTTAGCTTTGCATTTGACTAGTATTCAGTCATTTTTTTAAAAAACCCGTAGATTAAAGGTTTGATTTAAAAATAAATAAATATAAATATTATTCATCTAGGCACATTATGTAGACTAACACACATATTAGTCAAATACTATAGAATATTTAAATCACTAGATTATTATTATAACTACGTCAAATAATTATTTTTATAGCATATTTGAAAATAATCTTATACTAATAAATGATTATTAATTCTTATAATGTTTTATTTTACAAAATAGTAATGTTACATTATGGAGATAAGCCGTCTTTTTCTTTAAGGGAAAAATGATAATTTTACATATGTTTAATGTAGTATTTCCATTTTTTATTTTTTATGTTTACATATATTTATTATTTTCGAAATTATATATAATATTTTTTTTTTATAAAACAGTAATGTTACATTATGGAGATAAGCCGTCTTTTTCTTTAAGGGAAAAATGATAATTTTACATATGTTTAATATAGTTTTTCCAATTTTTCTACTGTATGTTTACATATTATTTATAATTTTCGAAAATTAGTAATATTAAAATATAAAACTATATTTTATGCCAAGTGTCATCTTTCGGGAGAAGTTTTTTTTGCTGATGTGGACTCTCTATGGAGCCTCAAAAGGTCTCTTTTATTAGTATAGATATCTATATTTTATATTTTAAGATAGATGTTTAAATCTTATTTTTTTTTCCATTTTTAATGTAAAACGGCAATGTTTAATAGAAGAACTTGGACAAATTGTAAAATGGTAATCTTACATATGTTTAATGTAGT
>NC_027750.1:54592256-54601831 GCF_000695525.1 Brassica oleracea var. oleracea | reverse complement strand
ATATTAAAATGTAAAACTATATTTTATGCCACGTGTCATCTTTCGGGAGAAGTTTTTTTTGCTGATGTGGACGCTCTATGGGGCTTCAAAAGGTATCTTTTATTAGTATAGATTGTTGTAGTTCTGAGAGAAAAAATATAATAAAATTGATATATATATATATATATATATATGATGGAATGCATTTTATTAATTAATATTTAATGTTTAAATTATAATTTTATCTATATATCGTGAAAAGCGAGTTTTTCAAACTTAAACTTATATTCTGAGTTGCAAAGTCAAATTTATGAAATCCATTAACCAATTAACATTTTTTAGAATTTCTTTAAACATGACACTAACGATATAAAGTTGTGTATATTTTAAGATAACACTGATTTTTTTTTTAGGAATTGAGCACATAGTTTTATGTTTATTGTATAAATTCGTATAATTGTACACTAATCTTATCAGCCTCAAATTGGTATGTTAGATAGAAAGCGGTACAGCTTTGGAAAAACTTTACCTGGTGTCACTTATATACTGTACATTTGAGAAAGAAAGCGGTGCAGTCAGGGCCGTCTAACAGCACGCGCAAGTGGAACGATCTAACAGGACCCCGAAATATAAAAATAAAAAGTTTAAGAATTTTTTTAAAATATATAGATAAATTATGGTAAGAAACTTTAAAATTTTAGATATAATGCTAAATTTAGAGCTTATAATAAAAAAAAAATCAGACAAAGTTATTAAATTTTAAAATTACTTGATAAAATGTACTATTAATATTTTTTTTGAATAGGGTCTAAAATTAATTTGAGACGGCCCTCGGTACAGTCATGTCAAATTATTAGTTTGAGCTAGGTTGATTGAGTTGATCTTAATAATGTGTGATCTTTCCACATCATTTGCATATATGGTACGAAATTGACTACCCAAGAAGTCCTTTTTTACTTTTATGTGATTGATGGAAGAGGGAGACCTACAGATTTTTTTTCGACTATGGCTAATTGGACGATAATCAAATAGTTCAAACAATCGTCTTATTGAACCAAAAGAATAAGCATGAATATGTTTTGTGCAAGTGTGTATTGATACTGTATCTTAGCATATATGCTTAACGAACGAATTATTAGTGCGTGCATAAATATGATTTATAGATGTTGACAAACAGAATTAGAATATACATATATGTACTTGTTTTGCCATGTCGGTTGGTGTCATCATGTATAAACTTACAACAAATGTATATATATACACTTGAAACCAAAAATATAGATACGCAGAACCGAAATTATTTTTTATATATGTGAATATTTGAAATCAACTGAATCTTCTGAATGAAGATGGGACTTTTCCTATAATGCAAGAACAGAATTCTTGAAAATGATATACGAAACTGAATCTTCTGAATGAAGATGGGACTTCTAAAGTTCTAATGATTGTAGAAGAAACTCAAGAGAACTTGATCTACAAGAGATGGTGATGACTCGTGATACGTATATCTAAGACATTGTGTGTAGCCTATGCAATAATCTATTTTTGTATCGCCTCTTTTATAAACTGGTCTAAAATTTGGGTGAGTTTTTTTTTTTATATAAACATATATGAGAGTATATAAACAGAAATAACCTGGTGATATTACAAATTTTAGATGATTCATTAACCAAAACCAACCATGGTAACATTATAATATACGGAAAAATATCAGCGTTTTTGTTTTTGTTTTTTTTTTTTTTTTAAATATCAGCGTTTTCGCGATGTGGTTTTTTACTAACTAATCATACTTAGCTATGTGGTATCATTATTCATTAACCAAAAATAACCATGTAATGTCACGATTTTTTTGTTAGATTATCATTCCTTCAGCTTGTAGTGGTACGTGTCAGCCAAATGATTCAAATCTAACGTCGATACTTGGGAATTTAACGTCATTTAACAAGGGGCGTGAGTTTCGGTAGACAAGATTCACAAGAATGCTTTGTATCGAGACAAACGTTGAAATCTTGATGAGCCTATGCATTAAGTGTCATTGGTTAACTGGAGGTTTGCATATGCAGAGCCGGACCTGAGATTTCCGGGGCCCTATTCAGAAAAAAAAAATTGATTTTACCTAAGAATCAAAAGAAAAAATCTGTCGTTTTCTTATGAACTTATGTTTACAAAGAAGAAGCTAAAGAACCAGTTCTGTAAGTTTCCTCTAGTGAGTTAAAAAAAAATTTACTATAATATTATAAATCATTTAAATAAATAAAAAAATACAGAAAGTCAAATAACTTACTTGGTAATGCTACAGACCCACATAATATTTTATTCTGTACACCACAAACCAAAACTCTGATTTTTAATTTGTCTTGCACTGTTGCACATAAGATTACACATACTAACATTGCATAAGCAAAAATTAAGAGTGGGGTCCCATTAGGTGGGGGTCCCATACGAATGTTTCGTGAGCCTTGGTACAAGCCCGGCTCTATGCATATGCATAATAAACCAATAGGCATAATAAAAAGAACAAAAATGTAAACAAAGAAGAGTATATATGGACTCTATACAAAATGGCATGACTCAGTGGAGAGTGTTTTCAATCAGAGCAATATGATTGAAGAAGAAGAAGAAAACAAAGAAGCATGCACCAGAATACCAGATGTCTGAGATAATGATTACACCTTGTTGTTTATATAAGGGAATAGAACATGACATATGGGTTGGTTTCTTAATTAAGTGTTAATGTGAAAAAGGTTTAAGATAGATATAAATGAAATGAGAAAATCTAAAATAGTAAAGAAGCTATAAGTGAATAATTAGAAGAGGGAAAATGTGGAGCTTTGATGATGTTGATGCACGCCGTCAGGCGTCAGCTTTTCTTCACGCCTGCACCCACTCACTCACGCCTATACACATTCTCTCTCAGCTCTATTTTATAGGCCTGGGACGGATCGGATATCCGGGCAATTTTAAGGTATCCGGATCCGGATCCTTATCCGGCGGATCCATAATTTTACTATCATTATCCGGATCCGGGGTTCTCGGATATCCGGGTGTCAGATATCCTCCTAAAAATTGTAATATCCGGCGGATATCCGGATCCGGATTTGGATCCTTAAAATAAATAAAAAATAATATTAATATATATATATATATACATAAAATATTAACAATAATTTAAAAAATATATATATATATAACATCTTTAATTATTTCTATGTACAATATTACAAAATTTACATAAAATTTATATATACTATTATAAAAATGAAAATATATTAAATAAAATTAATTTTTATATATAGATATTACTATTTTTGAAATATTTATTAATAAAACTTACGGATCCGGATATCCGGACTTAAAAATTAAGATATCCGGATCCGGATCCGGCTTTGACGGATCCAACATTTTACTATCCGGATCCGGATTCGGCCCCTCCGGATATCCGGATTTTCGGATCGGATCCGGATCGAATCTCGGATCGAATCCGGATCTCGGATAAAAGTCTCAGGCCTACTATTTTATAACATTTTCGCATATCTCTATATAAATTCTGTAACAATGTATATACGTATATATGTACAATTAAATACGTCTTTATAATAAAAATTGGTAGTTAACGAAAGAAAATTGAATTGATAGTTCATGCCATTGTTTCGTTGGTCTATCAAAATTTGTGTTGGGAACTTGGGATCGATGTAACAGATTCAAAGCATTACGGACTACATTAGTACTAGTAGTATGGAACAAGATGCGTCTTTTTGTTATATGAATTAATTTATTCATAAACTTCAAACTGCAAACGTCTGATCGAATACAAAGCCGGCAATTGCACAACCACAATTCCATAGACAAAAACTGGCGGTCCAAGAGCACCTCCAACCGGGGTTCTTCCCGTTGGGGTTCTTAATATATGTGTTATGTATATATATATGTATGTATATATTATATATGTATAAGTAATTATGGAGTCCAAAATTTTTGTGGAACTCCATAGGTAAGGGTTTTTAAAAGAGGCTTTTAACAATCCTTAAGAACCCTTATTATTATTTACACATATATAATATATACATACATATATATATACATAATACATATATTAAGAACTCCAATGGGAAAAACTCCTATTAGAGCTATGGTCTAAGACTCCAGAAGAAGAAGTCGGCGGATTAATTTTTACAAGCCCGGAACCAAGCACATGAGAGACAAATTTAAACAGATAAAGCAAAACCAAACAAACCCCTAACTAATCAACAAACAAGATGCGCATATACATCAAATAGAAATCTAATAGTAATAAAATAGTGATTTCGTGCATTGCATATGGAACTTAATTAGTCGCGAATCGTCTAATACTTTGAAGAGAGAAAGACCAAAATAGCAATCAAGTTTTTGTTCCCAAACTAACATTCAAGGCCAAAAGTCACAAAAATAGCACTCAAGGGGTGAGGTTTAAGGTTTAGAGTTTAGGGTTTAGGGTTTAGAGTTTAAGGTTTAGAGTTTAGGTTTTAGGGTTTAGAGTTGAGAAGTGAGGTTTTGGGGATAAGATTTAAAATTTTGAAAAATAAAAAAATTTAAATTTTTCAAAAGATAAGATGCTATTTTGGTCATTTTAGTTTTTGGGTGCTATTTTTGTGATATAAACTTAGAAAGTTGCTATTTTGGAGATTTGCACTGCTTTGAAACCTTTTTGGCGCTTGATTGGTTGGATGTGGTAGGAGATAAGTAAGGACACGTTCTAACTTTTTGCGTCTGCTGATTTAGGATGTATGAGGAATCCTTTTATTTGTATTTTACACTACTTAGGATGGTACTTGAACAACTTTAGTTTCATGTATTTGGCCTATATTTTAACAAGCATCGTAATAGACACGGCCTTTTGGGAAATTTACGCTAACTGTATAACATGTGTGTCGTTTTCAATATCTAGGTGTCTAAAAATCACATATTCATAAACATATTTGTGTGATGAACGATCCACGTAAATACAACATTGCATGAGAGAGAGATTAAAAATGTAGAAGAAGAAATAAAAGGGAAGGTTACTCGGGTGGATCGATATGAAAAGGAAAGAAAAGCGAAACCCACTAACCATTACATGATATCGACCTTTTTATCCTTTTCTTCTTTATTTTTGTAACTTTTATTTTTTATTCTCATTTTCTTTTGTCATGGCTTTTTTTCTAGTGAAACCTCCAAAATATCTAACTAATCCATTTAATATTCCCATGTAAATAACGTAAGCTATACTTTATATATCATGAAAAGATTGGGGAAGTGTTTAAATCGTAGAACCAATAAAAATAAAACTAAAAAAAAACTAGTAGAATCATTACGTCAAGAGTTATTTAGCGATCATCAGTTAGGGTTAAAGTAAAAACAAAAAACGTTCTTGATTAGCCAAGAATAGAAAAAGCATATTGTTGTTACAAAAATCGGTGTTCTCTCTCTCTAATTATTTTCTGCTAAACACGATTAGATTCAAATAATCTATTAAGTCCAAAAGATAAACATGAGACAACAATTTGATGCAAGAAAATCCTCTTTTCATGCTCCATTCTTTCTTTAAATTACTAATTATAAAACTCACATAAACCACCAAACCCATTCCCTACAACTCAGCTTCATCGAAGATTCACTCACTCCCACTTAAAAATAAAATAATATATATATACAACAACGCACGATGCTGGTGCAATATACATACCAAAGTATTAAGTCTTAAGATATTGTGGGTCTCCCATCTCTCTTTCTCTGTACTCTTCATTTTGTTATTCCATATTAAAGACGAAGAAAAATGGACACTCTCTTTACATTAGTTAGTCTCCAACAACAACAATCCGATAGTATCATTACAAATAAATCGTCGCAAAGCAGAACCTCTACCACCACTACTGGCTCTCCACAAATAGCTGATCACTACAACTTCCCACAAAGCGACGTCGTCGAAGAATGCTTAAACTTTTTCATGGATGAAGAAGACCTTTCCTCTTCTAATTCATCTCAACACAACCATCACCACAACAACAATCCTAGTAACTACTACTCTCCCTTCACTACTCCCACCCAATACCATCCCGCCACATCACCAACTCCTTCCTCCACCGCCGCCGCCGTAGCAGCCTCCGCTTCCTTGGCCTCACCTTACTCATCCGGCCACCACCCTGACCCTTCCGATTTCTCCATCTCTCAAACTCCTCCTTCCTTCGACTTCTCAGCCAATGCCAAGTGGGCCGACTCCATCCTCCTCGAAGCAGCACGTGCCTTCTCCGACAAAGACACCACACGTGCCCAACAAATCCTCTGGACACTCAACGAGATCTCTTCACCATACGGAGACACCGAGCAGAAACTCTCTTCTTACTTCCTCCAAGCTCTCGTCAACCGCATGACCGGTTCAGGCGAACGATGTTACCGCACAATGGTAACCGCCGCAGCAACGGAGAAGACATGCTCCTTCGAACAAACGCGCAAGACCATGCTCAAGTTCCAAGAAGTAAGCCCGTGGGCCACGTTCGGACATGTGGCGGCAAACGGAGCGATCTTGGAAGCAGTAGACGGAGAGGCAAAGATCCACATCGTTGACATAAGCTCGACGTTTTGCACTCAGTGGCCAACTCTTCTAGAAGCCTTAGCCACAAGATCAGACGACACGCCACACCTAAGACTAACCACAATAGTTGTCGCTAATAAATACGTCAACGACCAAACGGCATCGCATCGTGTGATGAAAGAGATAGGACACCGAATGGAGAAGTTTGCTAGGCTAATGGGAGTTCCTTTTACATTCAATATTATTCATCACGCCGGAGATTTATCTGAGTTTGATCCCAACAAGCTCGATATCAAATCAGACGAGGTCTTGGCCGTCAACTGTGTAGGTGCCATGCATGGGATTGTGCCTCGAGGAAACCCTAGAGACGCTCTGATATCTAAATTCCGAAGGTTAAGGCCGAGGATAATGACCATCGTCGAAGAAGAAGCTGATCTTGTCGGAGAAGAAGGCTTTGATGATGAGTTCTTGAGATTGTTTGGAGAAAGCCTACGTTGGTTTAGGGTTTGCTTTGGGTCGTTGGAAGAGAGTTTTCCGAGGACGAGCACTGAGAGGTTGACGCTAGAGCGTGCGGCGGGACGTGCGATCGTTGACGTGGTAGCTTGTGAGCCGTCGGATTCGACGGAGAGGAGAGAGACGGCGAGGAAGTGGTCGATGAGGATGAGGAATGGAGGGTTTGATGCGGTGGGGTATAGTGATGAGGTGGCTGATGACGTCAAAGCTTTGTTGAGGAGGTATAAGGAAGGAGTTTGGTCGATGGTACAGTGCTCTGATTCTGCCGGAATATTTCTTTGTTGGAGAGATCAGCCGGTGGTTTGGGCTAGTGCGTGGCGGCCAACGTAAATGACTGATTCTTTTTTATATATATTCGCACGTGTGGTGATGGTTGATGATGGATTTTGAGATTAATAGTTACTGTATGGTGATAATGCGTTCATAATTTGAACTTTTGCTTTTGGAATAGACTGATTAAATTGTGATCATTGAAGAGGAGGGTGTCAAGGGTTTATAAATTCGTGGTTATTAGTGTTTGTTTCTTCTCTTTTTGAGTTTAAAATTTGTGATTAGTTTGGTTTATGGAAAAGAATAGAGGGTTATGAATTATATTATTTTTCATACACGACACGGGAACTCTAAAGTATATGTTCTATCTATATATGTGAGCATTTGATATCAACTAGGTACTATTACATTGAATGATCGACTAAACCGATCGAGCTCATAATTAATGAAGTATATTTGAAGTATATTTATCTCTTCAAATTCAACAAGAGTACATTATTACGAATTGAGGTATATCATTATTCATGTTTCTAATTAATACATAATATATTTGCTGATTAAGAGATTATTCCTCCACGTTGGTTCTTCTATATATAATCTTAGGACAGGCTGGACAGCTACTTTTGCTGAGGAATCTCCTCCTTATGTATTTCGTGAATGGAGCTCTAGTGGTCTGTATACTTCTGTAAATGTATTTAACATATTTTGAACATTCATAAACATAGACAAACTTAGAAAATTTTAATTTTAATAACATCACTTTATGATACTAGTGGAAACCGGCTAATATGTTTACATGCAATACAAGTTTATAAGACTAGTGGCAGCCGGCTAATATATTTACATGCAATACAATTTTATGTTTAGGAAACACCAAAGCGTATCTTGATGGTTATATAACAGTTCTAGTGGTTCACATTTCTGATGCGTGGTGTGTGAACAAAAGAAAAATATCAACGTCTTATACACGACAATTTTACTCACAAAATTATAGTTTATTCATTTGTCGTTTTTGTGAAGTGTATAGCATTTAATTATATTGGCTTTTTAATAATGCATCACTCAACTTTTGCTTTGTAGAAGTGATAAAGGGAACAATCTTTTATTTGATTCATTTATAAATATTATATCTTCAATGGATTACACATGCATATAACTAAGAATGTGCATGGCACCCCTTGGCCCTTACCATCATGTTGTTTTTTGAAAAACTTACCATCATATTGTTATTTAGAAAACAGCTCATAAAGAATAAATAATTGAAATAAATAGTTAATCCCTTGATACCAATCCTTTACATAATGGCCTTTTGAATTTGAGAACAAAATAAAAATATGAAAAAGTAGTGTGGGTACTGCTTTTGAGATATGTGGCTTGTTTTACTACAACTCTCCCCTGCATCTTTTGATGAGGCTTTTGCCTCCCCCATGTTAGTTATTGGTACGATTTTTTTAGCTTCGCTTTCTAAGCTAATCTTTTTTAAATCTAGCTTCTTTTGGTCTGTTTTCGTGTTTATAAAGTCATGCAAAAAGCAGACTAATACAATAAAAATCTACTTGTTGGCCCATTTTAGCTTTAACTAGAATCAAAACCTTTTTGGGTACCTTTGTACCACGACTTGACCATTACACACATGCCATAAATGATACATCTAACTACAAAACGCTTAAAATCACTGGTGTTGTGAAACTAATAAAAAATCTATCTTTATTCATAACATAGAAGTTCCTTATATATATATATGATATTACACCGTCATAGATAAATGGAAAGAGTACAAATCATAATCCAACTAAGAAAAGAGAAAACATAAAGACATAAGGAAAATGAAAAGTTGGCCGACTCTCTCTTTCTTGGGCCGATGATGGTATAATCTCTTGGTTATGAGCCATCCATAATCTGGTTCATAACACTTTCATTTGGATGCATAACCATTTAGAGCTTGTAATGTGCTTTAATGTTGCCTCATTAAAACCTTACCAGGAAAACTCAATTGGGAAACAACCATGGTGAAGGAAAAAGAGTACAACACACATTACTCCCCCTGATTTAGAAATTACTGAAGGTCCCTTGGACCTCTCCAATTTTCTGCAATCCGTGGGTGATGAAGATCTTGGGCAGAATATGCTTCGTCCTCGAACATGATAGTTGGTTCTTCTTTACCATCGGCCATGCCACCATCTGATCAAACATATTGAGTCATCGACCTCAAATACACACACACGAAATCTTGGATGATGTTGCTGTGATATGCGTGTACCACCAT
>NC_027750.1:54592077-54592248 GCF_000695525.1 Brassica oleracea var. oleracea | reverse complement strand
TGAAAAACAAATCAACAAAACCAAATAACCCCTCTTTGGACTGGTTAGTATAAAATAAACCAAAATCAAAGGCTTCTTCATCGTCCTTCTTATGGACCAAACATATTAGTATCTAAAGCAAGACTTCTGCATCGTCCATCTCAGGACTAAATGGACTTCTTTATCGTCCAC
>NC_027750.1:54587942-54591101 GCF_000695525.1 Brassica oleracea var. oleracea | reverse complement strand
GACCTTTAATACTTTGCAGCTTGGCGTCCCAAGCTACATTGTTTGGTACATGTACTTTAGAGCCGGCCGGCCTTATCTCCATGTCTGGGATGGTTTCCTTAGTAACCTCAGATTTGGATTTTGATTATCATTCTCTGCACCTTTCTTTTGTTTCCGAGGATTCTTATCTTTTGGAACCTATTGGTCTACCACGTTTCATACGTTGTCTAGACTCTGTAGCAACTTGACTGTGTCTCTTCTTGGACATCAAATTCGTTGGTGCTTTACAAGCTGGTTTATATATGACTTAGTCATTCTTTTTCCGGTCAGCAAATGTGTCTGGCATTTGATTAGCTAGCTTTGTAAATGTATAATCTTTGGACGTCTATTTCACATTCTTTAGTCCGAGGATCTTGCCAAGACATTGATGGTTGACTCCATTCTATTTCTTTTACCATTCTTTTACCAACTTTATTATTTTTCTCCTCATGGTCTTAAAATAATCCGTGTACGTGGCCTCAAATATAATCACCCATAGTTGGCTCAAAATACTTTAGTATTGTGGGAGAATCATATCCAACATATATCCCCATCCTCCTTTTGAGGTTCCATCTTAGTTCTATGTGGTGGAGCAATTAGTACTTAGACATCATATCCAAATGTCTTATGATGGGGTATGTCTGGCTCTTGACCCGTTAAAATGGCCAATCCGCTCGTGCCATAAAGTGTATATATTCGCAGGCTTTTAGCCTCTATCATATTGATCTATGCATAGTCTAGGTCAGTATAGAATGCATGTATAGTCTTTAGGACTTATTATGACCTTGGGCGATTTTATACATATATCTGAAGGAACTCTTTGTTTCCTTCGCCCATTATTTCAATTTGGAAACCATTCATTCTTATATCTTTAAAACTCAATAGGCTGCTATTGCTCTTAGAGCTGGGTAAATATAAGGCATCACTGATTTCTAGATGCATACCCTTAGGCAATAATATATTAGCTTAGCCATAGTCTTCTTTCAGACTGGCGATACCTGTTTTAGTACTTATATTGGTGTTTTTCAGTGTACTCATATAAAAAAAGCATTCATTCATTTAATCTAAGCAGACAATGTAATAGAAATAAATTCAAGGAGATAAAAATCAGAGAAAGCATACAAGCAAAGCAATCACACAAGTTTGATATCGAAATCAGATTATCAACTTGATTCTTTAGGCAATAATAAGTCTCATATTCCATAAGATCATCTTGATCATGTTCGAAATTATTTTCACCATCTTTATAGACTAAGTGGGTTTCAGGATTCTTCCCTTTCAGACTCTCTTTGGGAGTCCTTCATATCTTAGCCCAATGGTTCCCCATNNNNCACGGCCACTGCCTTGACCATGGCTCAAATTGGGTTGATACCCACGGCCTCTGCCATAGTGATTCCCACGGCCAAATGTGTTATAGTGGCCATAGCCACGTCCTTTCCACCCTCCACGGCCATGTCCGTGTGGTCTATCATTCTGGACGTAGTTACCTTTTTTTTTCTTCTGCGGCCTTATTGGTATCAGGTAATGGGGTTAATTCAGGAGGTCTCAATTCACTGTTTCTCATCAGTAATCCATTATTTTTCCCAGCTAGCAATAGACTCATCCACGGACTTATAGTCCTGGATTCTGAGATTCATCCAATCAAATAGGGTCTTTGGTAATAACACCGTTCTTTGGTGATCATATCTCGATTTTTTAACTTTGTCCAAAGGTCTAGAGGATTCTCTATAGTCAGATACTGATCTTTGAGACTCTTAATAAGATGATGACTAATAATTAATATTGCCATGTATCAATCTTTCTCATTTGGCATTATCGCCTTTTGTGATTCATTCACCAAGTCCTTTGACTTTAGGATAAACTCAGTATCCAGTGTCCATTTCAAATAATTATCTCCTGAGAGAGTTAGGGCAGCAAAATTCAAGTTGATTTTCAACATCTCAAATCTTATATCAATCAATTTTAGATCTCATAAAATATTTAACATACGGCCATAAACAAGACATGCTATCAAGTCAATATATTTCTAATAAGCAAACAAGCCACACGGCCAAAGGTGATATAATGCAATAAGGCCACACGACCAAAATGATAATTTCTATATGTTTTCATGCGGCCATATGGTTATAATGCAAACCTAGTATACTGATTCTATATGTACAGTAGTGGAATTATGGAATCTCAATTTAAAACAATCAGATCATGCAAAGGTGATAATAATCAGATCATGCGTATAACATAAACATTCAATCAAGGTTTAGCAATTAATCAATCAGTTTCAGGTATGAGATTTAGCTAGACTAACAATCAGATTCAATTAGGTTTTATCAAGACTAGCAATTGGATCAATAATCAAAAATAATCAAACGGATTCAAGCCTTACACAATTTAGGGTATCGATCCAAAAATAGGGTTTCAATCATGAAAAAAAAACAAAACAATCAGTTTCAAGGCTGATTCTATCAATTTTATTAATCAGTTTCAAGGCTGATATTTATCAGTTTCAAGGCTGATATTAGTAAGATGAAAGAAATAGGGTTTCAATCATGAAAATCCAAAACAATCAGTTTCAAGACTGATTCTATCAATTTTATTAATCAGTTTCAAGGCTGATATTTATCAGTTTCAAGGCTGATATTAGTAAGATGAAATCAAGCAATCTGATTTTAGGAATACGCAAATTAAGGTTTAGGGTTTCAATTCGAAATTAGGGTTTTATCAATCAATCAGCTTCTAGCAAATAATCTTAAACCTCAGAACAGTTGATTATATCATGAAACTATCAACCTAGTATAATATGAAACCTCAAAACATTCAATTCAGATTATGCAATACACGGATTCTATTTTAGGGTTTATTAAGTTCTAACATGCAATATTAAACCTTAAAGCATTCAATCAAGTTATAAAAACTATCAATCCTAACTCACAAGGATTTAAATCTCAAAGAAACATTCAATCAATCAAATAAAACAATCCATGCACACGTAATTTAGGGTTTACAGATTTTAGGGTTTCACTTTGAACATTAGTTCATTCGATTCTGGGTTCTTAGAGTTTAGGTATACCTTAAACCTTTGATGGGTTGAATGGACCACCAAGAGAATGAGCTTACGTGGACTGGTACAAACTGGAACCTTAC
>NC_027750.1:54583830-54587924 GCF_000695525.1 Brassica oleracea var. oleracea | reverse complement strand
TCTTGCAGTCCGGGAGCTGAGATCGGGTACAAGTTGAGATCGAAAGTGATTAGGGTTTATCGATAGAGAGAAAGTGATCGATGGAGATTGAGATAGAGATCGAAAACTTAGCTTAGGTTGAGCTGATTGGGATCGTTGGTACGCGAGCTGGTACTTGCAGTCAAAGAACTCGTAGATCTGGAACAGTTTGATCACGGACTGGAACATGCTGATCGTACAATCTGGAATAGTTGAGGCGTACTGAAACTTGCAGAGAGTACAATCTTGAATAGTTGAGGCGTACTGAAACTTGCAGAGATCAGTCCACAGATCGATCTTGTTGAGATCAGTGGTCGAATACAGATCATGGTCATGATCAAAGAGAGGTGATCGATAGAGATTAGGGTTTTAGCAATGGACAGAGATTTAGGGTTTATGGTCGATATTTTAGCCTAGGGTTTTAGAGATCAATTGTGCTGATAACGTGTTGTGAAAGTAATGAAAAGTCTATCTTTATTCATAACATAGAGGTTCCTTATATAGGAGATGACACCGTCATAGATAAATGGAAAGAGTACAAATCATAATCCAACTAGGAAAAAGGAAAACATAAAGACATAAGGAAAAAGAAAAGCCGGCCGACTCTCTCTTTCTTGGGCCGCTGATGGTATAATCTCTTGGTTATGAGTCATCCACAATCTGGTTCATAACAATTGAGAATATCCCAATTATTAATCCGATGATGTAAAGGTTAATTTTGAAGGTCATCTTAATTTTTTTTTTTTTTCTTAATGTATTATATGAGTCACTGATAAATCGAGTGTTGTGAAAAATAGCAATTTAATGTTGTATTTATATATTAAAGGAGAAATGTGTTATCTAATATTAAGAGAAAATGAGTTATGATAACTTGATAGAAATAAGTAGCCTCTAAGTTTTAATGTTGAGAAATTGTTAGAAATACTATAAGTTAAGTACCACTTTTTAAAAATACCACCAATAAAAAAAATTATACTAACATTTGAGTTTAGGATTTACTGATTATTGTTTAGGGTTTAGTATTAAAGGTTATGGTTGGATTTATAAATGTTCTATAAATAGTTTAAAAAATTAGCTTAGTGTTATTTTATCACAAATTTAAGGTATTTGTGAAAATAGTCATTTATTAATTGTAAATTTGAAAAGTGATATCAAACTTGTAGTAGAATTGAAATTTCTTCGTAAATGTTTGTGTGACAAAATGGTTTTACTGTCATTTTCAATCGCATGTTAATATTTTGGTGGTTTGATATTTACATGATCAATGACTAAATGTTCAATGCAGCATGTTCAAACAACCGTAAGAAAAAAGTATATTACATGCAGTTAAATACATCATCAGCACAGTTTGTAAGTTAAGTTATAATTAAGCTTTTTAATTTTGAGGTGGCATAAGAAATATTGATATAGACGCCTAAATAAACCACATCATAAATAATGAGGCAGAGTACTAATTACCTCGTTTTTTTTTAATAACGGGGATCAAGTTTCGATTACAAACTGACCTAAACAAAATCACCCAAATCATAAATTTCTTAACTTTGCTCATCTTATATTACTGGTATGTTCCGTTAGTTTGAATCCTAAATCCTTGAGTATCAGCTAATGTTCTCAACCATCAACGATAACCATAAAAAGAAGAGATTCACCTTGTTTCTTCGGACGAAGTCTTTTTTCCATGCCATCTCCGAAGTAGCTAGTTCCCAGTAAACTTGTCTAAACTTGTAATCGTTACCAATACTAAAGCACCGAGCAAAAATAGAGAAGAGAAGACTGAAAGATACTAACCGAAGAGTAGCACCCGAGAGCCCGACTATACGAACTCATCGCCACACTGTAGCTGGAGATACTCTACGACCTACACAAAAGTCAACGAAGCACACTACCTATTAGTTACCTCGTTGTCCCTTACAAACACAAACTTTGAAAATCTAGGATGGTTGTCTTTGCATCACGTATTAATTTCATATTAAAACATATTGATTTCATGTTAAAACATACCGATTATATACTATTAATTTCATGCTAAAACATATTGATTATATACTTTTTTTCTCAACAACAACAAAAAGGCATTTTGATTATTAAAATTATCACACTATGACTTCAAATATGGCGCAAAAAGTACACAATCTTTTTGAAGTTTTTTTTTTCCTTAGGTTTGGAAATTACAAGAGTTTTTACCAAAAAAAATTGCAAGAGTTTCCTTTTAAAATTGGTTCAGTTCGGTCTCTTTTTTTATTGACAGATGTCATCTCCATGGGCCTCATTAAATGGGCCACAAGCAGCCCAACTCAACGAGCAAAAAAACTGTAACGGCAGATGAAATGAAATCGAACGGACGGCGAAAACCCTAGCAAAAACCTCCTCACCGGCGAAAATGCGATCTCCGGTCTCCAGATTCTTATCAAGATCCATCCTTTTCCTCCACCGCGCAACGCCTTTAACCGCCGCCACTCGCCAACTATGCGCCGTCGCTTCTCCCGATACCAGGACAAAGAACCTCGACCGAATCGCCGACGAATTGCTCAAACTGAACAGGATCGAGCTTTACGATTACTCGATCCTCTTCAGCCATAAACTCGGTCTCAATCGCTACGACTCTTCCGTCTCCGTCAGCGCCGGTGATCTCCCCGCCGGCGCATCAGCCTCTGCTCAGACCAAAGCTGCGGAGAAGACGGCTTTCGATGTGAAGCTGGAGAAGTTCAATGCGGCGTCGAAGATTAAGGTGATTAAGGAGATAAGAGCGTTCACGGAGCTGGGACTGAAAGAAGCCAAGGAACTAGTTGAGAAAGCTCCTGTTGTTGTGAAGACAGGTCTCACTAAGGAGGAAGCTGAGAATATCATGGAGAAACTCAAAGCTGTAGGTGCTGTTGTAGCTTTGGAATGAAATAAAGTCTCAGACTTTATCATCAGACAACTCCTCTTATGAAATGATTGCTACTCCTCTGTCCTGTCTGGTAATAACTTCTTCGTGTAATACATTTTATAGAAAGGTTTTTTTTTTTTTTTTTTTTTGTCGTCTGGTCTATTATTGTATCACCTTAATTGAGACCCACGTCTCACAAACTAATCTGCTGTAGCTTTTTAATGAATAAAGTCTCAGACTTTATGAACTCTTATGAATGTTTTTTTTTTTACCTGATTTTTCATATTAAAAGCAAAAGGAAATAAAATGTCACAAACCCAAATGGCTTTAGTTTGTTTTAAGTGCCCAGCCCAGATACAGAATCTCATATCAATAAACCTAACTTAGCCCAAGCCCACATATAGAAGAAGACAGCTTTGATAATAATGAAACGTCGGGGAGAAAACACGATGATCAACGCGACGATGTTTCAGAGGAGAGTAATGGGAGAGGGACAGAATCGGTGATGGAAGATACTCAACTCAGCCATTGCTGCATCATTGTAGATGATGCCCTAGGGTTTTGCTCTCGGAATGATAGAATACGATCACAGATCTGCCTGTCGAGGAACCGAGACATTGATTCTGGTGATCAGAAGATGTTTCGATGTAGTCGACCAATCCGTTCAGACCAGAACCAGTAAATACATCCTTGCCAACAGAGTAGTGTTAACATTCCCTTAGGCGATCTGCTGCTCATTGCATGAAGCTGTTCAAGGGATCTGCTCCAGTTACGCTCTGGCGCTATCCCGCAACGTAACGCCATCACACTCCAGATGTTCCAAGTGTAGGGACATTCGAAGAAGAGGTGATTCCGGCTTTCAGGGGCAGTGTTACAAAGAAGGCAAAGCAGTGAAGTTTGAAGGCCCCAACTGATTATTCTGTCTCTGGTTGGGCAGCGGTTGAGCACAAAGAGCCAAGTGAGGAAACTATGTCTAGGAATTCCTCCTTTGTTCCAGACAATGTTACACCAAGTTACCGCTGGGCCTTGGACACGCAGGTTAGCGTAAACCATTCCAATCGAGTAGTTCTGATGAACCCTCCCTTCAATTTCCCATTCGTAAAAGTCGTCCTCATTTGTCAGATGGATTGTAGTGAGCAGAGCTTGAACCTCAACCTGTCTATCCGATCGAGCAGGAGGGAGAAGCCAAGTACCGTTGGAGTGAAGC
>NC_027750.1:54563384-54582719 GCF_000695525.1 Brassica oleracea var. oleracea | reverse complement strand
CAGTGCGAATTTCGGTTCCCCCAATTTGGCGCTAGAAGGAGGAGGGGTACGGAACAATCTAACTCTCAACCACATCACGCTCAACCAGACATGTCAACTGACGACGCGGATAACGTGCAGACTCCTCTTAACGGAAGCAGTGGCACTGATCTCCACGCTCCCGCATCGGACGTATCCGTGACCAACACACCAGGCTCGTGAGCACCTTGACCAAACAGGTTGAAACCTTAACGGCAAGGACCATAGCAATCCGTCCCCGCGGAACCACTAAAGTCCGCGGGAGAGGACTCGACTTCGCTACCCCACTCGATAGGCCTGGAAACCCTAGCGAAAAAGACCCCGTCGAAAGGGGGAACCCTGAAAGTCCTCCGCCTCCCGCGAAAGATTCGGAGGATTACGAAGTCGAGCACGTCGACCTGGATCCTAGCGATGTCTCCAACGATACCGATGAGGACGTCGACAGACATCCAAGAAGGACCAGAAGCCGATCTGCTCGGGAAAGCTCTCTGTTCGACAAACCGATGATGGAAGAGGAGGAAGTCCTCTATTGGATCGAACAAGAAGAGCTGGCTGAAAAGAAAACGGAGCTCACTCGCAGTAAACGCCGACAGCCTCGGAAATCTGCTGGCGAGACGTCAGATATCCACGACCTTCGCGACTATATCACCAAGACTGCGGCAGAAGTAAGAGCTGTTAAATCCCAAATCCATCACGCTACCAGCGCTGCACCCGAGATCGACATGCTGCTGGAAGGGGCTCGGAAGACCCCCTTCACCACTCGCATCTCAGATATGAGGGTATTCGATCTGGGAAAAATTAAAGTACCAAAGTATGATGGTACGACCGATCTGAAGGCGCACCTTCAGGCTTTCCACATTACGATGGGAAGAGCGAGACTGAAGGACGGCGAAAAAGGCGCCGGCTACTACCGCCTGTTCGTCGAAAATCTGGAAGGAGCAGCCCTCGAATGGTTCGCACGCCTTAAGCGAAACTTTATCGGTAGTTTCCGACAGTTCGCATCGGAATTTCTCAAGCAATACTCTATGTTCATAGATAGAGAAACTTCCGATGTCGATCTCTGGAGTCTGTCCCAGAGGGAAGACGAACCCCTCCGCGAGTTCATCAGCCGATTCAAGCTGGTAACGTCCAGGGTCAGCGGGATAAGCGACAAGGTGGCCATTGATGCGCTCATAAAGAGGCTCTGGTACAAGTCGAAATTCAGAAAATGGATAACCCTCGACAAACCGCGGACGATCCAGGACGTCCTCCACAAGGCGACAGACTACATCATAATCGAGGAAGAAACGAAAGTCTTATCGCAAAAACTTAAGTCGGCAAGACCATCCTCGAAAGATGTAGATCCAAAAACGAAGACGAACACTCTCGTAACGACAAGTATGTCCATCACGAGGAGGAAGACCCCCAAGGAGCGCACAATTGCGCGATCAGTTCGGACCAGGGCCAAACCACAGGTAATACATGGACTTTCAATCAAGGATATGACGAAAACACCTTCTGCGAGTTCCACCAGTCCTGAGGACACTCCACGGCTAACTGCAAAGTCTTGGGAGCAAGGCTGGCCGCGAAGCTACTAGCTGGAGAGCTCTCGGAAGTGACCAGCGTGAAAGATCTCATCCTCGAGACCGATCGCCCCCCGAAGACGCACAGAAATCCGCCCGCGGAGAAATCTCCTCAAAGAAACCAATCCGGAGATAAACGCGGCAGAAGGCCGGACGACAAGGGGAACGATAACAATCGTCGCAGAGTCAACATGATCATTGGCGGATCGCAATTCTGCAACAATATGTTTTCGGCCATCAAGGCTGACCAGCGGAAGGCGGAGTCGAGCGAAAACTGGCCTACATGGTCTCTTACCCGAGATGGTCAAAATTGCTCAATCACCTTCACGAAGGAGGAAGCTGGCGGGATCGACCAACCTCACTGCGATCCACTTGTCATAGATCTCGACATACGAGATCTGGAAGTCGGAAGAGTACTCGTTGACACGGAAAGCACGGTCAATGTAATCTTCCGCGAAACTCTCAATCGGATGAGCATCGAACTCGGAGAAGTAAATCCAACACCGAAACCGCTCACAGTTTTTTTAGGAGAAGTATCGATGACCCTCGGGTCAATCCAGCTGCCAGTCATGGCCAAGGAGATCACGAAAATCGTCGAATTCGCGGTGGCCGATCATCCTGCCATCTATAACGTGATCATGGGAACCCCATGGATAAACACCATGCAAGCCGTCCCATCGACATACCACATAGGTGTTAAATTTCCGACCCCAAACGGAGTCGCAGCTATCTGGGGATGTCAGAAACAGTCGCGACTATGCTTCCTCGCGGAGCACAAGATAAGGCAAATGACGACTTCTGCAACGGAAAATCGCAAGCGCACGAAGATAGATCAATCTTCGGCCAAAAACGCTTCAAGGAAAGTTAATTTAACATCGTCTGCTGACGTAAACGCTTCGGACGTCGAAACTCAACACGAATCCGAAGCCGACGCTACAACTCAACCGGAACATCCGGAAGAGAACGCTGACCCGGCCACGGTCATCACGATCAGGGCGGTTAGCACGGCGAAAACCGATAAGTAAAAACGCTCGCGGCATAAAACAGAATTACGAGATGGTTTGATCCTCGAAAGAGGTACGTAGGCAGCTCGTCGAAAGACGTGTTCAGCTATCCCCCTCTCTAAAAAGGGGGGGGGGAAGTGGGTACGTATACTCGTATACTCCCACATAGGAAAAGACGTGTTATTGTAATCGAGTTTTTAGAGATTTAAAAACAAAAAAAAAATAATAATCTCTCTTTACAATACGCATTGCTCCTTTTTAATTAAAACGCTTACGCTTCAGTTAAACGCAAAAGTCTCAGGACACGCCTAGAAAATCTGCGAACGTTAAGACTCTTGTCAGCGGCCTCGTCCTGCCCAAAATCGGAAAATAATCTTTCTTCAGCACCGAAAATATTTCGTATAATCTTCGAAACAACCGCGAGATGTCGCCAAGTTAAAATTCGAGACGATGCGAACAAATTGTCCGACCACGACCACAAAAACCTTACACCCCGTTCGTCGATTGGCCCTGACGAACGCATCAGCCGTCTTAAACAAACGTAACTTTATCACTCTTTTGATCTTCGAACGTCCAACTCAAGGACGAAAGCGCGCCACAAAAAAATTCCGAAATTTTGGTCTAGCACTTCCAGTTGGCTTAAAAATTGTCTCTGGAAAGATGCTCGATTCATACCATACAAGTCATATAAGCCGAGAACCTATCGCGGACTTTAAATCGGTACGAATCAGGTAGAAATCGCAACAGGAAAATCGATAGCCGGCTAGTCACCGCACAAACCTTAAAACCTAGAGTAAACCTAGGTATTGCCCTAAACCCATCGCATTGGTCTCAGACATCTCAAGACATGATATCTAAACGATGCGAGATCCTAAACCATGTCTCTCCGTTCACATCTCAACGTTCCCGAAAGTTGTAAGAATAAGAATTTTTTACGAAAAGTCACGAACGAACCGGCGGATTGAACGTCCCAACGGAATTATATATGAGACGACAACTCAAATTTACTCGAAAGAATTCGAAATAAAACGCCCATCATATATAAAGACCGCATAAAGCGGTGGGAAATCAAAGCCACACTCGGCAGAAAAAGACAAATAAAAGCCATACTCGGCAACAAACGCGGGATTAATAAACAACCTCCTGCCTCCAGATTTGCACTCCACCTCTCAAGGTTCAAAGTAAAAGTTCCCGGACAACGAAGCTCCAAACGCATCCGCGGGACGATCCACCTCCTCGCAATCACCGGAAAACACGGTCGTGGTCTCTATATCATGAGAAACCGGGATGGGATCCCAAAATCCCTGAATCCTCCCGTCGATCGGAGGAATGAGCGCCTCAGCGCGAGCATGATCCTTCATGCCACCCTTCATTAACCCCACCTCCTTCCCAAAAACATAATCGCCCGCCCGCGTCTTCCAAAGGCTTCCGACTGAACCGCGACACTCACGGAAATCGCCTAGCGAGGTGAAAGCATCCTTGAGGTTCCTGTAATCGACCTGGAATTGAGAGGCGCAAGTCTTCATCACCTCGAAAATCTCCCTCTTGCCCTTCTGTTCCGCCTTAAGAACAACCCTCGCATGACCACGAGCGAGTTGCGCATCTCGCGCCAACATCTCATCTCGCATGCAAGCAAGATCCTTTTCCGCTTTCTCCGCTTTAAAGCGATTGATCATGGCTTCTCTATGGCTCGCCTCAATGGCCGATCCAAGCAAGTTCAAGCCCTGCAAAACCGATTAACACATTATAAGCAAAAAAAAATATACATGAAACGATCGTCAAAATCCTTGAAGCCTATACCCCATTAATGATACGAGATCCTTTCGCGACAACTTTTGGCATCCCCGACTCGTTTGTAGCCGGAGGAGCATCGAAGCCCGAGGGAAGACCAGCAAAGAAATCATCGAAGTCCGGAATAGGGACCTCGCTCGTACCGCTTCCATCGCCGAAAGCAAGATCTGGATCCCATCCTCGAAGCATGGAATCGTCCACCGAAAACTCTATGTTACCAAGGTCAATGCCTTTCTCCTTCGAAGAATTCAGCCCCGTCGTAACCGTGGGAGCATCGTCGGGACCTTGGTCGTCGAGATCGGAGTCACTCCCTGTTTCCCCGCCCAAAGCAGGACTAGGATGCACAAACCTCAACGCCTTTCGAACTCTCTTCGGCGTAAAAGTAGTCCAGAAAAATGGACAGTTCCTGAGAAGATCCCTCACCGCGATAATATCCTCAGGGAACAGGGCAAGAGGATTGATGAAGGGACGATCGCTCGGCAACCTCCGGAACAATGGGATACAACTCTTTTCAACAGACGCAGCGTCTATACGAACGTAGAAGAAAATTTTCTTCCACGAGTTGAAGTTGGAAGTAACCCCTTTACCCACTGACATGAAGTTCTGAGGGACCAGCCTATACTTGTCCGTATCCTTGACGATCTGTAACTTAAGAAGTGCTTCATAGTGATCGACGGTAAGGGAGAGATCATGCTCGTAGCTCAGGATTAGGACTCCAATGAGGTGCTGGATGCCAAGGGGATTCAGTTGGCTTATCGCCACCTCGAAATGATCCACCTCGGGAATCGGGAACCACAAGCGACAGCGCACTACGAATGCTTCGTAACAAGTAAAACAACCCTCCGGGGGACTGCTAGCGCGCTCTCCTTGACAAGGAACCCGGACCTCGGGAATCGGGAACCACAAGCGACAGCGCACTACGAATGCTTCGTAACAAGTAAAACAACCCTCCGGGGGACTGCTAGCGCGCTCTCCTTGACAAGGAACCCGGAACTCCACTGCATCCAAAATCTAATAAAACGACCGCATGATCTCGAGGAATTCGCCAGTACTCCTACTTGGTGCACCTTCCTCGACCGGGCGACGGTTCACGACCGGGAATGACTTCTCTTTTGGAGGTGTGATTGAACCATAACACGTGACCCACCATGCCTCGTTCTCGGTCGGGTCTACCGAATGAGGAACAAAATCTATCTTTGGCGCAAAGAGCTCTTCAGGAACGTTCGCGGGCAAGGACCCTTTCTTCGAACTCCTTTTCTTACTCGACATTTCATATTTTCCTTTTAAGAATCAAGAAGAAAAGGTAGAGAGAAAAAAAAGAAAATATTCAAGAGATCTCTCTATGAGAATGAGTAAGTGTAAAGGTTGTGAAGAAGTTACCTCTCTTCTTATAAGCATGAGAAATTACTATTTACTTGCGGATTTTCAGACAAGTACTTCGCCCAAATACACCAATCTCGTCCGAACTCGCCATACAGCGCGTTGAAATCCTACTAGAAATCTACGATTCTAACGAGCTGTGGGGGCTAACTGTTGGGGTCGGAAACGGTTACGACGAAGTTAACGTCCAAATCCACGCAGAATACAAATATGTCTTTCCGCAACAAATCATGCTCGGTCAAGAAAACGTCGCAACATATGTTCCCAAGATAAAGCTTCGTTCGAATTCTATTTAGATCAAACATAAGCCACCGGAAACATACCCAGACCAGATACGGATAGGTCCGAGTATGACGATCAGAACACGGACGAACCAAGCTCGGTCATTACGCAACTGCCGCACATGCACGCTGTCCGGTCGCTACGTAGCGACCGAGCTCTTCCGAAACGTCGATACGACATTAGTCCATGCATTCTCGTCTATCCTTCAATGCTATCTCCCGAAGACCGTAGCGAACCCATTTCATGTTTCCCGCCATTCTAAGTCATCGATCAAACTTTACATACTTAGTCCGCAAGAAAAGATAAATGTCAAATTTCCACAGATAAATGTTAAGTTTCCGCTGATAATCATGAAGATCGAGAAAAATGGAATATCTCCATTTTCGAGTTATGACAGTTAAGGGTAGAAGAGGAAAGATCAAACCGACCTTGGAGGGAGTATATAAGGAGTCCTAGGCGAGAGGCACAAAGGGAGAACTTCTTCTGAGCAAACTTAGCACTTAGAGCAATTTGACAACTTTCCGTTTTTGTTATTTCGAGCTGCGACTCAATTAGGTTTAGCCGTCTTAGGGTCTTTAGAACTAGAAATCTCGCCGACAGCTCTCGAGCCCAGGCTTATACATGGTTGTAAACGTTCATACGCAAATTCGGAATAAGACTTCTCTTTGCTCTCTTTTTACGACTTATTTCTTTTCGTCTTTACTTTCGTGTTCTGATTGCTTGGCGTGTGGTTTAGCAGATATCCGAGAGCTCTGGGAAATTAGGGTTTTCCTAACTTTCCTTATTTAAACGGAAATCAACAGTGTGAATTTTGGTTCCCACAGACGTTACCGGTTTCCCTAATGCCTTTTGTGACTCATTTTGACTCGATAAATATTTAAAACTGATTAAATCATGAGTTCCAGACCGAAGAAAGTCCCTCACGTTGCCATAAGGAGACCAATTATCCGTCCAAAAACGACAGGTTAGTCCATTTGCTACTCTGAGTTTGATCCAATTGTAGATAAGGGGACTGAGCTTGAGCAATTTGTTAACTTGCCAGGAGAAGCGCCTGTGGGGAGCTACTATCCATAAGTTACTCAGATCGCCTTGTAGAACTTCTTCTCGAAACCAAACAACCCAAACAGAACCAGTTTGGAAGAAGAGGAGCCAAATGAGCTTGAGACAGCAGGCTTTGTTCCAAAGAGAGAGGTCATTTATCCCTAATCCTCCTTCAATTTTTGGTCTGGTAATATGTTCCCAAGAGACTCGTGAGGAGTGATGGCTCTCAATGTTTCCTTGCCAGAGAAACACGCTACACAAAGAGTTGATACGCTTGACACACGCCTTGGGTAGGATAAACGTTGAGCACCAGAAGGTAGTTATTCCAGCAATAACCATTTTTATTAGTAGCAACCGACCTGCAAAGGACAGAGACTTGACACTCCATGATGAGAATTTTGTTTTGATCTGTTGCAGGAGGCCTTCACAATTAAGGAGAGTGATCTTCTTGGTACATAATGGCACTCCCAGGTACCACACAGGCAGGGACCCCAGAGGCATACCCGTGGAGAATTGCACCAGGTCGGTCTCTGCTACTGTTAGACCCGAGGCAAAGAATGATGTTTTGTGGACACTCACAGCTAGACCAAAACGTTGTTCGAAATCCCTGAGGACCTGCAGAACAGCTTGAACCGAGTCCAAAGTTCCATCAATGAATATCAGTAAGTCATCAGCAAAACATAAGTGGGTCATTTTAGTAGATGCACGGTTTAGATGGTAATTGAATTTCCTTTGTTGTGCAGCTTGTTTTAGCATGAAAGACAGATTATTCAAGGCAATTACGAAGAGATAAGGGGAGAGAGGATCCCCTTGACGCAAGCCTCTAGTCCCTTTGAAGTACCCATTGACCTCGCCATTGTAGCCTACTGTGAAACTCGTAGTACAGATGCAGGCACGGATCCAGGAGATGAAGAGCGGCGGGAGGTTTAATCCCTCGAGACAAGAGAGGAGGAAAGCCCAAGACAAGGTGTCGAAAGCCTTCGCTATATCAACCTTGATTGTTATTCTTTTTGTACCATTTGTCTTGTGATATCCATTGATTAGCTCTCCCGCAAGCGAAGTATTCTCAACTAATAGCCTTCCTTTCACAAACGCAATTTGGTTGGGGGCTATTAACGACGACAAGATACGCTTTAGTCTCTTCACCAGTAGCCTAGACACGACCTTATAGATAGTTTTTAGGCAGGAGATGGGCCGGTAATCTGTTATCTTCGACGCTCCTGGATGCTTCGGGACGAGGGAGAGTATAGTGGAGTTTGTGGCTAAAGGCATGAAGGAGGTGAGGAAAAATTGGCGAACGGAGTTGACAACTTCAGAGCCCAAGATATCCCAAGAAGATTTATAAAAACCCGAGGTTAGACCATCTGGACCCGGAGCTTTGTTTGCATTGAGCTTGTGCACGACTGATGAAATTTCCTCTGATGTAGGTATTGAAGTCATGAGAAGGCTCTCAGTAGGGGAGCATGAGTAGGGGACCAGAGAGTTGAACCAAGCTGGTGGAGAGTTAATTCCCATCATAGGAGTAGGGCAAGGCCCAAGGATGCTGGTAAAGTGTTGAATCGCATGCGAAGACATGTCGAGTGGATCTGATAAGATGACGCCAGAGGAGAGGAGGAAGGATGTGATGGTGTTGTAGTTGAGCCGTGTTTGTACGATCCGGAAGAAGTAAGTGGTATTGAGATCACCTTCTTTGAGCCAATTGATTCTGGAGCGTTGTTTAAAGTAACTCTCTTCAATCATTCTCAGGAAATGCCAGCGTTGAGACGCTTCTTTTTCCAGTTCAAATAGCTCAGAACTTGGGGATTGCATTGCTTGTACCTGCACAACTTGAAGCAAACGGTTAGCCTCACATCTTTATTTAGTGATTTTAAAGTGCTCTTTATATGTTTCTGCTTCCAGCATAAGGCTGTGAGATTCCAGGCAGTGCTTCCGGCTTGTGTCCACGCTTCTAATACCACTTGGTGAAAACTGAGGTGTTTGGCTAGGTAGTTATAGAATTTAAAGGGTTTGGTTCCATGGGAAGGGGTTTTATAGGCTAGGTCAACAAGACAGGGACAGTGATCAGATGTAAGGGAGGGGAGGAAAGAAGCGGTGCAGTTAGGGAAGAGGTTGAGGATTTGGTTATTAATGAGAAGGCGGTCGAGTTTTTTGGTGATAGGGGAATCAGGTTGTTTGTTGGACCAGGTGAAGTGAGAGCCATGAGATCGTAGGTCATACAAGCTCATTTGGTGGAAGCAGTCTCTTAGTTCTACCATGTTGGCAGTTAAGTGATCAACTTCAGTACTTGAGTGCTCAGAAGGATGGATAATCTGATTGAAGTCACCTCCACAAAATCCAAGGGACTGAATCCAGAGAGAACGTTTGACAAGTATTCATCAGTTCAACCCACAGGTCAGTACGTTCAGCTCTTTCATTAGATGCATAAACAGCTGTGTAGACAAAAGGAGCTGTTCCTTGAATTTTTACTTCACACGTGACTGACTGTCTTGATTGATGTAGGGTGCGAACTGAGACTGTATCTCTCCAGATTAAGATGATTCTTCCCTCGTCATCTGCAGCATGATTGGAGGTATAATTCCAACCCCTACAGAGTTTAGTCATTAGGTAGCTAAGGTTATGGCTTTTGATATGAGATTCCAAAATGGTACCCAAAGAAGGCTGATAGCTTGCAAGCCATTGACAAACAGGAGTATGCTTGTCCGGGTCATTCAATCCACAGACATTCCAAAAAAAGGTTTTAGTATTCATAGGGGGTTAGTTAATGGCCTCTTCCAAAGGAAGAGAGCCGAGAGGAGACAAAACAGAGAAGGGGTTGTTTGTGGAAGAAGGAAATTCAAAATAGGTTGAAGGGGGAAGGGTTTTTGGTAGAGACGGTGGAGGTAAATGTCTTTTAGGTACAGTGGGTGAGGAAAAGAACTTTAGCTGATCTGTAAAAGTTGAGAATTGTTGTATTGAAGGGCTTGGACGGGGTCATTTTTTTGGATGTTCAGGAGGGTTGGGAGGGGAGAGGGGTGAAGAAAGATAAGGGACAAGTTGAGAATCTGGTTTTTTAGTAGTGGAGGGGCCAGGAGGATCAACGTTTGAGACAGGGCGAGGCGGGGGTAAAGAAGGGGTGTTAGCGGAGTTGGAAGAACTGGAGGGGGCAGGAATGGGGGGCAAAGTAGGGGGATTAGGAGATTCGGCTACACCTTTACCCTTAAGAGTAGCATTGGAAGAAGATGAAGTAGCGCCTTTAATTATAACAGAGGGAGCCTTACAGATATCATCTTTATTTTTTACAGGTGCTACTTCCGCAGGCTCAGAAGGGTTCTTCCGAGGTGTTTTACTAGACCTTGGAGGAGGAGGTTGTTTCTTAGGTGGTGGTGGAAGCTTGAGGCAGTTTCTCATGACATATCCAATTTCCTTGCAGTGAGAGCAAGTAGGTGGAATCCATGGATAAGTTACCAGCACCTCAACAACTTCACCCGACTGGCGTGTGAACTCCACCACACTTGGAAGCGGTTTTGTGAGGTCGACATCAACCTTTAGATGAGACATGGTGAGACTGACCAAATTGAGAGTGAAATCATCAGTTTCTTTGGGTTCTCCCGCCAAGCCAGCTACAAGAATCAGTCCTTGTTGGTGGCGAAGGTCGAGAGGTACGCTTTGCAGATGAGCTCAAATTTGGATAGATTCAAGGGGAGGAGAGGATGTGGAGGCTGAAGATGTCCATTGAACAGCCTGAAACAAGGAATCACCAACATACCAAACCCGTTTCTCCAAGATTTTTTGTCTTAGGTAGTCAGACAAAATTCTCACCAACATTGAGCGGCTTAAAGGGTTAGTATGGATTTCAACTCGAATGCCTTTTCCCCACAGGTGGTTTAAGACATTTTGCAAGGTGGTGGTCTGCCATTGAAATAGCAAATTATGAAATCTTTGTGAAGCTCAGCTCCCTTCTGAAATGCACTATCAGGGATGAGCACTCTTGGGTGGCCTGTATCAGAAATGGTAACTGGAGCAAGTCTTGTTAGAGATTTGTCCTGAGTTTTTCGGAGCTTTTCAGATAGATTTGACCTTACAGGAGGAGGAATATCAGGTTTACAAAGTCACATGTCTGGCTTGGTGGAAAGGGTGAGGTTGAAGTTTGAGATGTTGGGATAGGGCTTGGAGCCGTAGCAGTTGGGTTTGAGGGTAAAGTTTTGCTTTTGGGAGAATTTTTGTGATTGGTTAGGGCTACAGAGGAAGGTGGAGGAGAGGAAGAAGCAGCATTTGAAGCTTTATTAGAGATGATAGGAGAGGAAAATTTTGAAGGAAGGACCTTTAATTTCTCTAGGTCAAGGTGAACAGTGTTCTCAGATCTTGCTTTGACAGGAGATGAAAACACGGTTGAGGAGTTGGGTAAAGAAGTTCCAGTAACTGGAACAGCAGTTTAGTGTGGGGAAACGAGCAAGTGATAGGGGATTTGCAGGGTCAGGGTCGGGGGTCAGGGGGGATAAGGATGCGGTTGTCACCAGTGGTGAGAAGCGGCGGAGAGAAGGCAGAAGCACTGTTCCCGGGGAACCAGGGGTTCTCCATAGCAGAGAGTTTATTTCAGTTTTGAAACATACTCTTATGAATGTTTCGTTTCACTCCTGTCTAGTACTAACTTCTTCCTGTAATATTTCGATCTTCTAGAAAGGTTGATCCTTTGCGTTTTGGTCTCTGGTATCTGCTGTTAGAGTTGTAAGCAGAAACAGCTTCTCTAACTCGAGAGAGGAAGCTTTCTTCTCTTTTTGTAATCTGCAGGAAGAGATTGTGTTGTGTGTTCTTTGATGTTTTTTTCTCTAATTTTTGGAAACTTGACACACACACGTCTTGACTGATTCGGTTTGATGATATGCACATCTTTGACACACACGTCTTTCCTTTTTGGGTCTCATCATATTCGGTTTCTGCTTACAAACTGATGTGCATACCATCAAACCGAATAAACAAGGAAAGTAGAAGCCTCACTTTTGCTGCAAAGAAGTTACCATTATCAACCCTAACACTAATTTCATGTAAGCCACTACAATCACCATGCCTACGGATATTGAAAATGGAAGGTCCAGGATATAGTGTTGACCTCAAGCATCACTGATATGGCTCCAGCAGCTTCTTTAGCAGCCTGCAAAGAGGCTGCATACGTTACTCTTTAACGTCCCACATGTGTAGCATCGCTTTCTGCAACTCACACACCTTTAGTCTCCTAGTATAGAATCGAACGTCCTGACAAAACTAGAGGCAAGGTTTGTTCGTAATAGTGTTTTATTATATTTGTAAGTTTTTTTGACCAAAGAAAAAGAAGAATTGTAAGTTTAGGCATAAAAAAGTTATCTAAATAAATGGTTCTACTCGTTTCCACATAGATATAGGTAAGTAATAATATTCTTATCATCACAAAAATAACAATATATTTCACGTGGACGGCTTGTTTATTATACTGGATAAAATTGATCAAGTTGTTATAGAAGGTTCCTGCTGAACACATTAAGAACTCTAAATCAATTAAATATTGAGAACGCATACGTTGAAAATTTCCACTTTATTCGCTTATGACTAGAAATAAACAAACCTCGCGGAAAAAAACAATGTTCTTAAAAGTCAAACGTTAATAAGAGTCAAAAACCAAAGGCTTGACCCGCACTGAAAATGTTGCACATGGATCATGAAATGAATCATGATATATAAATATCAACAACACTCAAACTTCACATCCAGAATTTTTGCTTAATCCCAAAAGCTTTCAAAAACAATAATCATATTTATATGGAAAATACATCACAGGCGTTCATGTCTCAGAGTTACCCTAATTCTCAAGAAACCGCTATACAGGCAACAAAAGATTACCTAGCTTCACTCCATTCGACCAGAAAGCAACCTTCAAAGCCCTTGAAGAGACCTATATCATCGCCTTTGAACCCCATGCATCCACACGTTTACAGAGTCGAGCCAGTAAACTTCAAAGAGTTGGTTCAGCGTCTGACTGGTGCTCCTGAGCACGAGCCTGTGGCTAACCCGTTCAAGAGTTTGGATGATGCAGCAAAGGATAGTTCTTCATCCTTCCCGTTTGATCTATCATCTTCATCATGGGGAGATTTATCACTTCGGAATCCTGCAAATATCTCCGGATGGTAGCTTATATTTTTTTTCAAAATAAAACATTTTTTACTCTTGCAGATGCTTCCTTTGATTGAAATGTATCAACAAAGAAAAAACTATACAATATTAATAAAGAGGGTCCTTCAAAAAATATCAATAAAGAAAAATATATGTTTATAACTTTATATGAAAAAAAAAATAGTAAATCATTCTCCAGAGAGAGAATGTAAAAGCCCCGGTGGGAACCCGTTGTAGAAATCTGGTGTGGTGCGGATTCGAACTCGGGTCTCTTATAGATCTACGGAACGCCTTGACCACCCGACTAAAGATGCGTGGTTATAACTTTATATGAATCTGACTGGTAACCTGAGGAAGAATAATGGTGGAATGAATTTGCAATATCTACCATTTTAATGTTCAGGAAAAAAAATTATTGATCGGAGTCTCCGCATATCTATAAACACATAATATGTGGAATAATTGTCAACTGTTTTCTTAATCTAGTTTTTTTTTGGGTCAAAATGTTAAAATTTATAACCATGTTCTGAGTTTTACATGTTGCAAGAGTAATTTATTACAACAGGAAGTAAGAAACTGAAAAATAAAATTAGCTAAAAGGATCAATAAACAAAAAGTAAAGCTCTAGAAGAGAGCGACATCATTTTGGCCCGGAGATAGGGAAAGCAAAATATCCCTTATTTGCTGGTCAACCATCTTGAAGAAAACCATCGGCTGGTGACTGATTTCTCTAAAAATTTGGCCGTTACGCTCTCTCCACAGAAAGTAAACGATAACCTGCACAATCAGCTTCATAACAACTCTCACCTGCAATGAATAAGTACCCTGGTAATTCAAACACATCGAGACCGCAGCCGAGAGATCCGATGGAGGAGAGATAATAAATCTGCCACAAAATTTAGACCAAATAGCACCAGCATACGAACACTCAAAGAAGAGATGCTGGTGAGATTCCACTTGAGAAGAACACAACACACACATATCAGGAACAGCTAGTCCCCAAGAGATTAATCGATCTTTAGTTGGACGTCTCCTTAACATAGACAACCAGGTGATAAAGGAGCAGCGGGAAATTTCTTCCCTGAACCAGACTACCTCATGCCACTCAACCGTTGGGGAAGGTTGACGCAATATGTTTCAAGTGACTGAAGAAGAAAAAGTGGCACCGAATCCACCTGTGTAAGACCTCCACAAATAAGTGTTTGTGGCGTCTGTGGCTGATGGAACCACTGTAGTTGATAGCACAATTTGCAGTGTCACTGCATTATCACTTCGCTGGAGGGAGGTTCCAATGACCATCTCTGACTGCGTTCGCAACAAAACCTGAGATTTGAAGTCTTAGTGTCCTAGAAGCAGCAGACCCAAACATTGGAAGTCTTAGTGTCCTAGAAACAGCAGACCCGATTATCACTTCTTAATTTGGTCTTTATCTTAAGAACAAAAATAGACTGTGTGACTCTTATATTTTATCTTCTCAATGTTCTGATCTTTCTCCCAAACAAATTAATTTTAAAATAATAGATAAATACACACTGTAGAACCTAAAATCTACACTAAGTATTTGATAGTAATCGGAAGTTTGATCTAGGGAAGACAAAAGATGTAGGCAACGATATCTTTAGAACACAACGATGTTAACAGTTTCCAGTAGGCAAAAATTGACTTTATTGATGAATAAGATCGAATACAATAAGTTGAACTAGATCGAATTACACAAGTGAGATCGGTAAAGAAAATAATCTAAGAACAGGAGAAAACAAGGTCGATGTATGTGTGTAGCTCTCTCTAGGGTTTTCAATGTATCTCCCTCCGTGTTCCTCCTTCCTCCTTTATAGTAATTCGACCCCGTGATGTTCGTAACGGCCCCGAGATCTTCGTCTCTTGTTGCATGATCTCCGCGATCTCGACAGCTCGTCTTCGAGCTCGTATTCTTGTTGTGGGCTTCGGCTTTTCAAGGCCCATGCCTTTGATCGCGGCCCATTAGTATATGGACCAAAATTGTGTCCAACATTTTTCCCCCAGCCTCTTTTGATTTGGTTGAAAATTAAAGTGGCGGTTATCATTTAACCTGTGTCTCGTCGCTTGGTAACCGATATTGCTCGGATTTGCTTTAATGATGGCTTTTGAGAAAACCATTTGTTGGCGTGTTTTTTATTATTGTTTTAATCGGTAACGGCTATCTTGGCTGCCGCTAAGGCGAAGACTAGGTCATCATTGTTTTTCTTGAAAGCGATGATAAAGCTGTTAAGGTGGCTTATATATACGTAAAGGATTTTCTTTTTGCGTCAATTTCATTTCCTCTTTCTCGTCTCTTTCCTTTTGCTCTGAAACTTTCTGTTCGTTGAGCTTGAGATGTCTTCGTCGTTCAATTTCCCTCGTCCGACTACTAAAGCTGATGATTTCGAGGACCTTTACAAGGCGTACGGGGTCGATCACTTCGTTGTTCTTGACTTGGCTGGTACGCATGAGACTCCCGAAACCGTGCGAGAAGGCTACTATGGAGCCTATCTTTCTTTCTTTCACTCATGTGGTCTTATCTTCCCGATCCCGGAGCCAATACTTGAGATTCTGGCGGAGCTTGGGTTATCGTTCATTCAGATCCTACCAAACTTTCTTAGGTATCTTATCGCCTTCTTGGTTAGGGCTAGGGAGGAAGGTCTTTCTATTGGCCTTAATGAGTTCCGAGAGCTCGTTCTGGTGAAGCGGAACCAGCAGAACCCAGGTACCTTCCTCGTGTCTCCGCGCCCAGGTCGCCACGTCATCGAGGACATCCCTTATTGCGATGAGAAGTGGCGCGAACATTTTTTGTTTTCAAGATGGATCAAGCATCCATGGGTGAATTCGACTTCTCTTGACTTCCTCGGCGTTGGACCGATAATATCGGTTAGTTTTCTTTTGTCTATGTGTCGATTTTTCTCTTTGGGGAATTGGTGACTCAACTTTTCGTTTTTCTTTGATCAATTCAGCTCTTTCTGGAAGCTCCTCGATGTCAGATGAGATTCGTGGTCTGATCGGGATTCTTCGGGGAGATCGGTCGAACTGGTCAACGTTTGACCAAGCTCGGATTCGTGCTGTTTTTACTATGCCAGAGGGGACCGACATGGCTCCTTTGGTTGGGGATTCCGAGGATGAGGCCGAACACTCTCAGGAATTCATAGCGACTCCTTCTGTTCAGACCCAGTCTTCAGATCGATTGACTAGGCAACTTGTGAGGAGGTCATCGTTCCGCACTTCCGGGTTTGCATCGGGGGGGTGATCTCCTGGAAAATCTCCCTTGATCTCTATTCACGACTCTGATGATGAAGACGTTTCGGGAGAGATGCGACCTCCTGTCTCGTTGAGCCTGGGCTCGGAAGACGAGACCGTTGCGGCGACTCGCAAACGACGCCGGTCGTCGGAGGGTGCCTTGCCCGGTCCATCTCGCCCTAGGTTTGCTCCTGAGGGAGATGGTTCTTTGTTCGCGGCCCAAGGTGACCTAATATCTCTCGCCGGTCGCATGAGGTCTGCGGGCTGCCGTCTTCCATCCCTCGCTTCCTTAGCCGAGAAGGAAGCTTATGCCAAGGTCGCGGTGGCGAGCTTTAAGGTTTGTTATCCACCTTTTTTGACAATTTTGCTTCAAGTTTTCGTTTGCTTATCTTCATTCCTACCCAGGTTATTGAAGCTTTTAACAAATACGTTGTGGTGATGGAGGATCACGTCGTGGCTTCTCGGAATGACAAGGAGATTGAGAGCATTGGTTCCGAGATTAAGTGGCTTTCGAAAGAACTCGAAGCCACCAAGCGAGAAGGGAAGAGGGATGCCGAAAAGATCGAAGCATTGACTGAGGATTGGAAGAGAGTTCATCAGGAGAACGAGGCTCTTAAGACCCAGATGGTTGCTCGGAAGGTGAGAATCGCGGCACTCGAGGTCGAGAGAGATCGGACATTCGTTGTGCTTCTCGCGTTGCTCGTCGTGATGTCGCGACACGATACTGGGAAATCCTTGAGTCCTTGAAGGACAAATGGACAAGCAAGAGGAAGGAAGTGTCTGCTGAGATCCGACTGCAAGAAGTGGCCGCCAACATCGATCTTCTGAACGAGCTCAAGGATGGGGGTTTGACTGTGGATGCAGAGCTTGCTCGTTTAAAGGAGATGGAGGGAGATTGGGAGGATCTCGTGGCTTCAGCCACCGTGCCAGATTGGTCGCTTTCCGAGCTCGATCTTCCTCAAGTTTCAGATATTCAATGGTTCAAGGCGGGGGGTCGTTTGTCCCCGATGATTCTGTTTCTAGTTATATTTTTTATCTTCTTTTTTTTTGTTTAATATCTTTTGTTTTCCGCGATCTTTGATCGTGATATCTTGGATATTCTTAAGGGATAAGTATAATGTTTTCTGGATATCTTTGTTTGGGTCGTTGGTATATGGCGAAGCCTTGATCCTTATAAAGCTTCACTTTGTTCCAGGATTCACCATAGTGTTATGTTTTGCTTTTGCTTGTCAAAGTAACATGGCTTCGAGAAGATTGAATCCTCGCGACTCCGATAGGGCGCGAACTCGAACTGGTAGTGTTAATGCAGAACGCATTCGATCCGGAGATGTGAACGAAGCGCTCACGGAAGTTCTTCGGGAGGAGACCCGACTCTCGAGGGCTTCAACCCAAGAGGTTAAGGACCTCGAGGGTGAAAAATCTGCTACTCGTGTTAAGTCGAGAAGCTCAACAGGTTCGGAGGGACGTGATCACCCCCCGAAGAAAGCTAAAACAAACGGTTCGGACCATCGCCTCGGTGTTTCGGGTGAGGCGGCTGTTGCTAAGCCGTTTCATTGGCAGTTTTCCCACTCCAAGGATTGCCCTATTATGGAAGACCCCGATAGTGTCGCTCACTTGGTGAGGCACTTCAAACCTGCTAGGTGTCCGCTTCCCTCTTTGTGGAATATGATGGAACATGAGGCCTACGTGAAGATGGTTGTGGCTCATGCTTGTTGAATCTTTGGTTTGTTTTTTCTGTGTTGATTTGCTGCGTTTTAGGCTATGGAGGCTAACAATGAGTTCGCGGCGACTTTGGAAAAGCGCCTGCAAGATGTCCCGCGCTCTGGCGAGCATTACGAGATAAAGAAGGTCGTTCGAGAACTAAAGCTCGGTTTGAAGATGGCTCAGGATCGGGAGCGAGCAAATGCTGCTCAACTGGCCGATGCCGAGAAATTGGGAAATCAGGCTGCTTCGCTCAAAGCTCGTCTGCGAGTTGTGAGTAATGAAAGGAAATCGGCCCTCTTGCAAGTTTCTTTTTTGGAAGCGAAGGTTGAATCTTCTGCAAATAAGTTTTCTGACAACCTTCGCCGCGCAACTTATGACGCTAAAAAGGCTCTGGCGGACATCTATTTGGACGTGTTGGTATCTCTGGTGGAAAAGTGTGAGAAGAAGAAGGCCGCAACTGATTGTGAAGCTCGTCTTAGGGAGGTTATGGCGAACATAGATCTCTTGAAGGAAATCATGAATAACAATCTTCTGGCTTCAGATGAGTTGTTGCGACTTCGAACGAAGGAGGTCGAGCTTGAATCCGAGCTTGATGTGATGGCGGTTTCGGATTTCTCCGTTGGGAAGCTCGATTTGTCTCAGATTTCAGAGGATCTGCCAGAGGATTTCTTTGCTAAGGTGATGTTAAGAGTTTTCAAGGCTCCTAAGACAAATGTTGTAGTATAGTGATTGTCGAACCAGTTCTGAGGGATATCAAAGCACTGAGAATGCAAGTACTCACTTAATCTAAGTGCAACCAATGATTTAAATGAGTTTTAAGCTATGACTAAAACTAGAAAGCAATAACAGAATGATACTTTCTTGACTAAGGGAAAAGAGAACTCATGGGCATAGGGATTAGACCTTGGGTGATCAAGTATCGAACTAAGGATGGCAAATGATCAATCAAACTATCAACCTTAAGCCTAGACACAATTCTAAGCAAGCTCTATGTCTAGATGAATGCTCATTTGCTAACATATCTCAAACATCAAATGTCTTTGGTTGAATAATATGAAAACAATCATTACTAACAAGTCTATTAGCTATCTTAGCACCTTTAACAACAAATGTCTTTGGCAAAGTATACTAAAAGCCTAGGAGAATTGTCTCAGGCATTTCATCAAACACCTTTCGGGTGGAAAATG
>NC_027750.1:54562549-54563065 GCF_000695525.1 Brassica oleracea var. oleracea | reverse complement strand
GTGTCCTTGGTAGGTCGCTCTGAGGGGTCGCTCCAGGATGCTCGATTTTGGTGTCTCTGGACGAGAGGACGCGAGCGACCTTGGTGCATCGCTCCAACAAGTCGCTCCGGACTTCGGGAGCGAGCTCTGTGGGTCGCTCTGAGAGGTCGCTCCGGGCTTCATTTTGTGTTGTCTCGCCATGGAAACGCGAGCGACCTCGGAGCGTCGCTCTGGCAAGTCGCTCTGAGAGGGGTATCTCACGATAGAAACGCGAGCGACCTCTCCATGTCGCTCTGGCTGGATCACTACGGGATTTGTGTCACAGCGACTTCACGGCATCGCTCCGGTGAGGTCGCTCTAGTGCGCTGCTCGTCCGTTGATCGCTTTAAACACTTCTTTTGAGCTCCAAATGCACCCAAATGCCTCCAAGGACTCCATGTGGTACTCCAATACCTGATAAAGACTCATGTATGCAAAATGCAACCTAAACATGGCTAAATCCTAGTCTATATGATCAAAATGCACATGGGTGAATGG
>NC_027750.1:54561756-54562530 GCF_000695525.1 Brassica oleracea var. oleracea | reverse complement strand
AAACAATGTAAATATGCAAGATATCAACTCCCCCAAACTTATTCTTTTACTTGTCCTCAAGTGAACTTTCTAGAACTCATAGGGAGAGAGGTTTGGAGGTGGAAACTCATAGCCAAAAGAAACACACAAAGCACTCAAATCAACATTAAAATCCAGCATTAGTACACCCTCTCTTATTATACTCTAGCTTCTCTAGGCCTATCTGAACTCTTTTCATCCCTACACTCATCATCATGCATTCACACATGCAAATCAGCCAACTCTCAAGTTCATTAAGCAGAGCTTCAAGTGAATTCTTGCAAATGGTCAATTGGTCCAAATCATTTGGTTGATTTTACAAGGCATTTCAAATCATTGCTCCCACTGCAAGTAAATGCAACCTATATGCTCTAGACTCTCCTAGAAATGCAAATGATGCAAACTAAATGAAATTTTTTTTTATGCAAATATATATGTATAATGCAATGCATGAGACTCAAAATCATCAAAGCAAACGTGATCAAATATTTGGTACCTCCCCCAAACTCAAATGACACAGTCTCTGTGTTGTCAAGGAGAGAGAGATACCCAAAAAGAGAAAACTAATAAGCAAAAACGAAATGGTATATACAAGGGAAAGTAGTGGGTTACCTTCTATGGATAATGAGTAGAGGGAGATGCTCCCCCCTTGTCGTCCTCAGGTGGTAACTCTTCAAGGTGCTCATCAGTAAGAGTGCCCATCTCTTCAATGTAGAAGGCTTGCCCGAACACAGTTGGTTTCTTCATTTTCTCCTT
>NC_027750.1:54559821-54560119 GCF_000695525.1 Brassica oleracea var. oleracea | reverse complement strand
CAAAAGGAGACTACTCACTAATCTCCATGATTCCTCTTAAACCCATATTGGATTTCAGATTAATCATGTAGAGAAATAGATAAGAAATCAACAAGAACACAAGAACATAACAATCAAAATCCAAGAGATGAACTTCTCAAGAGAGTTTTTTTTTTGTATTTCACAATAGATCCAAAGATAAATCTGCCCTGGTGGCTACCAAAGTATTAAAACATAGGTTTAGAAAATAAAAACGTGCATAATGAAATGACCAAAAGGCCCTTGAGAAAACATGAATTCGGCCAAACAAATAGACGTG
>NC_027750.1:54554407-54559716 GCF_000695525.1 Brassica oleracea var. oleracea | reverse complement strand
AAGTCGCTCTGGAATTCGGAAGCGACCTCAGTGGGTCGCTCTGAGAGGTCGCTCCGGGCTTCGTTTTGTGCCGTCTCGCCATGGAAACGCGAGCGACCTCGGAGCGTCGCTCTGGCAAGTCGCTCTGAGAGGGGAGTCTCACGATAGAAACGCGAGCGACCTCTCCATGTCGCTCTGGCTGGATCGCTACGGGATGTGTGTCACAGCGACTTCACGGCGTCGCTCCGGTGAGGTCGCTCTGGTGCGCTGCTCGTCCGTTGATCGCTTTAAACACTTCTTTTGAGCTCCAAATGCACCCAAATGCCTCCAAGGACTCTATGTGGTACTCCAATACCTGATAAAGACTAATGTATGCAAAATGCAACCTAAACATGGCTAAATCCTAGTCTATATGATCAAAATGCACATGGGTGAATGGATAAACAATGTAAATATGCAAGATATCATAAGGTTCCCACTGCGGCGGATGATGTGACGAAGTGCTTGGGTGGTCAGTTCGAAGATGGCGAATTTGGCATCGAAGAGTAGTTTTAGGGTTTTTCTGTTTCTGTTTTCCCTTTTTGCTTTTTGTTGCTTTATTTAGTATTATTTAATAAAGAAGGGGTCGTAAGTCCCGGTTTGTTTGCTTATTATTATTATGTTTTTGTGAGGCCGATCTTTTGGGCCGTGAGTCAATTTGTTGTAGATACTCTCATCGATGGTTTTGTTGTAACAAAAGATTTTGTTAGCTAGTTTTGTCGCGCTCGTTGGCGGAGTTGGCTGCTACCGAAGACTTGATCAGGGTCTTGGTTTTCGGTAGACTGTTACTGTTTTGCGATTTGTAGATATAAGAAATATGATATGCTCGAACTGTGATATCAAAGAGCTATATTTATTAATATGTCAGATTTTTTTTCGTTACAGACTTGCAAAAGAAAGGCAGTTTCATATTTTTGTGCCGTTGTTGCTCAGGTGTTGCGACGTGCTTCTTATGAGTTTTGTGGCTGGAGGGTGACTGGACTCATGTCGTGAGTTGCCTACGTACCCTCAACGAGGGATCAAGTCATGACGTAGTTCGATTATTTTCCCTAAGACAGGGTCTGTTGGTCGGTGGTTCGTGTACATGGGTACATTTGTTGTTGGTTTTGGCCGCTCAGTTAGGGGTGTTGCTCGATGTCTTTGAAGCTTGCGAGGTAGCATGTTCAGGAGCTCTTCTGACTTCCTCTGATAGTCTCGACTCCTTTCGGGGTTGGGAATTTCAGGCATTGGTGATATGTCGAAGGAATTGCCTTCATGCTGTATAGCCAAGGCCTCCCAAGGATTGCGTTGAACGGGGCTGGACGGTCTATCACGATGAATTCTATGATTTTCCTGATTTCTCCGGCGGTTACTGCGAGTTCGATTGATCCGAGGGAATAGGTGGTCTCTCCTGCGAATCCGATGAGGGGTGTTCGTTCTTATTTTAGGAGTGCTTTAGTGAATCCCATTCTTTTGAATGCGTCGTAGAAGAGGACATCAGCCGAGCTTCCGGTGTCTATCATTACTCGAGATAGTTCGCAGCCACCGACATCGAGTCGTATTACAAGAGTCTCGTCGTGTGGTTTATCAATATTTGTGGTCTCGTTTTCGTCGAAAGTAATTTCATAATCGGGACCTGATAGGGGCTCTCTTATTCCTACGCTGTTTTCCGCTCTTCGTTGGTATGCTTTGATCGAGTTGACTGAATTGCAAAACTTGGAGCCTCCGTAAATGAAGTCGGTTCGTTTTTTGCCTTTGTAACGGTCCGGGAGATTCCATCTCTTAGTCAGTGGTGGTCAGTAGTGTCTCTGCCCCCCCCCCCAGACAGATTGCGATTAAGGGTATGTATTCTGTTTTTTTTTAATCAGTCGGGCGATCGGTTTTTCTAATAGCTCGCGAATTTTGGTCATTTTGTTCTTTCGTTTGAAGTTGAAGATTTTTTCGCGAGGTGACTCTGAGTCTGGGTTATAGTGATTGACACTGGGAGGGGGAGTGGCTTCATCGGTTTTTTCCAATGTGTGGATTGCTATTGTGATCTCGAAACGGATTTTTCCTTCGGTCTGGCTCTTGATTTCGTCGGTTGCGTTGTTGTTCTGCCTCCATGAAATCATGTCGACTCTTTTCTTCGGGGCTGGGGGTAGAGAGCTCGGTGATTCCTACTCGATCTCCCTGCCTTTTTTGTTTGTTGGCCTTTTTTGTTTGTTGGGACTTTGGCCCTTCGGTTGGATTTCGGACTCACTGGCTCTTCTTCTTCTTCTCCGGCTTCTTCGTTGGTTTTCTTATTTTCGTTTTGATTGCGAAGTGCGGCTCGACATTCTTCGGTTGAGTGACCCTTGCGATCATGGAAAGCGCAGTATTTGCTGAGGTCGTATGTTGAAGATTTTTGCGGCGAATTATTTATTGCATAGGAATGTTGCCCTTTGGTGGTTGGTTTTTTAGGAGTAACAGGTTTTTTTGTTGCGTTGTTCTTGTTCGCGCTATACTGTTCTTTCATGGCTGCGACCTCTTCCTCGTTGGTGGCGAAATAAGAGGCTCGGTGTAGGGCGTCATCCAACGAGATAGGTGCTCGTACCGCCAATTCTTCCCTGAATATGGATGAGAACCAAACACCATTCTTTAATGTCTCGAGGGCAACGACTTCGTTCGGATGTGAGATCTTGGCCTTGATTTCTCGAAATTTGTTTATGTATGCTCTTAATGGCTCGAAAGGCACTTGTTTGTGATTCCAGAGATCTGCTTCGGTAACTCTTGTCTCTATTAAGACTGCGTACCGTTTGAGGAACGTAGATACCAACTGGGTGAAATTGTCGATTGAATTTTCTTCTAATCATGCGAACTACTCGAGGGCGGCCCCGGTGAGTTTCTCGGCGAAGAAGCGGCAGTAACTGAAATGGACTTTTCAAGGGTCCTAATTCAAATCATGTAGTATTTAAGATGTCAATCCATTTCTAAGAGTTTTGATGAAAAGAGAATTCAGGTTCAAACTTAATCTAAATGCAATCAAGTGATGAGGTGGTTCAATCAAGCTAACAAGGTTCTAACACTACTAACTAACAACTTTCAATCAAATGGATAAAGGAGGACACATGGGTATAGGAATTTGATGTTAGGTGATTAAGGTTCAATCTAAAATGGCAAGGTTTCAATCAACACATTTCCCTAAGTCTAGATAACAATTCTAAGCAAGTTCTTTGTCAAGATAAAAGCTCATTTAGTCTCATTGATCAAACATCAAATGCCTTTGGTTTGTGTCAATCAAGCAATCATTAAGAACAGATCATTCAACTTTCTAAACTCCCATAACATCAAACACCTTTGGTAGGGTAAGCTAAGAGCATATTAAGTTGGCTCAGACATTTCATCGAACACCTTCCGGGCAATGAAATGTCTAAGTATCTAATCCAAAGTGGCCAACTCTAGATTAGCATTAAGATCACTCAATCAAGCAAAGAAATATATTAATCTACTCTAAATATTCTAGATCATCACTTAATCATCCTAATCATCCTAACCCATGAATCCAAAGATGACTACTCACTCATTATCATGGTAGACACTAAATCACCGAACTACGAGACGGCTTGATCTCCATAAGGAGTACGTAGGCAGTTTGTCAAAAGCCAAATTCAGCTGTCCCCCCCTGGACCAAGCAAGTTACTCTCAAACTCGAAAACATCCGACCACGCCTTCGATGTCTCTGACATATCTCAACCAAGCAAGTTATCTTTTATCCGCGAAAACATTTTCGAATTTCGAAAATAAATCAGCCGTTAGGAAGAAGCAGCCATTGGCATCGCGAGACGTCGCGACAGATGCTTCAAGGATTACTTCTTCTGAACGACGAAAACTGACACTCCGTCAAAAAATGATCAAAAAATGATGAACATCTTAACACATATCTTGCGCAAAAACTCTAAACAACGGCATTTGCCATCAAGTTCGGTGCTGATCACATCGAACTCTCGAACGTCCTAAACAGACATAGTCATCTTACGAAGATGGCTCTCGTACATCCGACACAAGGATAATAGCGCTATAAAAGAAACCCGAAATTTTGGTCCAGCACTTCCGGTTGGCTTAAAAATTGTCTCCGGAGAGATGCTCGATTCGTATCTAACAAGTCATATAAGCCGAGAACCTATCGCGGACTTTAAATTGGTACGAATCAGGTTAACATCGCGACAGATAAATCGATAGCCGGCTAGTCACCGCACAAAATCTTAAACCGAAAGTAAACCTAGGTCTTGCCCCAAAACCCAGTGCACTGGTCTCTAACATCTCAAAGGCATGATATCCAAAAGATACGAGATCCCAAAACCATGCCTCTATGTTTATATTCGACATCTTCAGATATCCCGCGAAGTCGATACCTCGCGGAAAAACTCTCGAAACAAATCTCGAACAAAACATTTCACATCAAAAAAGGATATGAGACGACAACTCATCACCCTTCTTCCACTCTATACGTAAGCTTATGAAAAATGAAACTCGACCATCTTGTCATAAAAGCCGCAGAGCGGCGGGGATTCAAAGCCACAAAATAAGGCCATTTAAGGCCGAAACATCAAACATAAAAAAAATCTCCCGCAAGAGATCTAACCAAAGTTATCCTCAGAGCTCACGCTCCCTCTTCACCCATCGCTTCATCTGAACCTGGAGCCGCTTCACCCCCGAGTACCGGATCCTTCCCCTCAGCGTCTTCTGAACACGTCGGAAGGAGGCACGCGGATTTCAGGTCAGCTAGGATGAGATCGAAATCTCCATCCACAACTGCCAAATCTCTCTTGCAGCAGGACAGTCGGGCAACTTCGGCCTCTTAGGTCGGAGGAGTCTCACTTTGGAACGACTGAACAGGCCATCCCGTCCTCGATCGTGGCCAAGGCTAAATCCCTGTTCCGAATGCACTCGAGAGAGCCCAGAAAGGCGGAGATCTTCGCCAAGCGAGCTTGGAACTCAGAACTAAGAGCGTCCTTGGCCTCTCGTATCCCGCGGCTCACTAATCCTGCATCGCTCTCAATCTGACGCTGAAGACGACGAACCTCTGAAGATTTGGCCTTCCTGGCTTTCTTCTCCTTGAGCAATGAACTCGCCGTCTTCCCGAGATCCCTCTCGAGCTCCCCTATCACGATCTCAATTTTCGACACTTTCACGGAGTGAGAACCCTTGACAGCCGTCAGCATGGCCTCAGTTTCGGACCATCTGCCCTGACTTGTCTTTTAGGAAAATATACAACGATCAAGAAAGTGAGTGAGCGGCAAACCTTTACGCGAAGCCCCGACGCTATGCTCGAGCCTCCTTGCTGCGAAGATTCC
>NC_027750.1:54554220-54554337 GCF_000695525.1 Brassica oleracea var. oleracea | reverse complement strand
AACAACACTAGGAGCGTGCAGCGCTAGAACGATCTCCTTCCTGTCCGGAGGAGACGGCATAGAGTCAGCGGTCCTCTCCTTATCTTCGACGAGAATCGGAGTCGTGGACGATCCAGC
>NC_027750.1:54550732-54554039 GCF_000695525.1 Brassica oleracea var. oleracea | reverse complement strand
CGACGAACTAATTTCTCTCGAAAGGAGAGATGATCGGCAACGCAAGTCGGCGCTTCGACCGGAGAAGTTGGAATCGGCGCCGAAGATGTAGCCTCGCCCATCTCCACATCGGAACTTCGCTTGTCACCATGGGAAGAAGACATGTTAAAAAAAAAGAGAGAGATTTGGAGCTAGAGAGTTTTTGAAGGTTTGAAGAAGGAAAGGTGTGAAGCAAATGAATGACAAGAGCTCACAACTTATAGAAATGGGGACTCAGAATTTTATTTTTTAAACAAAAAGTTTTCTCGAGAATTCTCTTCCGCGGAATTTGAAGTAAACTTCGTTCAAAACGCCTAACTTCGCCAAAATCGTTAAACCGCCCGCAAGAGTCTCGACTCTAACGAGCTGGGGGGCTAACTGTTGGGGTCGAAAACGGTTACAACGAAGTTAACGTCCAAAATCCCCGAACAAGAAAGACGTAGGAAACTTCTCCGACAAATACTTTTTCGAAATAGATTCCTCTTTACGAAAAACCTTAGCGGAAGAAACGCGAATCATCGGACAAGAGCTCGAGAAGGATCGTTATGCAGTGACCAAACGCGTGCTCCGCTCGGTCGCTACGTAGCAACCGAGTTCGAGCCAAAGCTCAGTCTTTGAAGATAATTACGAAGATCGGAAAAAATGGAATATCTCCATTTTTATGCTATGGCGGCTTAAGGGCAGAAGAGGAAAGGCGTAAACCGGTATTGAAGCCAGTATATAAGGGGTCCTAGGCGAGAGGCATGGAGAGAACTTTTTCAGAGAAAACTTAGCACTTAGAGCAATTAGGCAACTTTCCGTTTTTGTTATTTCGAGCTGCGACTCAACTAGGTTTTGCAGTCTTAGGTTGTTAGAACTAGGAATCTTGCCGACAGCTCTCGTGGCCAAGGCTTCTACCTTGTTGTAACGCTCATACGCGGATTCGGAATAAAACTCCTTTTGCTCTCTTTTACGATTTATTATACTTTATCGTTGTCATTATTGTGTTCTGATTGCTTGGCGTGTGGTATTAGCAGATATCCGGGACCTCTGGGAAATTAGGGTTTTCCTAGTTTCCTTATTTAAACAGAAATCGACAGTGCGAATTTCGGTTCCCACAATATGTATGTACAATTCAAGACTCAATACAATATCATCAAAGCAAACATAATCAAATACTTGGTACCTCCCCCAAACTTAGTTCACACAGAGACTGTTAGTAAGTTGAAAGAGATACCCAAAAGAAAGAATAAATGCAAAGAAAAACTGGTATATACATTGGAAAGGTTGGAGTGGTACCTCAAGCGGAGAGTGGAGAAGGAGGATCCTTCCCACTTTCAAGAGTGATGGAGAGGACTTGAGAGGAGCTCTTGAAGCTTGATTGTATCATCTTGGAGTTGTGGAGTGATGATGGCCTTTGCACTTGAGAATGGTGTAGACTTTCCCTGGCATTTGATCTTGTACTCAATAGCCCCATCCTTGAACTTCATTGGGTGAAGAGTGAGAGTGTGTGGCATCATATCAAGAGGTGGAGGGTGAGGTTCTTTCATCATCTTCTTCTTGTCATGAGCAGCCTTTGTGGCTCTACTCACCTCCTCCTTTGTTGCACTTTCCAAGTGCTCATCACACATATCTTTAAAGGACTCTCCATCAAGACCTTCTTTTCCACTAACAACCATTTCATCCTTAATATTTTCAATGGAACGTTCTCCACAAGTGATGGTTCCACAGTACTCAACATTAATCATTGGAGACTTGATTGGGTAGGAGACAACTTTATTTATATTGAGGAGTGTGACCTTCTTGTTGGCAAAGTCAATGCAAGCTCCTACTGTTGTGAGAAATGGTGTTCCAAGGATCAATTGGACTCTCCTCCCAGTTGCCATCTTCAAAACAGTGAGGTCAATAGGAATGGTGCAAGCTCCAATCTTCAAAGGAAAGTTTTTGTACCAATTGAAGTTTTAGAAGAGGAATCCCCAAACATTAGTAAGGATGTGTTTGATTCCACGTTTTCAATCCCAAGACTCTTCACCATCTCCATTGAGATCACATTTACACTTGCACCAGAATCAACAAGAGCCTCATCAAGTGTGAACTTACCAAGGGAGCAAGACAAGGTGAACTGCCCTTGGGTTTCTAGTTTGGGGAAGGACTTTGGTGTGACTGGTGGATCAAGCTGCATAGTCGAGATGTCTAGAAACTCTGCTACTTCTTCTTTGTGAGCTAGAATGTCCTTGATGAGCATCATTTGAACATGAGCATCACGCATATGTGAGATCTCTGGAAGCTTGACTCCTACAGAACTCATGTCCTTTCTGAACTTGGAGTTCACTTTCTTTTGAGCTTTGGTGAGTACCCTTTGTGGAAATGGGAGCTTATCATAAGGTGACTGCTCAACCTCAGTGGTTCCTTTCAACTTTACTTCCTTTAGCCTCTGCACAGCCTCTGTTTCAACTTGATTCTCAGTCTTGTGCTCATCTCTCTTCAGATTCTCTGCTGCAACCTTCAGTTCAACTTGTGCCTTTACCCTCTCCATAGCCTTGTGTTCAGTCTTATCCACAATCTGTGTTGCAGCCTAGGAAACAAATTATGTTCCATACAAGAAGCTGTCAATTGATCCACCTCTTTCTCATGATCACTCAGCTCAATCTCAGAAGAAGTAGTAGAGAGGATAACATTGCAATACTCTTTGAGATTCTGCTCTGATTTTTCTGGTAGAGATCCAAGTGGACGCTTGGAGGTTGAAGGCATAGAGGCAAACTGATTCTCCAAAACCTTGAAGTGAGAGGAGAGTTGTAGGAACTTATTGTTGAGGTCATTGTTGCTTCCATCAACTTTGGTGTGAAGGTTCTTCAGCTCATATCCAATATGCTTCTCACTTCTAGTATGGGACTCCAAGATATGTTTCAACATTGCATAAGTGCTACTCTCTTGTGGAGCAGAAGTAGAAGATCCGGCTTGGCCTTGTGTAGACTGATTTCCTTTGGAGGAGAAGCCTTGAGAGTAGTTTTGCCTAGCTTGGTAACCACCTTGTTGGTTGTTGTAGAAGGGCTTTTGTTGGTAATTGTTGTACTGAAAGTTAGGCTCCTTCTTGTACCATGTCACATTAGCATTCACAAAACATAGCTCTTCTTGACCTTCTAGACCATCAACTTCATGAACCACAACTGTCTCCTCTTGTTTCTGCTCACCAACAAAGTTTACTTTCTCTTGTTTAGCTCTATCAGAAAGAAGCAAATCCATCTTATGTTGTAGAGCCTTCAACTCTCTCTTTGTGTTTGTATCATCACCTCCACTGCCTCTGTTGCTT
>NC_027750.1:54534161-54550471 GCF_000695525.1 Brassica oleracea var. oleracea | reverse complement strand
ATAGCTTAGCAGTTCTTAAAGTAGAGAAGAACTTGGTGAGGAAAGCTTTCTTGCACTCATCCCATGTGGTGATTGAATCTCTTGAAAGGCTTTTCTCCCATGTGTGAGGTTTGTCTCCCAAAGAGAATGGAAACAACCTTAGCTTGAATGCATCTTCAGAGACACCATTGATCTTTGTTGTTTCACACAGCTTATCAAAGTTATCCAAGTGGTCTAGTAGATCCTCCAAGGCAAGACCATGGTACTTGTTGCTCTGGATCATGTTTATCAAGCTTGACTTGATTTCAAAGCTGTTGTTTTCCACAGCTGGTGCTCTGATGCCAGCTCTATGCCCATGGATATTGTGCTCATCATGTGTGCCAATAGCTCTAGCTTGGCGTTCTGGGTGTTGTGGCCTAAGGTTGGCAGCTCCTTGGCCAATGCCCTCTCCATCTTGAAGCTGATTCTGATGTTGATCCATCACAAATCCCAATCTGTCTAAGTGATCATGTTGCTCTTCTTCTCTTTTTCTCCTTACTATCTCCCTTTCAAGTGCTCTAATGTCTTCAACTCTTGGAACTAGGTCTGTTGGGCTTCGGCTCCGTAAGTTCATGCACCTGAGATACAAAAGGGCTAGGAGAGAGTATCAGTACTAGATATAATAATAATAAGACTTAGTCTCAAGTATGGACCAAATCTCAATGTCAAAATCAACTTAGAATTTGCAACGGCGCCAAATTTGAAATGGACTTTTCAAGGTTCCTAATTCAAATCATGTAAAATTTAAGATGTCAATCCATTTCTAAGAGTTTTGATGCAAAGAGAATTCAGGTTCAAACTTAATCTAAATGCAATCAAGTGATGAGGTGGTTCAATCAAGCTAACAAGGTTCTAACACTACTAACTAACAACTTTCAATCAAATGGATAAAGGAGGACACATGGGTATAGGACTTTGATGTCAGATGATTAAGAATCAATCTAAAATGGCAAGGTTTCAATCAACACATTTCCCTAAGTCTAGATAACAATTCTAAGCAAGTTCTTTGTCAAGATAAAAGCTCATTTAGTCTCATTGATCAAACATCAAATGCCTTTGGTTTGTGTCAATCAAGCAATCATTAAGAACAGATCATTCAACTTTCTAAACTCCCATAACATCAAACACCTTTGGTAGGGTAAGCTAAGAGCATATTAAGTTGGCTCAGACATTTCATCGAACACCTTCCGGGCAATGAAATGTCTAGGTATCTAATCCAAATTGGCCAACTCTAGATTAGCATTAAGATCACTCAATCAAGCAAGGAAACATATTAATCTACTTTAAACATTCTAGATCATCACTTAATCATCCTAATCATCCTAACCCATGAATCCAAAGATGACTACTCACTCATTATCATGGTAGACACTGAATTATTAGTTGATCTAAGTCTAACCATGATTAATGATCAAAGCAATCAAGCAATCCCAAAAGATAATGATCACGATTGGATTTTTCACTCCAAAGTGGTCTTTGATTTGATAGATAATAAGATAAGTCACAACTTTGGGATAACAAGGGTATTTATACATCCCTGGAAAACCTAATGGTTTCCATTAAAAAGTCTAAAAAGCCCTTTAAAAACACTAAAATTCGATCAGCTGAAAATGTGACCCGGGTAGAGGTCGGGTCGCCCAACCCGCGCTGGTCTACCTGCGCTGGGTCGTCCTGGGTCGTCCGCGCGGGTCGTCCAACCCGTGCTGGTCTACCCGCGCTGGATCGTCCTGGGTCGTCCAACCCGCACTGGTCTACCCGCGTCAGCTTCCGTCGTCCAGCCTTCTTCGCCCGCGCGGGTAAGGGAACCCGCGGTGGTCTACTCGGGTTCGACCAGGGTTAATATGCCTCTAGTAAATCGATCATAACTCCTCCAATACAGCTTCAAATGACTTGAAACCACTTCCATTATAAATCTAACTCAATTTACTATATCCTCTCAAAATATTAGCAACAGAAGATATCTTTAAGACTTTCATCCATGTTCATCTTTCACCTTTTTGCACCAGAAATGTCTCTAAACACCTCCAAGAGCTCCGTAGCACACTCCAGCCCCTAATAAAGACTCATGTATGCAAAATGCAACCTAAAGATGACTAAATCCTAGTCTATATGATCAAAATGTACAAGGATGAATGGCTAAAATCATGCAAATTCATAAGATATCAGTAACCTGCTTCTTTTTCGTCGTTGGTGAGGTGTGCGCTTGATATTGCTAAACGGAAGGCTCGTACATGGGCCTTCAGGTCTATGTTTCCGGCGTATTCAGGGAATTTCAGTTTCCCGACGTGATGCAGCCTTTCGCTGGCGATTCTGTTTGTGAATGGAGTCCTCGTTTCCTCGATGACCATGTCGATATCGGGAGCAGATTTTGTTGCCATGTGCACGATCGCATGTATCCTTTTGAGCTCGGTGTCGTTCCTTTCAATATAATTCTGGAACGTCCCAGTTTCGCTCGGGATCCCTAAGTCTTCCCTTTGGGGGTCGATATTAACGGGACCACGAAGATCGTGTCTCCGAGCTTGTTCCGTTAGGTTATCGAATCCCGCTTGATGGAAGGTCCTCGTCGCGGATGGATTTCGATTCTCAGGGATAGAATGGTTCGGTGGTGGGATTCGTGTCCTTGGCACCCCCTGCCTCTCCGTTGATCCGTTCTGGAATTGGATCGGAGTGCTTCGTGGGCGTTGGATCCCAGTGTCGATTTCGTCCAAATGCCTTGCGGCGGGGGTCGTTGTGAATTTTCTCTCGTGTAGCGTCCAGATCGAGCGCTTGGGATCTCTGGAGTACCGAACAGTCCGGTGCTGGGGGTTGGACCTCGCTCTTAATGGATCGAGGGGCGTTTGATTTCTTTATCGAATGTTTGCAGCTCGATGCTCTGCGAGTTCCCTTTCAGCTTGGTCCAGTCGGTTAGCAACGGTTTGGTTGGCGATCCTTTGACTACGAATCTCGTCGATTAGAGTTGTCATCATTCCTCGGAGTTCGGTTAGTTCTCCTCGAGTTTGGGCTAGAGGAGTCGGCAAAATTGGTCTGGATTGGGATCGGGTCAGGTCGTCGGAGGATGGTCTGTCTCCGGGGCGGTTCCAAACTTGAGCTCCAGCTCATTCCAAGATCGATGTCTGGTTGATCGGAAGAGATCGATCTTGACTCGAAGTCCCGATTGGAGGGATTCGTTGCGTCTGGGCTGTTTCGGTCGCGTCATTGGCTCCCGTTAACCCAGTTGGTGTCACTCCGGCACTCGAGTCGGGTCCGATAGGATCGATTTCGTTGATTCTTGAAGGCGTGGTTCCGGTGGTTTGGTTGGGATCCATAGTCGTGCTTAGGAAACTTAGATCGGTTTTATAGCAAAGATGTTTTTCGTTTATCTGTCCCACGGTGGGCGCCAAAATGTAGAACCTAAAATCTACACTAAGTATTTGATAGTGATCGGGGGTTTGATTTAGGGAAGACAAAAGATGTAGGCAACGATATCTTTAGAACACAACGATGTTAACAGTTTCAAGTAGGCAAAAACGGACTTTATTGATGAATAAGATCGAATACAATAAGTTGAACTAGATCGAATTACACAAGTGAGATCGGTAAAGGAAAGAATATAAGAACATGAGAAAACAAGGTCGATGTATGTGTGTAGCTCTCTCTAGGGTTTTCAATGTATCTCCCTCCGTGTTCCTCCTTCCTCCTTTATAGTAAGTCGACCCCGTGATGTTCGTAACGGCCCCGAGATTTTCGTCTCTTGTTGCATGATCTCCGCGATCTCGACAGCTCGTATTCTTGTTGTGGGCTTCGGCTTTTCAAGCCCCATGCCTTTGATCGCGGCCCATTAGTATATGCATCAAAATTGGGTCCAACACATTATCAACACGAATAGTTAAGAAAAAAAAATGATTAAAACAAGCTATCCCAATATTAATTTTATACACTGCATGCATGCATGCATGCATATCAATCTGTGAACTATCGTTAGTTCATTACTTCATCTCAGCCCAAAAAGAACTTTGTGAATCTATAAGCCCAATAAAACTTAGATCCATCCTCGAGTCCATATGTTTCATGTTTGAACTTTGAAGAGCACCTCAGCGCTAACCTTCTCTTTGATTAACCTTCTTTTAAGGTTTCTGGGTTTTGAATGGCTTCTCGATGGTAAAGAAAAGCTCATGTTGATTTAAGTTGTAGTCACAATTATAGATCATGAAAACTTTAAGTTGGATCTGAGCAAAGAAAAAAAACAGAACAATCATTTAGATCTGGTCTATATATGCGGGTGTACTTAGTTTGGGGTCTTGTTATCTGTCTGTGTGGATGCAGATTAGGAGGTCTTTCGCAAGCTGTTCTTGGTGAGCCCAATCATTTAAATATGTTCATCGGGCAAGCCAATTTCTACCGGGTGCAGGTCTTGTATTAACTTCGGGTTTTCTCTTTTGTGGCAAGCGTTTTTGTACCGAGTTTGATGTTCCATTGGTTAGTAGCTCTTCTCGTTGTATCAGTTCCAGTTTAGTTTAGCTAGAGTGTCTGTTTAGTTGTTTTTCACTACTCTGTTTCTAGTCTTCCATGTGCTTCTGTAACAAAATGAAAATTGGTAATCAATCATGACATTTTTACCAAAAAAGAACACAACGGAACGAAATGAAGAGCAATGCACCAAGTACCAAATAATAGGGCTTGAATAAAAATTAAATCAAATATAAAATATAGCATGTACTACTTATAAAAGATTAGGTTACATATGCATATGTTATAAATTTTATTTTCGTTTTTATTCTTACACTAACAATACAAGAGTGATCCACTAAATGCCTTTTAAATTAAGGCACAATGGATAGTGAATATATTCTCTGGTTTTCAAAGGCCTTTTAAACATACCTCTCGATATAAAATTAGAAACGGCCCGTTAAAGGAGAGATACAAAGGCATTTTGGATCAAGAGTGACGACCCAATAAATTAAAAGGGTGATGAATCTTTCATAACCAAGTTCCACAATGAGCTAAGCAAGCATATAAACAGCGATACTATTTCTCAATAACATTTTTTGACGTTTCCTCAAAACAAAATTTCATAAAAAAATACAAACCATCGTTAAATATTGGTGTTTGAGTTATATCAATAACAATTAGATATAATATCAAACTTGTGTTCGGTGCGGAAAAGATGCCACCAATAAAATGGATATGAAAACTATTATTCATTGTGTCTTACTGTAATTTTAGTTTCTAAAATTACAATTCTCAATGAAATTCATCTTTGCAATTACTTTATTTAACTCCACACGCAACAGAACTTTCTATATATACGAACTATAAATATGGATTGCAGCAATTTAAGACCAGGTCCGTTTGTGGATAGATTTTAACAAATGATCCAACCTGTCCACAATAAAGTAAAACATTGATTGACAATTTTATAAAATATTAATAACGCAGAATGAAAAAAATGAATGGCTGTCAGTACATTCCATATTTTAACTATTGGCTATTTTATTTTGATTTATTATAATTTAAATAAACAAAAAGGGTAAAACCAGACGCAAATAAACAGTGTAAATAAAATATAAGAATACAAGAATATTTTGAAGACAATTGAAAAGGGATGAGGCGCCTTCCTAGTTTATTAGGGTTTTCGAACTTTCTCTGATATATGAATATTCGTTAGGATTAATTTTGTCGTTATAATCAGGATAAGCGAGAGATATGAACATTAGAAAACATATGAAAAATTCAAAATCCTCATACTATTCTTTGATTTTCGGTAATCAAAGCTTGTTCCAAAAATTTGGAGTTAGAATATCATAACACCTAGAAGATTCTAATTCGACGTGGCGACGTTATAAATCACAATTTTTTTACCCTTTGGGACAAAGGAGAGCAACTTGGTTAGCTTTACATACCCTGAGTGTCTGTTTGTCAATTTTTGCGAAATAATATCTAACCAATAACGTTTTTAAACAAAATTAGAATTTTGATTACAGTTTCTTTTCGAAAAACAAAGTAAAAAGAGTTTCTCTTTACAACGGAGTGGAATATAGCCACGACCTTTTTGCATGTATACTAATACGACGTAAGTGGGCTGTATAAAGAAAATACTCCAATTTTGTCTTCATTAATAGTAAATGTGAGTGAATCTAATAACTTACTGAATAGTTTTTGAATACAAGTCAAGGTGACGCTAAAGGATGGATCCAATCCATGGTTATGCAGAATAAAGAGAGAATGACGTAAGGATTCAGATGTGACGTGACGTGACATATTGGACTTTAGCATTTCAGACCTACAAAAACAATTTTACAACTTCTAAATACTCGTATAATAACAACCTACAATTATATAACTTCAATTTTTGTAATTCTTTGTAGTGGTTTCACCAGTATTAGCACTTAAAAGTTAAAAGTCTACCAAGCTCGCAGGTTTTGAGATTAGAGCTGTACCAAAAGATGTAAATTTACTGTAGTTGAATTAGGTAAAAAGTGTCGTTAGTGGCCTAAAGCTAGATCAGACATGGCATACATAATACAAAAAAACAAGAGAAAAGAAGATACGTCAATATATCGGTCCCTTCCGGAAACATCAGATCAAAATCAATAGTATTGTCTGTAATAAGTAATTAAATACATATTGGAAAAGGCCCAATGGGCTATTTATTCCTTTGTAAGCATGCGAATCTTAATAAAACTATAAAAAATGAGAAGACATGCTCCGTTAAGTGGTCGCTGTCTCCGCTCTCTAATCTTCTCTGTGTATTATGAATTTCTCTGCGTGCAAAATCTAATTTTAGATTTCGTGTTGGATTCTCTATACCTTAGATTCCCAATCTACCCTTGCCATCAAACGTCGATATTAGTAAATATTTCTTTTTTTTTGGTCAAACAACATTAATAAATATCTCTCTTTTCTCTCTCACACAGACATTTATACATTCACCATACATGCAAAATCTCCTGCATTTCTGTCTTGTTCGGGTAATTATGTAAAAGTGGTCCTGATTTCTAAAAGCTTAAACATTGATCCCTGCGAGCAACTTTTTTGTACATGTGTTCATATGAGATACGATATACTTTTTAATTGGAATTATCCATTTAAATGAGTTATAGCATTAATATAGATGACATAACCAACCAAATGTTTCTACTTTTATGGATAGTTCTATATGTTGCACTTGATTGTAGATTCTTAGATAGAGCTAGTTTTATTCAAATCCATACCCAAAAAGCTGGACCAGAATGTTATTCTTGGACTTGTGTGGCTGTAATTATTTAACCTGTATAAATTTGTTTTAAGAGATTGGTGAAGTTAACCTGTATAAATTTGTTTTAAGAGATTGGTGAAGTTAAGTTTGTTCATAATTAAAATGTCGTGATTCTGAGGGAATTAACCTGTATAAATTTGTTTTAAGAGATTGGTGAAGTTAAGTTTGTTCATAATTATGAAAAATATCGATTACTATCTAAGTAAAAAAAAAGAAGAATTTGATTGTACAGCATTAACAGAGTAAGCAAAGTAAGTGAAAAAAAATTATTTATATCATCTATCTGTACTATTAAAGCAAAACTCCTAATCTTCTCTATTAAAAGAGAAGTACTATTTTTATCTACTACAAAATAGTCATACTAAAAGTCTAGGTCCATATATTCAAATAATTTTTTTTATTGTTTACATTAGTTTATTTAATGTATAACATTTCTAAATAATTATAATGATATTAATAACAAATTCATTTTAACTATAAATTTAAATTTTAGTTTTAGAAATAACAAAATCTGTTGAGAGAAAATCTAACAAAATCTTTTTAAAAATTTAAATATTCTTTTAATTAATACACTTATTAATTTCGTAATTAGTAGTATAATATTACTATAAATTAATTTTAATTAAATTTTTATTATAAACAAAATAATGAAATTATATGCTAATTTTATAAATTTTATAAGTATATTCTACATTATATTAAAATAGAAGTAATTACTGAATTGCATATTAAAATTATATTTTTTGTGCAAACATATTAAAATTATGTTGAATTGGTAAACCAATATATTTTAAAAAATACTTTCATTAAGATAAATAAATAAAATATCATTCACCGTTTAAAGTGACTAAAATATCATTCACCTTTTAAAATGATTAATATTCATAAATTAAGTAATATTTTTTACAAAAAAATAAAATTGTTAACATATGTTAAATTTTAATATTTAGAATTATATATCATCTATTAAGTTATTTTTAAAATGAAAGCAATATATTATCATAAATTATTATATACAAAATAATATAAAATTTTATATCTATAAATGAAATGTTACCTGCATAGGTGTATAATTATATATGCACATCATGCCTTTTAAATTTATTTACAAATTTATGACATTCCTATATTTATGGTTAATAAATTTAATTATTTCAACTGAATTACTATATATTTCTACTGTAGCATTTAAGACTTCAAAGTATACATTATTGATAATTACACGGTACATAAATTACTGGTTCGGTATTGGTAATACCGTAATACTCTGAAAATTTTAGAAAAGCATAATTATAACAAAACTGGATCTCACACGGTCCTTTTTATTTACTACAAGAAGATCCATCTCGAATTTTTAACAACCATTTTTCATATTTAATCACTTTGGGCCTACTTTAATGTTTTACAATTTTTAATAAGATATTATTGTTTATATGGTAACAATACACGTTTTACATGTTTTACACTTTGGTCCTACTTTAATTTTTTTTAAAACACTAGGTGTTTTCCTGCACTGATAAAATTTTACATTATATTTAAAAAAAAAATTGTTAATATTTTAGATTTTATTATTTTAAACTAATATCTTAATAAAAATACTAAATACTAATTTAGTTAAACATAGAATTAAGATAAAATAAACAATTTGATTTATTTAAAATTAATTTCAAGTTATATTTAAAATTATAATTTACATAGATTTTCATCTATTTATTTTGGTTAAGATAAATTAAATTAACTTGTATACAGTAAAATTGATATAATTGTTTTTTATAATTATCAAAAAATAAATTAAAAATAATTCCTAAAATTTTTAGATATCAAAAATAAACAAATGATATCACGATTAAAAATTAATTTTTTTTTAAAAGATTGTATAACATTTTGAAAATATTTTTTTAATGATAAAATTTTTATGATTATAAAAATATATTTAAATACTATTTCAAAATTTTAAAATCTTTTATATTTCTCTTGTCATATTATTTAATGACATATTTGAATAGATTTCTTTTAATGATGATTTATGAGTTATTACCATATTATCAAAACTTACCAAAAATTGAAATTAACATTAAATGTTGTTATCCATATCACTTTTAACCATAAGTCATGTCATCAATTTTAGTATGCCTTGTAACATTTTTTTGATGAAAGTGACTGTGAAGATGACATGTGTGAAATCACTTCACAAATAATGTTTAGGGGACTAGGGGATTTGTTTTAAAACATACATTATATTGTTATAAAACCTTTCAATAAATAAAGAAATAGTATATTGTTATAGGTATTAATAGTAACAATCAATAAACCAAATGATAACAATTTTAGCTAGAGGGTAACAATCGCATATTTATATATGAAATATATAAAAATGGTAACAAACACAGGTCAGCCCATTTAATTAACTAATCAAAATAGGATTTTAATAATTTGAAATTAATTCGCAAGCTCAAATATAATTAAAATAATTTATTGTACAATTAAAAAGCCAAATAATAGTTGATTTATAGGTATAAAAAATAAAATATGAAACTTATAATATTTACAACAATATATTATTTATTTAAAAATTAAAATTAGATTTTTAAATTGAAAAAATTATGCGCTTTGAAAATGCGGATTAAAATCTAGTTTACTCCATAAAATTCTCAATCAATTGGAATTATATTTTCTCTTAGTTACTGTTTAAATTGACTTTCATTATTATTCTAGATGCGATGAGAGTAACAATATTTTTCCTTTTTCACATTTTTCTCTCATTTTCTCTTTATACAATCCTTGTTTAAATCCCGAAATTACCAATCACAACTATATTCGGGTGTATTTCTTACTTGAACATAAGGTGCAAATCTCAATGTAACTATAACTTAAGATGTTTGAAGAATCTAATGACATCTTTAGTTATATATATTTTTCTTTAATTAAATTTTGTTGTATAATAAACCTTTTTTTACAAAATTAGTGCCATTGCAAATTTTACATTAATTTATCTATTTTATCCTTAATTAAATTAAATGAATTATTAAAATTATAATAAAAAAAGAAAAAAAATTAATCTGCGTGAAAAAAAATCATAAACAACGTCCAATTTGAAAAAAATATATACTAGTATATTACGAAGTTTATATTTTTTCTTCTCTACTAAGATTAATAAAATAAAAGTATATGTCTAACTGTGTAGTGTATACTTCATTAGATTCTTCCAAATTTTAAGTTATAGCCTAACTGTATGTCTTAGTATCTATCTAAATATACTTCCACATTTCATTAGATTTCATTAAGGCCTTATAAATCTGCAATGACTATTTAATTTATAATCGAAACCAATGACTATGAACATTTTCACGGGTACAATAGTCATTCAATAGTCGTCTCTGTCCCGAAGATCTACAGCTGCTTCGCCTGTTAACAGAAAATAAGTAAATGGTGAGAGATCTCGTGTGGCGTTCCGTTTGCCTTCTCAGTCGCGAATTGGGGGGTTGTTGACATTTTGTTTATCTCTTCGTTTGATTATTTCTTTGTCAGCTATCCGTGGCTTGATTATAACTTTCGAAGTTCATTTACGATTCAAGGAAAAATAAAGACAAGTATCATGAAAAAGACATAAACACCAGTCGGACCCAATAAAACTAAAACTAATTGGATACAAAGCCACTATTAATTTTGATGTTTGGTGGAATTGTTAATCATTACCAAAATCAAAGGAAGGAACAAGGGACCTCTACGTGCATATGATTTCCCTCCCAAACAACTGCTCCCACTACCTTTTTTCCTTCCAACAAAATCATCCACATTAGAAAATCTGTCTCTTGTGATCACTTTCATGCAAAGAAAAAAACAATCATCTTAGGTAATTTCTTTTGTAATCTCAAATTATTGCTTTTCCGGTTCTATTATTTAATGATACTATTATTTGGTAAACATCTTATCAATAATTATTATTCCTTAACTTTACCTGATATCTCTTATTTACTCTATTAAAATAGAATCATATTTTTTATCTACCATACACAAGTCTATGTTAGACCATTCATTAGAAATTTAACTAAACATCCTAAAATTATTCATATATGATATTCTCCTAAAAAAAACAATATACATCTAAACAATAACATTTCTAAGAAAAGATAAATATATTGTCATTAGTTAATTATCACTTGATTATTTATCATATTTAATATAGACCATATTTTATATATTCCAATAACTAATTTTGAAATTAAATAGTATAGCCCAATTCTTTTTAAATTATAAAATTAAATTTTTATATAAAACAAAATAAATAATATTTTATTGGTTGTAACATTATATGTTGATATTTTTAGTAAAAATAAAAATATTAAACTGAAATATAATATATTAAATAAAAAATATTTTAAAATATAACAAAAATAATTTAATTTATTAACATAAAACATTTCGAAAATAAAAATTTCTTAACAAAGAAGCTAATAATTTTTTTTATTAATTCATATAAAACTAATGTTTAAAATTAAACTATTAATTTTGATGTTGCATTTTAAATTAATAAACAAAAATACTTCACTAATATATGATTATATACATAAAATTAATATTAGATATATATCTTTATAACATATTTTATATTTTAAATATTAATTTAAAAATATAAATATATCCGCACGGATGTGCGGGTTAATATCTAGTCTTATTTTAAGGTTATGTTGATTTCATTTTTAGTTGATTCATATTTATAGTTGATCGTATGTAATATAAAGTTTATTTGTCCCTTGACCCAATATATGGTGAAACTAATCTTTTTTTTCGGTAAAGCTAATCCTATCATGTATCATCAACTATAGCCTAATATATTCATTTAAAAGATAATTAATTTTAATGCTTTAATCATTAAAATAAAAGTTTTTTCCTGTAAAGGTTACCACCGCTTAATCCATCATTAGGCAAATATTAACTTTGATCAAAAGTGTTTATTCAGAGAAATCTTTTTGACACAGAAGAAACTGAGAACATTTAAATAAATAAAATCTGATAGGGGTAAATTATTACATGTCTTAACGTAAAAAAATATCAGTTAACCAAATATTTTATCTTAATAAACAAAAATCTGTATCGATCAAGACTGTTAGAGCAAACTCAATGGGGATTTATTAGCACGAGCTTTTTAAAATACATATATATCTAATCTATTAAAACTGAAGTACAAAAATGAAATAGCCCTAAGTTTTTCACAATAATTACCAACTTATGTCATTGGCTTAATAAACTTAATAAACTGCTGTTTCATAATATTCCTAAACTACCTAAATAATTCTCGGCACTTAACCTTAATTAAATTGTACCTCATCCAAATGAACCAAAATTAACTCCTATAAACCCATCTATATAACGTCATTCTCGCCAGCATGCTTTGGTTTATCTTGGTCTGCATAATGAAAACCAATTGTATAAATATTTAACCATATAATTCGATCCAATCTATATCATGCTTACAAAATCGTGTAATACGTTGTTGTGCTATCAATGAACTTTTTCTCATCTAAACTATTAATTTCATGTAGTGTTGTGTTTACTCGGTTTTTTGTTATGATCAATCTTATGTTTTGTAACAGCATATACATTTTGATCTATCAAACACGTATAAAATGTTATTTAAATACTTAGTTAGGTTAGTTAGTATCATAATAAGATATTATAGTTGGTATCATTAGATATTATCGGTGAACAAAATCAAAACTGATAATTTATTATTTTCCTAAATTCAGTAATATTCCAAAAATGTTTCCTACTTCCACGCAATCATCATAAATAAAATGATACCAAGCAACTAACATAATCGAGAGATCCTGTTTCAAAACTTGCAAATGACGTATAGCTAATCTTTGAAACTAATAAATTCGATTATTCCTAAACTCAATAACATTCCAAAAAAAAATTCCTATTTCAAAGCCGTCAACATAACAAAAAAAAAGGAAATCAATTGGGTTTTTGAGTTTTCCATAATTTATAATAACTTAAAACCATATATAGTTGTGATTTCCACTCTTTGAGATTTTTAACATATATTATAGCACCAAAAATATAGGAACTTCCTTAATTAAACGATTCTATTCTTTTGAATATATTGTCCATTAGAAGAAAATAGAATAGGGTTACAGTGATTTTGCCTCTAAATACTATTGTAAAGACAAATATAGAATTGGGTTGAAGATGCTCTCAAGAGAAGTGGAAAAGTTAAAGTTGTTGTTTTTTTATTCGCTAGACTAAACTGATTTTTTTAAAAAGAAAATGTCACATGTCAAATAAAAGTCACAGGTAATAAGCGGCTCATTGTTAATAATGTATGTTGGGTTAAAATGTACAACAAGCCTTTTGTCTAGAATATGTTTTTGTATTTTTCAATATCCATTAATAAGCCCAATTTTCTAAGTTTTTTTTTTGTCAACGCCCAATTTTCTAAGTTAATAGGTAGATTTAAGGATTTTACAAATTAACATAATAAAAAAAATACTAATTACAAATAAATTACATAAAAATTACATAAAAATTACTAAGAACAAAATTTGTAATTTTTAAACCCATAAAAATAATTTCTATGAGTATGAATACATCTTTTACTTCATGTTGAACATATAATAATATTCTACGGGTGTTTTTCAATTTTTTTATTTCATAATAAATTTAGTGTGGAAACTTTTGTGAAACTTTATTGGTATATACTACCAACTGATAACAAATTAAATAACATATAAAAATAAATTGAATAAAATATATGTTGTTATAAATGTACATTATATAAACATCAAAATGTATACGATATATTTAAATAGTTATTACAAAATAAAAACTGAACATAATTTAATTAAATATTTGTAGAGACAACCAAAATGCTATTATACAAAAGATGAATTACATATGATATCGTTTTGATTGTTGAATATAAAAAAATGTTATTATGCAAAAGGGTTCAGATAAACTCGGACCAAACTAAATTCGGTCAGAAAAATAGTATTGAATCCGAACCAAAACTGGTAAATATTTGCACGGATTCAAATTTTGTATCTAAAGAAATAGAACTGAATTTGATCCAAACCGTAATATTACAGGTATCTGAATATCTCTGAATCATATATATATATATATATATATATACTTAAATATATTAATTATTTTTAGATTTAAATATCCAAAATATATAAAATATTTTGAAATTGTCCAAAATACTTAAAAATTATACAAATAGTCAAAAATAAATATTTAAAATAGGAAAACAATACTCAAATCACCAAAAATACTAAAAATATATATTGATTCTCCATCCAAATATTCAAGTCAAACTAATTTTTATGTTGAATTTAGATATTTTGATATGTTATTCAAATACATATGTTATATATTAATTTTATTTTTATATTTTTAGAAATTCAAGTATATATAAATTTAAATGTTTAAATATAATTTAAATGGGTTATCTTAATCCGAATCGAACCCGAAAAGATCTGAACCGAACTTGGACCGAAATTTATAAATACATGGGGTGAATTCTTCAAACTCAAAAACCCAAAATCCGAATAGACCCAAACCAAACACGAATAGATACTAACATTGTATAAATACATTTGAAAAAGATAATTAATCATATTTGATTTATAAAAGTTAAAGTAAACATCTGCGCGGACGCGGATCAAAATCTAGTGTATTGTTAAAACCTTAGGTTGAAAACCCCCATTAGGGTTTGCTCTTATGTCATTAAAAATGGCGGTTCTAAGTCGAGAAATAATATTTGTTGTATATAATTCTCATTTGAATTCCCTCTGCTGCAGGCTGCAGGTATTTGACCGACGACTATACGTTTAAAGCAAAATTATCCAACAGAAAGAAAATGTTTCTAGACTTCTAGTGGTAAGCATAAGATATAATCTTTTCTTTTCTCTCTCTAAAAAGAGCTCCAGCTTCTCTCTAAGCTTCGAATAATCTGATACCGCTTTTGGTGGCTGGTGGCTTTATGCCGCCGGTCATCAACCATCTTTTTGTTTTTTGTTTTATGTAAAATATAATTCGATCTCACGATCGACTCTCTTTTTCGCTTGGCGAGTTTCTCCTTCGCGATGGCGACTTTTGTGGTGATGGAATAAAGTCCGATCATCTATGATCGGTTTTATTGGCTCTTCACTTGAGCTTATTTAAATTCCGTCCAGCTTTGAATTGGTTCTCATCTTCTTCCCGGATATGCATGTATTTCTCTCCTACAGGAATCAATCTTTTCTCTCCTCTTAAGGAACCAATAGATCGGTCTTGAAGAAAAGTATCCTGAACAGAGAGAAAGAAGTGATGTTGGATTCAATTTGATGGCTTCATGAAGATTTAGTAGAGTTGGCACCTTCATGGTGGTCTGACAAAAGATCTTTCATCAAGTCAATCTGATTAGTCCTAGGTTAATTATATGTAGATGAGGGAGGTTCCGATTAGGTCCGATGGATGTCGATTCCAGATCTTTCCCCCAGATGCATGTCTCATACACGTGGCAACGGAGGATGAAACGGTGAAAGAAACGTGTCTCAGCTGCTTCCTCACGAAGACACTAGTTTAGGGTTTTCGTATTGGGCTTACACCCATCGTTGTAACATGTATTTAATATGTATTGGCCCAATCTTTATTATGAAAAACTAATGAAAAAAAAAAAAGACTTCTAGTGGTAAGATATAAGCATAATTTTTTTTCTTTCTTAAAATTTTAGATTACTGGGAAAAACTCTTATGAAAGGTTAATAAAGTAATGTAAAAGTATAAAAATTATAAGGTTTAACAACGATGAACCAAACTCCAGGCCTTTGCTTGGAAGTTGCAAGCGCCAAGGAAGATGTGTCATCTTGTATGGCAATTGATACACTACAAGAAAACATAATCTTAACGAGGGCGGTTTTCCTCGTTAGTTCGTCGTAAAAGAGGCTTTACGACGAATTAGCGAGGAAGCGCGTTTGCTCGTTACTCATCTGTCGTAACACATATTTCCTCGCTAATTCGTCGTAACTTAGCGAGGAATATATTTCGTCGTAAAGACGAAGTTTCGTCGTAAA
>NC_027750.1:54532135-54534103 GCF_000695525.1 Brassica oleracea var. oleracea | reverse complement strand
AGTTCCTCGTAATCTACACGTAAATACCTTGAAAGATTTTCCTCGCAAAATACACGTAACAACCACGAAAGGATTTCCTCGTACAATACTCGTTTATCTTTTCTCGTTATTTTCTCGTAAATGTTTCCTCGTAAAATACTCGTTGACTATTTCTCGTCATTTCCTCGTAAGGTTTCCACGTAAAGAGGTCGTACATTAGCTACGAATTTACTTCGTTTTTATTATTTTACACAATTTAAAAATATAATTAAAATATAATTAAAATTATTTAATTTAATAATAAATTAAAATATAAAATAAAAATAAATCAATATGAAAATATTTTATATATAAATAAGTTTTGAATTTATATAATACAACAACCGAAAAAAAAAACTAAGAGTCGTTCATCGCCTGGTAGAATTCATCACCCCCTCCTCGTAACATCCGCCTTGTTATGTACGTCGGATGACTCGCCTTGAATGGGATGTTGTTGTCGCATGTTCCTCAACATGGACTCCCATTCCGGATTTGTGGCCGCAATAACGTCCAAGAAGCCCTCGACTCCACCCATACGAGATTTTGTCGCGGTCAACTCGTTACGCAGCTGAGCGGACTCTCTACGCAGCTCAGTGACTTCATCATCCCGTCGCTGACCATAAGACGATGTCGCTCTCGGAACATCATTGACGGAACCAATACCCAACGTCCGTCCCTTTTTTTTAGGGACAACCTTAAAAACAAAAAAATAAATATTGTAAGTAAATATTTAAAGTTAAATTAAATGAATAATTAAAAATTAATTTTTTTGAAAATTTACCTCCTCGTAAATCTTATCCACTTCAAGTGTGGATAAGGTGACGGGTAATCCGTCGGTAGACTGCTGGGTCAGCTGAGTCTGGCGGTCTTCAACCCGAGCAACTACGTCGTTGTAGATTTGCTCGGACTTGCCATCTACAAATACGCCCGCCTTGTTCTTGTGGGTCCTCTCGTAAAGTTCCATAAGAGACGGGAGATGTCCCGTCTCTTTGGCCTAAAAAAAACAGTTAAGAAAGTTAGAATAAATTAATATAATTATTAAAAAAATTATTTAATAAAATATTTAATTACCATTTCCAAACGGACACCGGCGTGGGGTTTTTGGCCCGTAGTGTGAAGCATCGGCCCGTTCCCGTGCTCATCAACCGTGTTACGGGGGTTAGAGCAAGCCTGGGCGATTCTAATCGAATCAGGAAGGCGCCAATAACGGATGAGGCCATCCCACACATCCGTGGTGAGCTCAGCGGGTTTGCCACGCTCATACCCCTTCACGATCCAGTCACCCTTCCAGTTGGAGACCGTGTCCAACAAGCGAACTTTCGCCTTCGCGTTAAACTTCTTCCTCACCCTCTCAGTGATCCCCAAAGCCCAATTATATTTTTGCTGTTGGAAAAAATAAATTAACAATTAGTTTTTTAGAAAGTATATATATAAATCATGAAAAAATTAAAATATATATAATTAATTAATAGAAACTTACAGCGTAAATTTTGAACCACGTCTTTCTGACGTAGTGAGGCGTCTTACTCCAGTTTGGATGTGCCATGGAGAAGTAACCCTTGATCGTGTCGGTTACGTCCGATGCAAGACATCCGTCAACCCCCCACCTGGAAAATACAAATTTAAAATATAAATTATTTTTAATGTTCCTCAGCAAAATCCTATTCAAATTATAAATATTTGAAAAAAATATGAAAATGAGAAGATAATAGAATTAATGTGGGCGAGACTTACGTATTATAATTGCTGGAAGTCTTGCCACATGTTAATCTGGTATTTCTCTCCTTTTCTTTTTTTTTTAGTTTTTACACTACGTGATATTTACGACGATTTGTACTTACGTGGAATTAACGGGTTTTATGTTTAAATCCTTTTACGTGGTGTTTACGACGATTTCTGCTTACGTGGAATTAACGAGTGTTATGTTTAAATCCCTAGAATCCGAAACCC
>NC_027750.1:54514510-54530186 GCF_000695525.1 Brassica oleracea var. oleracea | reverse complement strand
CGTGAAACCTCTATTTATTAAATGCTTCCAAACATTTTCACGATTTGCCAGTTTCGAATTGTTGCATTTCCGACAAGGACAGAACATCTTACCACTTTCTTGGGCGAGCGGTGTTGAATCTGCTTGATGCATAAATGTCTCCAGACCCGCAAGGTATTCTTTCGTCACTCTCCCGTTAGCATCTCTATGCATATACATCCACTTCCGCAACTCGTAAATAGTCCCGGAGCCAGCCATTTTTTTTTCTTTCACGTTTTTTGTTGTTGGTGTGTTTAAAATGATGTTCAAACATCCATATTTATAGGAAATTTCGAATCTGGTAGTTACAAGTTTCCTATGAATTTACGACGAAAATTAATTAGGTGGCAAAAAAAAACGTGTAACACCTACAAAGTTGGTGGATTCAAAAATTTCCTCGCTAAATACACGTAAACTATTTCCTCGTAAATAACACGCAAAGTTTACGTCGTATTTACGAGGAAATAGTTTTTTCCTCGTAAAATACTCGTAAAATTACATCCACTTTACAACGAAACACTTTTGTCGTTACGTTACGAGGAAATAACGATGATTTTAGTTTTTCACTTAAATTCCTCGTAAAGTCGACGTAAATTTACGAGGATTGTTTTTCCTCGTTAAATTTCGTCGTTAAGCATGTGTTTTCTTGTAGTGATAACGGGTCAGGTAGCAGTAACGAGGAATCTAGCAAGGCGTAATATGAGGTGCGATAATTATTGCCCAAGGTGTGGGGAAATAGAGGAATCTGTAACCCATGCAATATTTGAATGCCCTCCAGCATTGCAAGTATGGTCTTTATCTGCAACTCCTACAAGTCCAGGTATATTCTTAGTGGCAAGCGTCTACACAAACATAGACTATCTTTTCTGGAGGAAATATAATATCATTGCACCGGATCGAGACAGGGATCCTTATCCCTGGATAATATGGTATATTTGGAAGGCTCGTAATGATAAGCTTTTCAGGGGTATAAACAGAGATCCTTTGAAACTCGTTCGTTATGGAGAGAGTGAATGCCAAGTCTGGTTTAATGCAAATGAGATGAAACCGCCACAAGTACATGCCAGTAATAATGAGGAAAACCAAGTCTTAAGCTTGGGTAATATCTGTCTATTAGACGGATCCTGGAAAGCTTCTGAACGCTTTAGTGGATGTGGATGAGTCTGGATGGATAGTAGGGAGAACATACAACTTATGGGAACACGAAACTTCACTCGATGTGAATCAGAGTTGCATTCGGAGGTAGAAGCGATGCGATGGGCGATGGAGAATATGCTTCAACACTCGCCGTGCTAGAGCTTTGGAACAGACTGCAAAGAGCTGATTGCAATGCTAAATAACCCCCAGGAGTGGCCAAGCTTTGCGACAGAACTGGAGAAGATAGAGACGTTGAAGATTTGTTTTCCGGACTTCAAAATCAACCATGTGCCAAGAGTGCGCAATCAGCTATATGATTTTTTAGCTAAGACTGCTAGAAATTTTCGTAGAGAGTTACTTTTCATTGGTTGTTCTATTCCGTTTGAGTAATAGAATTGCCGTTTGACGTCAAAAAAAAAAAACAACGATAAACCAAACTGCTTCGATTAAAGAAGAGTTATGATTTATGAAATTAGTACAGTGACCGAACTTAGTTATAGTTTAGGTTTAATGAAAGATGATAAAGATAATCGGAATTAAAAGACAAAAAATGCGTTAGTTACAATAAGAATGGAAAAACAAAACCAAATATATACCAACGTCTAAAACGATTCCATACACAAATTTATGTTTTTGGCTACTATTTTTTGTATATTCCGACGGCAACACAAAATATTGATCAATATTGACTAAACTATTTCCATTTTTAAATTGGAAAGCTCTGATGCATAATAAGTCAAAGTGATTAAAGATGGATGGGTGGTTCTTCAGCAAAACGGCGCCGTATAGGTGTCTTATCCTACATTACAGCTGGTCGTGGCAGAGATCATAGGGCCTACGTATGTTTGAGGTTTACTGTACGTAAGACTTTATAGAGATCTAGTCAGAGCATCCCATTAGTGAAACTTGGTGGGGGGGGGGGGGCTCGGGAAAAATCAACATAATTGATTATTATTATTTTTATTTTTTTGCGTTTGATTTTTTTTTTTAAGAAAATAAATAACCAAACCAATCGCGAACGGTCACGTGGTGTGAAACCCGCAAAACAGTGATGAAACGGGTTCACAAGGAAGCAGTTTTGTGAGACAGGTTCATAAAATTAGTGGATCCACAAATATTATAATTTTTTTTTTTTTTGAAAATGCGAGAGATTGGGGAGTGAACCCCTAATAGAATGCTCTTCTCACTGTAAACCTAAAAAGACTAAAATCAAACTCGTAACATGTATACAACACACACATGCACATTACATATAACTTAGTTTTCCAAAAATTATAATCTATGAAAAATGTTCTAAACAACTGATTTCTTTCTAGTTACATATTATTCGAAAACAATTTATTCGTTTCGTGCATTGGGCTTTAGTTCGTCCTTTTCCAAAAAAAATCTCCTTAACTCAGCATGGTATTAAACTCTTAAATATAATTTGTTGCTGAATGTACAAACATGTCACATATATAGAGACAGCATTGTGTACACATATTATTGTCTTATGTATTACCAAATCAAATATAAATACGAGTAGCTACCCACTTGGTTTGAGGATTGTGGAAGATAACGATATAAGAAACTGCAGCTCAAATGATGCAGAGTTATATATGTCGGGTCATTTAGAGCGGTGACCAAAATTTTCGTCGTAATTTCTACGGTCGCTTATGAGAAATTTTGGACTTTTCTTTACCATTTTGTCTGTTTATAGGTTTGTATTCGTATTTCTTTTTTCCAATAATATGATATGTAATGTTCAAAAAAATAAATAACATGATACGTATGTTCACGATAAGTAAAAGGGAGAATTTGTAGGATATTTATAAGAGGTAACAAAATGTACAATATAGCCATGCTATGGTACATGCCTACCTAAGTCACAGGTTTCGTCAAAAATTGACTAAAATCGCCCTGCAAGCGTGTGCGCTTGTGGAAGCCAACGAAAGGTAATAGCCATGTGCTTAATTTTGTTGTACTAAACCTATGCATAGAATAGTCCGCCATTTCTATAACTGAACACCAAACTTAATAATTTAAAGCACTGTAATTTTCCGCTCAATTTGAATGTAAGCTGTAAATTGCAAGCATTATAAGCATCGGTAACAAGTGCAGCGGAGTTATGATTAACGGGGTGGCAGTCACCGCAACTGATAATTCTCCATGTCTGGTTTGTGAATAAATAAAAATAGACTATACTGTCGTCAAAGTATGGGCACTTTGCCAAACGAACTTTGGCCTTCAATTTTGTTTAGGTTTCACTTTCCTATGCAAAGGTGAATAAGTTCCTACGTATTGAATGTCTGGTATGAGAGATATTGAACCATATCAAATAGGGAACCTACGAAAGATATGTACTTTTAAGACAAGAGAATAAACAAAAGCTTGGATGTTGCATGACAAAGAAATGCATAAGGTCGGGTCCAAAAAGGTTGTCCCACAGATGGAAACTAGGAAAGCTTCATTTACGGGGAATAAGAATAGTATTTGAACTATAAGACGGTGTTTGTCTTAGAAATCCGCATTGGCAGGCCACAGAGCTTTGGAAACGGATGAACTTGACGTCGCATATGCCAAGCGATATAACCTCTTACCATAAAATGGGGGCAGAAATGGTTGATGGAACATGGAATTTCAGATTCGGCAAGCAATCCTCCACCATTATTGCATGGTTGATGCATGCATAACATGTGCAACATAATAAGCAAGAACGTGGTTCTATTAAACAAAACATATATGACGGAATGGTGGTGTATAAAAAAACGCGAACAGTAGGCTATATTATATTCAATGTAGTATGGTCACATTATCAAACACACAAATGACTTTCAATACAATATGTTTATATTCTCCTATGTGTTATTGAACATAGGGCAGAGCATTCACACCATTCAACACAATCATGGAAGCACAACGTATCTAGATCACACTATTTTAAATTCTTTTGGGTAACTATACTATGAACATCTCTCATATAGTATAGTCCTATCATCACACGACATCATTGTCTCCTCAACACCTAATCAGAACTTTCTGTGGGAAAAAACGAAGAAAACACTTAAACTGACAGAATTTGAAAAAAACAGATGTTACCAATTTAATTTTTGTCAATACAGGACGAGATCGGTTTGAAACTTAGATTATATGAAATCAAACCAAATTTACCTTGATTCATTGGTTTTGAAAACTCAATCGTGCCGGCGTGAAATTGAAAGAACCACTGGAACCCTAACTTTCAATATCCTAGTTATGCCGCACGACCGAACCGTTCATCGCTAGTTTCAATTTTTCTATTTTTGAACTCAAATTTTCATGCACTCTCTTCAAATTCCTCTTCTTTGTCGCTAGCAAGAGTTTGGAAAAAACAATTTTTTTCAGTTTCCAGAATAAAGAGAAAAAATACTCATTCACGTTTACACGCACAAAAAGGAGTATTTTTGACACTTTCCATAACTATATATAACATATCATAGCCAAAGTGGTGATATGTGTATAAACTTAATTCCTCTTTTTCTTATGTATATCTGCTCCAATTCCCCCAAGTAAAATGATTCATTTCAATATTTAACTTTTTGTGTGTTTCTAAATGAGTTATAAAAAATGTTAAAGCCTAATGGAATACAATTTATAAAATGTTTCGAGAGTGCGTTTGAATGTCCTAACAAAAAAAAGTTATAAACTTTAAAATGTATTTTGATATATTTTGAAAAATTTAATATGATACTCCTTACAAGTGTTCTGTGTGTTTTACTGATAGCTGTACTGGAACCCTTGTTCTAAAACGCGGCGATTTGAAGCGATTTCTCGGCGATTATGCGTTCTACGCCCATGAACCGTGGCAAATCAGTCTGATTCGGATAAAAAAATCGGGAAAAAAAATTATGGGTTTATGGAACTCGAAATTGACTATGGCATCACGAATCTATCATATTTTCTTGTTAATAACAAGGAAACAAAGGTTAATCGATGTAAATAGCCAAGAAACTCGAAAAATCATGCTGAAAAAATCTGGAGCGGCTATGACTAGGGTTGCAGATGCAAGGAAGAAGATGAAACTAGAATTACAATTTTACCCTTCATTAATAAAAAAGGAAGAAAACACACGATAGTGCATTAACTGAGTTTCGAACCCGAGTTTATTCACGAGTTGTTGCACACTATACCGCTGGACTACAGCAATCTACACATTATGATTTCAAAATGTATTTATCTAACCCGTAATCAATAACTACTCTAAGAAAAAATCCCCGATTACTTTCCGATTTTTTCCCGATTTATTGTTAACTCGCTAGGTCCGGATCGACTGCACACGTAGCGACTAGCGAGTTTCCGAAATAATAAGTGGAAGGTGGGGATTTGTAGGGCTAAAAGCCTAAAACCCAAAATAATTTTTTTTTGAAAAAAAGTGAATAAATAAAAGAAACGTCTTTCTCGATAAGAACACGGATCCCAACATCTTCAAACAGCAAATGTGTGTGCTTTGTTCTTCCCTCTTAGAATAATATAAGAATACTCTCAAAAACCTCTCCTATATCCTCAAGTCCCTTCCTTTTCTCTTCTGATCCGCAACAAAGAAAAAGATCGTGTGTTCGTTGTTTAGCTAATGATTGCGATTTAGCTTACCATTTCGTGAGATTAAAAAAAAAAAAAAAAGAAGAGAAACATTATAGAAAGAAGAGACGCAGAAGAAATGAAAATGAAGTCTTTTTGTGATAATGATGATAATAATCATAGCAACACGACTAACTTGTTAGGGTTCTCGCTGTCTTCAAATATGTTGAAAATGGGAGGAAGTGAAGGAGAAGCTCTATACTCATCTTCGTCTTCATCAATTGCAACTTCTTCTGTTCCACCACAACTTGTTGTTGGTGACAACAGTAGCAACTATGGAGTTTGCTATGGATCTAACTCGGCAGCTGGGGATATCTATTCTCAAATGTCCGTGATGCCACTCAGATCTGATGGTTCTCTTTGCTTAATGGAAGCTCTCAACAGATCTTCTTACTCAAATCACCATCACCATACACAAGGTTAATTAATTTAACGTTGGCATGATAACATGTTTGGTTTTCAAGAATTTATGTTTTATTTTCTTTATTATAACGTTTTTTTTTCTGGTTTTTTGGTGGTTTTAGTTTCATCTCCGAAGATAGAAGATTTCTTTGGGACCCATCACAGCAACACAAATCACAAAGAAACCATGGATCTTAGCTTAGATAGTTTATTCTACAATACCACTCATGAGCCAGACAACAACACAAACTTTCAAGAGTTCTTTAGTTTCCCTCAAACCAGAAACCACCACGAGGAAGAATCAAGAAATTACGAGAGTGTCCCTGGTCTGACACATGGAAGAGGCCCTTTTAATGTAAGGGTATATGGGGAATTTCAACAGTCACTGAGCTTATCCATGAGCCCTGGGTCACAATCTAGCTGCATCACTGGCCCTCACCACCAAGGCCACAACCAAACTCAAAACCACCATCAGATCTCTGAAGCTTTGGTTGAGACAAATGTTGGGTTTGAGACAAAACAAATGGCTGCTGCCAAGAAGAAGAAGAGAGGACAAGAGGAAGTTGTGGTTGTTGGACAGAAGCAGACTGTTCATAGAAAATCCATTGATACTTTTGGACAACGAACTTCTCAATACAGAGGCGTTACAAGGTTTTATTTTCTTATAATTCTTTGAATATTATTTGACTTTGGTCATAAAGTTTCTGTACTTATTCTATCGTTTAAATAATGTGAAATAGACATCGATGGACCGGTAGATATGAAGCTCATCTATGGGACAATAGTTTCAAGAAGGAAGGTCATAGCAGAAAAGGAAGACAAGGTCAAGTGCTTTTATTTTTATGTTTTATTATTTACTTTTCTTTATGATAAATGTTTTTTATCTGACATTGTGGGTTTATTTTTTCTCTATGTGTGATTATGATTTGATGATCTTCTTCTCAGTTTATCTGGGTAAGTACACACTTCAATCTTCCTGGATTCATGATTTCCCCCAATATTTTTCTAGGGAAAATAATGATGGGTTTTGACTGCTTTTTGTTTGATTAAATCTTTTTAGGAGGTTATGATATGGAGGAGAAAGCTGCCCGAGCATATGATCTTGCTGCACTCAAGTACTGGGGTCCCTCTACTCACACTAATTTCTCTGTAAACCATTTTCTTTTAATCTATTTTTAGTTCCAACTTTATATCTCTTTGATCTTTGATGTTTTATATTACGCTAATGGAGTTTTCTTTATTGGTTTAAAGGTGGAGATATATCAGAAAGAGATTGAGGACATGAAGAACATGACTCGTCAAGAACATGTTGCTCATTTAAGAAGGAAAAGCAGTGGTTTCTCTAGGGGTGCTTCCATCTATAGAGGAGTTACAAGGTCCTTTTACGTGCATGTATATAGCTTTGTAGTATATAGTTTTCATTTCATAAAAAAATGTGAATACTGACTTTGTGGTTCTCTTTTAATAGACATCACCAACATGGAAGGTGGCAAGCTCGGATCGGTAGAGTCGCTGGAAACAAAGATCTCTACCTCGGAACTTTTGGTAATTTTCAGTGATAATTATCATCTATTAAAGCTCTTTTTAGATTGCTTGTATCTCACGGAATATATTTAACCTATTAGGAACTCAAGAAGAAGCGGGGGAAGCGTATGATGTAGCAGCTATCAAGTTCCGTGGCACAAACGCTGTGACTAACTTTGACATTACAAGGTACGATGTGGATCGAATAATGTCTAGTAACACACTCTTGTCTGGAGAGTTGGCTCGAAGGAATAGCAACAGCATTGTGGTCCGCAACAATAACGACGAGGAAACCGCTTTAAACGCCGTCGTGGACGGTGCTTCGAATAAAGAAGTGAGTAGTCCGGAGAGGGTTTTGAGTTTTCCTGGGATTTTCTCGTTGCCTCAAGTTGGTCCGAAGATGTTCGGAGCAAATGTGGTCGGAAACACGAGTTCTTGGACTACAAACCCTAATGCTGAGCTCAAGGCCGTTTCTCTTACATTGCCTCAGATGCCGGTTTTCGCTGCTTGGGCTGATTCTTGATCCAATCTAATGGCTGACTATGGTTTTCTTGGTTTAGTTGCTAAGTGTTTCAGTTTATCGACGGTTTTAGCCGGTTTAAATTTGGATTCGGTTATAAATAGTTTATGCTTAGGAGCGGTATATGTTTCTTTTGATTAGTTTTCATTTGAAACAGAATGAATATAACGTATGATTTTAAGGCCTTTTACTAATTCTCTCTAAGTTACTTATATATAAGAGCACTCGATCCCTACAAGTGGTCATGTGATTAAAAAGTAAATGGATTTGGTAAAATCATAGAAAATGAGTTGGGACAATACAATCAACCCGAACTGGTTATTAATAGTATTATGAGCATGAATATTCAGAAGCGCTACAAGATTAGTAACTGATTAGAATGTTAATTCATGTAAATATATGGTAAGAAAATATTAAAAGAGAAGGTGCACGGAGACGAAATGACTCATATCTAATAATTAGGTTTCTTCTCACTTTAATTTTTGTTGTTGATATATTATTCTTTTTTTGTTCAGAGAAATAATAAGATAAAGTAACTAATATATGTAATTTCTCTTCAATAATGCGATTTGCTTTATTGACCATGTCGTCCCACAACAATCCAACATACATCACCACCTCAATTCTAGAGCATGATTATTGGAAAGACCCATATTAGGGGTTCTTATTATTTTTTTAATGTTTTTAAGTAGAAAAAGTGACTCAAGAGACAGAGTTAAGAAACCCCAACATTTAATTGCTCCATTGCAAGGTTCTTAAGCCAAGACATAGGAATCTAAAAAATTCTTTGTGAGGTAATAACACACAGTACTTCTCTTTACCGGTCATATGATCATCAGCATTGCTCAGAACATCCTCGGAGAGCTTCTCTGTGACTGGCACAGCATCTTAATGAGGCTAAGAAGTTCATTCATGTAAGCTTTTCTGATCTCTTGGTTCTTCGGACGGAAGCCTAATGCTATGTCCGGATGTCTTCTGAATATATGGCTCACTGATTCTACCTGCAAAAGTGAGAACAATGTAAACTGTATTGGAACATGATTGTGTAGACTGAAACCTGAAAACAAAACAAGAAATATTCACCATTCTTACATGGGAAGAAAAAACCTGAAAACCATTAACATCTTTGGTTTCCTCTACTGGTTGAACCTCCTCCGGAAAATCATTGGAAGCCTCAGTAACAGATACTACCTTGTTACATTTCATATCACCATCATCTGCCCTCTGAGAGGCGTGCTCAAATTTGTTTAGAGAGCCTACATCTCTGTCACTGACACCCGAAGCAAGAGATGAGGCACTATCATCACCCTGATCATTTTCAATTACATCATCATCCCCTGGATCCTCTATAGGCGCATCATCATAATAATCCACATTGGAAACCTCAGTCTCAGATGCCACATTGTTACACTTCCTACCACAGTTTCCAACTGTAAGAGATCCCTCCTTCAAGGAACCTTTTTCCCTACTTCCATCTTCAGAAACAAGAGAGGAAGCATCATTATCATCATCATTTTGACCCTCTTCAGATACAGCATCATCATCTGAGCCCTCTTGAGATGCACCATCATCATCATCATCAGAGCCCTCTTGAGAAGCACCATCATCTTCTGAGCCCTCTTCAGATGCGCCATCATCATCATCCACACCCTCTTTAGATTCATGGAGACAGGGAATGTCCTGAGAGACATCAAAGTCTACTACTTTCTCTTGAGATGCAGCATTCTGAGATTTTCCAGCAGCAACTTATTATCTCTGTAACGAATTGTTGAAAGGGGCATGAACTCTTTAAACCCCCAAACGCTACTACTTGCATCGAACCACCGTTGCCCTTCTGCCATTTACACAACAACACAAAACAATATACATATCTCATCAAATGGTGACAAACAATATATACATCTTAGAAGAATTGTCTTTTAAATGGAAAAGACTCACCTAATACTTTGGTATCACATCTCCAATTGCAACCGGCGAAGGCGAAAGGGCGAGAGTAGCTAGGCTCGTCTTGCAAATCGGAGAAGTTTTTCAAAACCCATGTGAATATCTTCTCAACTTGCTCACCCATTAAACTCTAGAAACTGAATTTGATGGCAGAGTTCGTGAACAATGGATCTATAGATCCGCTCTCTCCAGTGGACTCATAGACAGTGATTGAATGCAGAAGGGACGGCCTCTCTTCGGTGCCGGAGCCGAAGATCCACCCGACTGACCGCCGGATTTCGCAAACTCTCGCTTCTGCATCTCTATCTCTCTCTCTCTCTCCTCTGTCCATACAAACGCCTACGCGTGTCAATAAGAGTCGACTCTTCTTGACCCTAATTAAGACACGGCACTTGTGTAATTATGTGTTTTTTATTTTTTTTTAACCGAAATTAGCTTAAGAAACGGGGTTAGAGACCCCGATATTTATGCTCTAAATTCCCTACTTTGTCTTCTTTAACCTAAAGTTTCACCAAAATATTAGGTTGTAACTGATAATTCAATTTAGGAATGTAGAGGTGTCAAAATGGATAATCCAACTCAAACCAATCCATAACCATATGAACCATTTAGTTAATGGTTAATGGATAAACCTAATCCATTTAGTTAATGGTTTGGATCAACCCATAACTCATTTAAAATAATGGATTAATAGTTTTAATGAGTTGACTCACTATTATATAGTATCAATATTACAAATCAATTAAAATAAGGAGAAATTTATATAAATTTTTCAAATAAAAATATCATTAACACTATCTAAAATAGTATCATGCAAATTTATAAGCAAATTGTTAAAATTAATAAAATTATAAAACATAGTATTTTCATTAAAAAGCAACAGCATGTGAACATCTGTATGGAATTATTCTTGTCATTATCGTTTGTCTTTAATAACAAACTTCCTGTAAAAATACAACAAACATATAAACAATTCTGTTAGACAAAAAAAGAAACAAAGTCAACTTAATCATACATAAAACTCTTGTCCATTTCATTTCAGAAAGACTTTATCTTTTGCTTCTCTTTCTCCCAAGTTTTAACCACGTCGATTGCAGCAGTGTTCCTAGTGTAACACTTATAATCTGGGTTTAAATAACTTAGATAATCCCTAAGTTCCTCATATTCAACCGCAAGGAAAGGAAGATTATGTCGGATAATGACTCGACTGAATTTTTCCCTAGCAACTTTATCATCAATCTTCCTCTCTTCTCTTTCACCATCTAATCCCTGTGAGCATTTTTCAGCGTGGCATTTTAAGTTAGAAGTTCCACTAGTTCTAAACCACAAATAGTTTTTTGGGCACTTCTTACAATAAGCTCTCTCTTGACCATTCTCATCTTTTCCTATTGTAAAGAACTCTCATGCAGTTGATCTTTTAGTTCTTTTTGAATGAATGGAACTTACAAGAAGATATTGTGATGCACTTGTTGATGATTGTCCACCATTGGGTCCACCAACACCACTTGGAAGACACTCTTCATCATTGTTCATCATTTTTAGACACTGTAACAAAACAAAACAATAAGACAAAATCAAATATCTACATTATAAAAGACCACATGTACACGTTATGCTTCTTTTATTATATATATACAAGTGTTGAATCACAGAGTATGGGAGCTAAAACTACAAGAGGAGAGACAGTGACGTTCTTTATATATATACAAGTATTGAAACTTGAGGCTTTGTTGAACCATTAAAACCATCAACAGAAGCTCTACAATACAAAAAAAACCCACAACGAAAACAAAATACTCACAACGAATATAACAATCGAGAATATGGAGATGAGATCGAGCCTCTTAGGTGACGAGATACGGCAGGTGACGAGATGAGAAACGGTAGAGATCAATTGAAGAGATCGAGATCAATCGAAGAGATCGAGAGGGTCGCGGCCGAAGAGGGTGATCGAGAGGATCGCCGCCGAAGCTTAAAGGGTCGCCGAAGGCGATCGTCGGAGCTTTCGAGAGGATCGTCACTGCTTCTAAATTTTTTTAATGGAATTAAAGAAGAAATTGGTTTGGTTTGGGTTATTCATTAACTCATATTAGTCCAACTCATTCTAAACCAAACTTATTAAACCCACAATCCATTAAACCCAATTATCCAATAAGATCCAAATTCTTGACTCATTAAAGTCCATGGGTTGGTTTGGTTTGGGTTGATCCACTAAATTATACCCATTCCGTTTATTCCATACTATGGAATAAACGGAATAAAAAGAAACGGAAAAGTGGTAGTTTGATTTTTTTTAAATTGTATATATATATACATATTTTTCAATTATATTTAAATTATCATTTTCCATCAATTTTTCCATTATTCTTTTTGATCATAAATGTAATTCATTTTTTTTTCATTTATCCCACAGTAATGTGTGGAATTAAAAATTTTATTTTTCCAGTTTTTTTTAATACTCATTAATAAAAATACCTAATGTAATTTATTACGTGAAAACTTACAAAACCTAGTTAATATTGTTGTGAATCAAGAAAAAGAGAGAAGCGGTTGATCTTGTTCTTATTCCATAGACAACGATACACATATATAGAAATACAATGCTAGGGTTTAGAACCTCTAAAACATGGGCTTATGAGCCTATATGTGTTGGCCCATGATTTGTACCGAATAATTCCCACTATAATTATATGTTATTTATTATAGAGAAGAAGTCAAAAGAGTTTGTTTTGATCGCCTAATATCATATGTTATTTATTATAGAGAAGAAGTCAAAAGAGTTTGTTTCGATCTCCTAATATCTAGGCTTCGTGAGATCATAATAATTGGTTAAAACGAGACTTGTGGGGTAGGCGTAACAAACCACCATTCATCTTCAAATCCTATAAAAAGGGAAAGAGATGACTTTGGTAAAGGTCTTCTTCTCCTCCGATCTAACACTTGACTAGAAACAAGAGAACTAACCTCAAGACCAAAGGAGACACCTTCCATTCTTCCCCATTCCTATAAAAGAGAAGCTCGTATTCATAAGCTCAAAACGATGATTAACTCCACCGACGTTCCGTTAATCGAATACGTTCATGTATTCCAAAGCGCTAAAAAGCAAAGCTGTTCACACGAGACCCGATCTTATGAGATCGTGATCAGCCAATCCGAGATCACGAGCTCATTATTCTCACCCGCAAACGATGTCCCACACGAGACAGACGAGGCCGACATATTACTCAAGACCAATGAAACCGACATCTCCTTTGAGATGATGATAACCGAACTACGTTTAGACTTGATCCCTTGACGGGTACGTAGGTAGCTCGATCTCGAGTTCAATCACGATCCTTCCTTCTCCTGATATCTCTATGATATTCGACCTACGAATATAGTCCATTTTTGATGACTTAGACCTGATTATATCGTTGTGTCTGAGGATATTGTTTCCCACGTTATTTCTTCCCTAGATTGAACTCTGATCACTATCAAATTCTTAGTGTAGATTTTAGGAGATACAAAGAAAACGATATTTCCAAACAAAAGCAAAGCCGCAAGAGGCAGTAAGCGCGACATGGTCCACGACGGCGTACTATGAGTTGTGCACATATCAAGTTAATAATTCACAGCCGCATCAACTTCTCATCAACTACACATGAAAAAACCGATCAAACATCCAACACCATTTCTTCTCCGCTAGATCGCAGTCGTTAAAACCAGAACACACCCATGTTGGTAAACAATTATCTTTAATCTATTTACACATAAATACATTGCATCAGAGAATAGATTCTCGTATTACTTTCACAACTTATATAATATCAAATTCAAATCACTATTTCAAATCACAAATTTCATAAATAAACTTATATAAACCGCATAATGTTTTATACATTATTCTCACGCTATCAGTAGCTCGAACTACTATTGAGATTCACTTTTTGGTCTCAATTAGCTCGAAATATCCTTAAACTCTATTTTCAACTTTAAACAAGCTCAAACTCTTAGCGAGTTTTACCATATGGTCTCAAACGACCCAAATCTCATCGACCGTATCAAAAACAACACCTATAAGCCACGTCCTTAGGCCACCACTGGCCCGCGAGTTAGTTTCCTGATCAGCTTCTATCTCGCAAAACACTCCGAGGACGAGCGATATAAATTGCTCCTTTAACCGAACCAAAGTAAAAGTTCGACTATCGACGTGTAACCAATCATTTCGCATTGACTTGATGATTCGTTGGGATTATATAATATATTTCCAACACCTCTACACAAACGCAAAATATTTACATACTTGAGTCTACGCGAAATAAACAACGAGACTCACATCAAAAGCTCATAAAAACAAATTCGATGAATGTATTCATCATACAAGTCCAATCTACCACGAGAGTTCAAGGGAACTCTCCATACTTCTCAGAATCAGGAACCTTGTTGACAAGCTCGGCCGAAGTTTTCAGCTCCATCCAAATCTCATCTCTCTCGCAACGTTTTCGAACCCTTATACCGACCCACGTACGAAAACGAAAACGATCTCAATGATCAAACAAACTTCAAAAGATTTGACGTAGCTCATCCACTGGCTTAGATCAATTTCACATCTCGATCATGAAGTAACCAAGACCAAAAGCTCAATGCAACCTTTCTTCCCCGATCTCACTATCAAACGGCAAACGACTTTGGAAACTCTAATAGGAAATCGACTTCGTTTTGGTTATTAGGAAGATTTTCCGTTCTCCAACCTCGTCACCTCACTTGAAGAACTGGGGGGCAAATGTTGGACCATGATTTGTACCGAATCTTTCTCACTATAATTATATGTTATTTATTATAGAGAAGAAGTCAAAAGAGTTTGTTTCGATCTCCTAATATCTAGGCTTCGTGAGATCATAATAATTGGTCAAAGCGAGACTTGTGGGGGAGGCGTAACAAACCACCATTCATCTTCAAATCCTATAAAAAGGGAAAGAGATGACTTTGGTAAGGGTCTTCTTTTCCTCCGATCTAACACTTGACTAGAAACAAGAGCACTAACCTGGAGACCAAAGGAGACACGCTTCCATTCTTCCCCATTCCTATAAAAGAGAAGCTCGTATTCATGAGCTCAAGACGATGACTAACTCCGCCGATGTTCCGTTAATCGAATACGTTCATGTATTCCGAAGCGCTAAGAAGCAAGGCTGTTCACACGAGACCCGATCTTACGAGATCGTGATCAGCCAATCCGAGATCCCGAGCTCATTATTCTCACCCGCCAACGATGTCCCACACGAGACAGGCGAGGCCAACATCATACTCAAGACCAATGAAACCGAAATCTCCTTTGAGATGATGATAACCGAACTACGCTTAGACTCGATCTGTAAGACCCGATCCCGGCCTACTAGGCCGCTGTCGATGCCTCACGTCGCTCAGTCCATACCAGGACCGAACCTCTAAAAATTTTTGCCCTTTAATTAAAACATCGCCCATAGGCGAGGGCTAACTCAGATCTTAGCTCAAGACTACCTTAGTCATTCCCTAGCTTAGATCATTTCAACTTATGCA
>NC_027750.1:54514222-54514393 GCF_000695525.1 Brassica oleracea var. oleracea | reverse complement strand
GAGGTTCCATTCCCCTAACCATTCTATCTAGATCTATGCAACATTGCTAGATCATACCTTTGCCACATCTATGGAGCTTGTTAGCTCATCGGCCCAGCTACACTAGCTGAATGAATTCATAAACCAGCTGATCGAGCTGCGAGGTAGCCTTGCCCAGCTCCCCGTCCACTC
>NC_027750.1:54507431-54511926 GCF_000695525.1 Brassica oleracea var. oleracea | reverse complement strand
CCACTGTCCAGACCCGGCCCAACTGCCCGAGACCTGAACACTCAGTCCATCTGAGTTGAGCTGATCCCCAGCTGACCCAGCTGAGTGAGCTAGACCATCCAGCTCAGGGAGCTGACACACTCTTCAGTGAGCTACACTGAGCTGCACTACACTTCACCTAGCTGGTCGAGCTTGCTTACTGCATCGCCCAGCTGTTATACACTGTGTCCAGCTTGCTTCTTTTATCTTCTTCAATCCTTCTAAGTCCCTTGGTCAATTTCCAGACCTAGACTTAGTTTTCCCATGATCCATTCTGATCACTCACTTCATCGAGCTTCACCTGGATCTTGTCCAGCTACCAGCTCGCTTGTCCAGCTCCTTTGAGCTTATCTCCTTCTTGGATTAGCTATGTCTTAGCTTCCTGATGCCCTTAACCTTACTTCCAGGCTATGACACGCTTGTCTTTGGGCCATATGACCATACTGGTGCATTTCCACGCACCGCAGTCCGTCCGGACGATCCTATCCAGAATCGGGGACATGACACGATCCCTTGACGGGTACGTAGGCAGCTCGATCCCGAGTTCAGTCACGATGTTTCCTTCTCCTGATATCTATATGATATTTGACCTACGAATATAGTCCATTTTGACTCAGGCCTGATTATATCGTTGTGTTCTGAGGATATCGTTGCCCACGTTATTTCTTCCCTACATTGAACTCCCGATCACTATTAAATTCTTAGTGTAGATTTTAGGATCTACAATATGGACATCCACATAATAGTTTATAACACTCCCCCTTGGATGTCCATTATACAAAATAAGTCCTAATACGCGTATGATGCTGCCTCGTTAAAAACCTTACCAGGAAAACCCAGTGGAAAAAACCATGGTTAAGGGAAAAAGAGTGCAGCGCGCATCTACTCCCCCTGATTAAAACATAACTTGAGATATCTGATATGACACAATCCAATGTGATGAATTAACTCCTTCGTTTTAGGCTTGGACCGGTTCACTTCTTTTGGCTGATTCGACACTCCTCGCCGAAACTTGAATATCTTGATGGCCGTAGGACAAAATTACTTCAAACCACGTGGAAATCGAAGCTAACATCCATTTATAACTTAAGGCACTGGTGTAGCTGTGGTAAGATTGGAATATCTAGCCATATTTGGAATATCAGACGATATTAGGTATTCTGAGACAGCTTGTACATGTCCCACGGAAACATTCATATCTCGAGTTCTATCATGGAGAATGACTTGATTCAAATTGGAGATGAAAATAGACTTAAATATATTTCTCTGGAAACCAATTTCATATTTTAATTCCATCTATAAGGTCTCCTTTGATTGGAAACCTTTTGACCTTCGATTCTGTCTCTAGAATGGAATGTGTTCATGCATTGATTCTTCTTCAAGTAAGATTGATCTATCTCATTTTCTCCTGCTTCTTGAATATCGAAAAATACTTTGGAAGATTGATGACATTCCTCTTTAGGTGTGTATCATTAGCGTGTTATTGGTTGCCTCGTTAAAACCTTGACATGGAAAACCCAGTGGGACAAAACCAATGATAAGGAAAAAGAGAACAACCACGCGCATCATCATATTCTCCCCCTGGAAGCATCATCTTTGGGAGATGTATTATCATCATACATATCATCCTTTTAGGAATGGATATAAACATATTCTCAATGAATAAACTCGTTTGATTTGCAGATAATCTCTTAGACCATTAGGCTTGTAGTCCATAGCCTCTCTTTCACAAAAAATGTCATATCTTGGTCTATTTGGAATCCATGCACATATCTTGGTCTATTTGTCATATTTTGGAGATCAAATCTTACAACGTCGATTTGATATCAGTTCCATATTTTTCTAGACATGACATAGCTGTTGAGATTTCTTTATTCTCAGGTACCTGAATCTTTTTTTTTCTTGTCATGTTTTCTTTCTCTTCTCGAGATCTTTAATATTTCATTCATCGATTTTTCCATTCCCATTCATGTTCTTTTTCTTTTCAGAGGATTTTTATATTTAGAACTGATAGGTCTATCACGCTTCAGACAATTTTTAGACTCATTAGCAGTTTGATATTGTCCTTCTAGGACATCAATTTAAACATGAGCATTTACAGCTGATACTTGTGACTTAATCACTTCCTTAAGGTCAGCAAATGAGTCTTGCAACTCATATGCTAATCTTTTTAATAGAATTATCTCCATCATTCAGTTTTGGACTTTTATTCACGCTCTTTAGTCCGAGGATCATTGATAATTCATTCAACTCATTCATTCTCCAGCTGTTTATTTTTCTCCCCCTAATGTTGGGTAGACTAACTTTGAGTCTTTAATTAAATCTTATAATCAATGGAGATCATATCCCAACATATTTATAACCTCCTTTGAGGTCTCATCTTTAGCGGTGTGGTGGAGCAACTACAACTTATCCAAATTTTCTAGATGGGATCTTTGATTCCTGACCCATAACCAATTTGATGGGGAGAGTTCTTAATTACTTTTGGCATTATGCGAATCAATGATGTTGCATCTTACATATGAACATTAGCTACAACATGTTCATCATGTATCTCAACATGCATAACATAATTATCAAAGGCTTGTGACTTCACCAGTATTACCAATAAATCTTGCAAACATCAGGTTGCGGATCTATGACAAGGATACATACAACCGTCTTGTCGATGCATTAATTATAAAGACATGGTGGATGATCTGTCCACCAGTGGGTGATCAAGCCCACAAACATCTCCTTGTATTTATAGATTCTAAATCTATTTAACTGGTGAAAAGCCATATTTTTATATTGCTTTGTAAGCAAGTAGCATATAGAATATCATCCTTAAGAATTTTCTAGTTCTTCAATGAATGTCTATATGATTATCTTTCGCATCATTATTAACCGGGATTGCATAACCAATTTGCCAAACATTACACTTTCAGTAAACTTCCGGTTTACTATTTCATTTATTTCCATTTTCTAATAATTACAATACATGAAGAAGATGTAGGCACTTTCTTGATTATACTTTTTAAAAAATATTTCTGATTTAAAATGGATTTAACATTTATTTCGCTTAATGTCTCAGATTTATATAGATTTAGTTTTTGAAGGATTCATCAATCTCAGTTTAGTAAAACATAATCTTCTAGATGTTTTACTTAATATAAAATGTGAGATTCTTTAATTCTTCCCCTCGAGATGATACTACTACAGGTTTATCAATCTCGAATGAATCTCATTTTTGAATCAACAACATACCATATTCGGGTTATGTATTCTTTCATAGATCTTTCTTACTTTGAGACTTATGAGAATGTAATATTTCAAATCACTTTTTTTTTTAATGTGTAGTGATATTTATGAACTCTTCTGCATATCCTCTTCTTGAACATTTTATAAGTTCTATATTACCTTGTATTGTATTCACATCGGTTTTCTTTCATCTTTAGATGATTGAAACATATTTTTTCTTAACTATCATTTTTATTTTCTTAACTTCAAGTAAGATTATGTGCTCTAAAAAGAAACACTTTGGATCTTAACCTTATTTATATCCATATTCACGTCTACAACAATACTATTTGTGTGGATTTTCTTTCTTAATATAAGTGCTATATTCTCTTCAAGAGAAATATCATAATTAACTAGACGTGATTTATCATCTTACATCAATAACTCATTATTTTTCTTAATCTCAAAGAAACAAAATATAGTTATAAAAACTTAGATATATTTACAGACTTAACGTCTTGTAATCTTTAGCTGCAAAAGAAATATTGAGTTTTAGGTAAAAACATTTAGGTGATCATACCTTTCTTTGAATTATTCTCCAAAACTTATGGATCTCTTAAGATCAAGCCTTAAACTTAAAACCTTTGTATAATAAATATAATATTTATACATATCAAATCGTATCTTATAGCCAAAAAAATTATCACGAGAACCTTATTATATCAAAAATAGATAATACTCATATAGTAACCATTAAATTTAGGGAGAATTGGAAAAACAAGACATTTTCGAACTTTGTTTGTCAAAATAAGACTTTGGTCGTTTTGGACTGGTTTTGCCCTTGTGTTGTGGAAAAAATAGTAAACTTAGGTAAAAAAATATAAAAAAATGTAGAATCATTTGAAACCAAAGTATATATACTTTTATGTTTAAATTTAATTTTTAAAAATTGTGGAACTATGTTTTATTTAATATCAAAGCTGTAACAGAATACTTATTCTAGCCATATATGTAGTCTACAAAGCGAATATAAAATATTGTACATAGGTTTACCTTGGATAGAAAATATAAACTACACTTTCTTCAATAGTTTACCTTAGCTAGATTTTTTGTCGTAATATTCTATCTTGATAACTTCAGTCTACCTACGGCTTTTTTACAAGTTCTATCCTAGAGTAAGTGAAATACCTTTTCTTTTTTACAAGTCATACCTTGTTCTGCCTTTTACTATATAATAGCCTAAGGCAGAATGTAGTTT
>NC_027750.1:54505311-54506504 GCF_000695525.1 Brassica oleracea var. oleracea | reverse complement strand
AAGTAAACGTGTCCTAAAGGCAACAATGGAAATTTGGGCGATGAAGAATAATTACGATTTCCTTGTTACCAAATCAACGAAAAAGTGGTGGTCTATACGATGTAAGGATAATACGTGCAACTGGACTGTGCGTGCGGAATGTGTTGATGGGTCTACATATTTCATGATCAATAAGTGTGTGGGTATACACTCATGTGCTCCTTCAAAGAAAAGCAACTTCGGAAAAACGGCGTCGGCAAGAACTATTGGAAAGCTGATACAACATCGATTTGATGATGCCAATGATGGCCCCAAAGCAAACGACATCATTCAGTTTATGAGGCTAGAACATAGCTGCGAAATTACTTATTGGCACGCTTGGGAAGCTCGTGAGTATGCAATTGCAGCTGTTAGAGGTATACCAGACGAAAGTTATGCAAAGATACCAAAATATTTGCATATGATTAAAGAAGCTAATCCTGGTACACACACTCACTATGAAACTAAGAAGGATGGTAGATTCATGTATCTATTTATGTCGTTTGGGCAATCAGTTAGAGGATTTCACAGTCATATGCGTAGGGTGATTGTTGTTGATGGAACTTTTCTGAAAAATAAATATAAAGGAGTTCTACTTGTTGCTACAGCTGTAGATGGTAACTCCAACTTGTATCCAATTGCATTTGGAGTTGCTGATTCAGAGAATGAAGAATCATGGGAGTGGTTCTTCAGACAGTTGAGTGTGGTTATTCCTGATAGTAAAGACTTAGCTTTTGTGTCAGATAGACATGCGTCAATTGCTAAAGCAATCAAGGATGTCTACCCACGATCAAAGCACGGAATTTGTGTACACCACTTGCTGACCAATGTGGTTAAATTCTTCAGGACAAAGGGGTTCACTGCTTTGGTCGAGAAGGCTTCAAACACATATAGGTATAGTGAATTTCAGGAACGTTTCACAGAAATTGTTGATATCAGTCCGGCACTTGGACGATATCTACAGGAGGCTGATGTGAGAAAATGGGCTCGTTCTCTCTTCCCTGGATCCAGGTATGACATCAGGACCAATAACCCAGCCGAGTCGATTAATTCAGCTCTGAGATCTCCTAGACAATTTCCATTAATTCCTTTGCTAGATAGTATAAGAGAAATGATGACCCGATGGTTCTATGAGCGTCGCATGTTAAGCTCCAAACATATTGATCCTTTAACCG
>NC_027750.1:54503162-54503795 GCF_000695525.1 Brassica oleracea var. oleracea | reverse complement strand
TGTAAATATTTCATGCAAAATCAAACCACAAATAACTAGTAAACTAAAATAGTGTCATGTCACATAATTTCTAGAAAACTCTAAAATAGAGTATTGTCACAACATTCCTCGTAAAACCTAAACAAACACACATAATCAGTCTTCTTCAAAGTCATAAAAAGTAGAACTCTCAAAATCCGAAGGGATGTGTTGTGCCATAAGCTGGATTAAAATGGGATCATGGACAGCCTCCCATATATCATAAGCAATTTTCTGTCGGCAACCAGGCATTATTCCGTCTTCCACTAAACTAAGGTCGAGACCAAGAAGGATGCACTCCAAGTGTTTGAGTCCGAATGCCCCGCAATCAGCACAAGACTTGTTCAATCTTGTCTGCATAGGCATATCTACAATCGAATAGGATGTAAGGAGTAATTTGCTCTTTGGTGGACCAACTGCCTTGACAATTCTAGGAATCATACAAGCAAACTTCTCTACGTATTGCCTATTCCTTCCCCGATTGCAATCATAGACTTCCACTTTCTTCTCAATCATGTTGACGCATACAGCAATCCAATGATTACCTGCAACGAACATCACTTATTTTGTTAAAAAAAATACTTGAATAACGGAGACGTGTAGAGGAAGCATGGA
>NC_027750.1:54483804-54499144 GCF_000695525.1 Brassica oleracea var. oleracea | reverse complement strand
TTTCTGTTTTTACTTTTTGTTTTTTTGTTTTTTTAAAAGTGGTTAAATATATTTCGAAATATTAATATTAATTATATAAATCTTAACTATGCTAATTTGAGGGCAATATGGTATTTACAAAATTATAAATCCTACTTACCTAAAGAATTTTCAAAAAGTCCTACTCTGACAAATCGAAGTATAAAATGTCTTTATTTTCCAATTTTGTCTTAAATTTACTAGCTCCTTATTATTATGCTATTTAATAAGGTCTTTGATCAATCACACATTTTAGTGAACAAATTTCATATTACATGTACCTAGGCCCGGGAATTATTATCCGAGATCCGCTCCGGATCCGCTCCGAAAAAAGGATATCCGGGGTGCCCGGATCCGAATCCGGATAGTAAAATCTTAGATCCGTGCAAACCGAATCCGGATCCGTATATCTTAATTTTTAGGTCCGGATATCCCGATCCGGATCCGTATTTTTAAAATACATTAAATTTTTAAATTTTATTAATATTAATATTTGATATATTAATATTTATACATGAATTAATCTTATAATATTATATTTTAGTTTTTACAATATTATAAACATATATAAATATATTTATAAATATTTAATTTATGTATTATATTAAAAAAATTAGTATTTTTTGTTAAAAAAATTATTTTTAATTATTTTGACGGATCCGGATCCGGATATCCACGGATAATAGAATATCGAGACGGATATCTGGAAACCACGAATCAGGATCCGGATATTAAATCCACGGATCCGACGGATCCGGATCCGGATACCCTAAATTTCTCGGGTATTCGGATCCGTCCTAGGGCTACATGTACCAACTTTCATGCGAATTGTTTAATTTAACTATTTAATCAAACTTTATTTAATTCTGTATCTAGCTTAAGCATGAAATTAATAGTACTTATCTAGATATGGAGGAAGACATGAGACTTGACATGGAGATGGTGTTGAAAACAATATGTTCCCCGCTGGTTAGATCTCGTACCAAACTTCATCTTTTATAAAGAGCACATATATATCTGAATTTTCCAAAACTTTGCTCATGAAAACATGGCTGTTATATAACATTAGATATTAAAATTTAATCCACATAGTTAAATATGAATTTCATTCGATTCTATATATCTATTAATTATAATAGAGAGGCGAGCCTATTGAACTAACACCACATACTTTTCTTTAGGTCTTTTACTAAACAAAAGAAAAGGTCTCAACGAAAACGTAACACAAGACATCAGATCCTAGAACATTGAATCAACATAAAATATCTGTGAACGCAAACAAGTGATCATTTAAACCAACTCGAAAAACTATTTTCAAACCATATAATTATCATGATAGTATTAATACCAAGTATTTAATCACTCTATTTATTCTATATAGAGTGACTTAAAAAGATAAGCAGTATAAGCCATTAATAAACCACAAAGCTATTTAAACTATGAACAATATAATCATCTATTCACAATATCGTTCATAATAAAATATCAGGTAGTGAACTGATAATCAAATCTAACCAACTCATATTATAAATCAAACAACTTCCAAATTAAAGGGTTTGGTAAATTGACTAATACTTTAACATGCTGAATATAACATGCAACATTAGATTATATAAGCAAGACGTGAACTTAGCTGGTTTTTATTTGATGAAAACATTGTTGGAGCTGAACGCTGACTAGAGATTTTGATAATAATCTCGGTAGTCACAATCTGCTACACTTCCACAAAATAATTGACGGAGACGAGGCATCCGGGAATTTGGGATGAGGTGAAGGCAAAAGTAGGAGACATCCATCCATAGACCATGATTAACCCGGGATTCTTAGAATGAGGTTTTTAACGTAAGTTAAGAAACTGTTTCTTAACTCTTAACTAAAAAAGCTAACACTACAAGAAAACAGCGACATACTGAAGGAAAAAATCGTCGGTATGTCGTCGGAATAACGTTATTCCGGCGACATACCGACGAAACAAGTCTTCGGAAATAACTCCTCGGAAATTCATTTTTCCTCGTAAATCCCTCGGAATTTTCCGACGGAATTCCGAGGAAACAAATTTCCGAGGAAATTCCGAGGACCACCAGTTCGTCGGAAAGCTCCTCGGAATATACCGAGGGAGAACTTCGTCGGGATATTTCGATGGACTTTCCGATGGTCCAATCCTCGGAAGTTCCGACGAAATATTCCTCGGAATTTCGAGGGTTCAATTCCTCGGAATGTAAAAAATCTCGGAATGTAAAAAATTTGTAAATTTGGCTATTTTCTATTTCAGTCGGTATATTCCGAGGGTTCAATTCCTCGGAATGTAAAAAATATTAATTTTTTTTAAAAAAATAAAATTTTTGAAATTTAAATTCGAAAATATAAAATTAAAATTATAACAAACCTGTAACATTTAGAAAAATTATAAATTAATACACATGATGATGAATCATTCTGAATAATTAACATTTAATTACCTGATCGGCCTGGGAAGCAAGAATGAAAGGATCATAATATTGCAGCTTTCGCCTCGAATTTACTGATGTAACACCAAATGCATCTGTTCTCACACCTCGATCTGGGGTGTTGTCGTGCCAATCACAATAGAAAACAGTACAGCGCAATCCAACCATGCCCAAATACTTGATTTCCAAAATCTCATGTATGTGTCCGTAGTATACATCATCTCCTGATGCAGAACAAACGCCATCATCATAAGTCGTACTCGAACGTCTCCTCTTCTGAGTTGTGAATGCATATCCTCGAGTACAAAATCTCGGATATGACTTCACAACAAAGTTTGGTCCAACGACCATCTCACGTATCCAATCGTCAAATGTTTCACCTCTGGCCAAACCAGCAGACACCTATTAATAGCACATATATATATATGTTATATCAATAAATGTGAATTAGTATAAATATGTGATAAAATATATTTTAATTTGTTTAAAGCACTCACATAAGTAAACATCCATCCAGTAAATTCTCTCTGCTTCATTTCTTCTAGTTCGTCCTCTGTGGCGTATCTATACTCGAACCGCTTTTCTGCCATGAAAATCCTGTATATGATGACAATAATGTAATTAATTAAGATTTAAATTTCAACTTGTTAAAATAAAAATTTGTAAGCTCATTTATTTACCTCTCATATTGAAGAACGTCTTCGCAGTTGGTGAGCAAATATGTTTGCAAATTACTGCGCTCCTGCTCAGTAAGTCGACGGTCCTTTGGTTTTCCGCTAAGTCGTCCAACGTCTGTGAAAATGTCTGGAACCGTAACATGATATGTTGCCCGTTCGCCTCTATCATCATGCCGAGCAGGTCTTCTGTTTTTGGTCTGAACTTCTGCTGGAAAGTAGTACTCGGCAAAGTTTGAAGTTTCTTCATTGATCATCTGTGCGACTATAGAACCTTCCACCCTACTTAAATTTTTCACCATCTTCTTCAAATGGAACATATACCGCTCATACAGATACATCCATCTATACTGCACAGGACCACCAAGTTCCAATTCTCTTGCCAGGTGAATAACAAGATGCTCCATAACATCAAAAAATGAGGGAGGAAATATCTTCTCAAGGTTGCACTGAATCACGGCTATGTTAGTCTTCAAATTTTCAATACCTTCAAGAGTCACTGATCTCGTGCATAAATCGCGGAAGAAACCACTTATCCCTGCAATTGCTTCATGAACATTTTGTGGTAATAGTTCCTTGAAGGCGAACGGAAGGAGGCGCTGCATCATTACATGGCAATCGTGGTTTTTCAAGCCAGTAAACTTTCCTTCCTTTCTGTCGATACAGTTACGCAAATTTGATGCGTAACCGTCTGGAAATTCCACATCGTTTGAAATCCAATCAAAGAACGCATCTTTTCCCTCTGCATCAAGTCGGTATATGGGAAAAGGAGCCCTACCATTTTCATCAACATGAAGTTCTGAACGAGCACATATATCGACTAAATCCAGTCTTGACTTCAAATTATCCTTTGTTTTACCTTGAACATTAAGGATCGTGTTCATGAGATTGTCAAAAAAGTTCTTCTCAATATGCATGACATCTAAATTATGCCTTAGCAGATGATCCTCCCAGTATGGCAGATCCCAGAAAATACTTTTTTTGTGCCAGTTATGTAGTTCTCCAACAGCATCTACCGGAAAACGCTCATGTCCACCGACTTCTGGCGTCCTTTCTGCACCAAAATCTCTTAGTTGTATCTTCAAATCTTTCCCACAAATTTCCGGAGGTGGACTGTCAAACACCCTCTTGTTCTTCGTAAACAAATTCCTACTCCTACGATATGGATGATCAGGTGGTAGGAATCTCCTGTGACAGTCAAACCAACACGTTTTCCTTCCGTGTTTTAGTTGGAAAGCATCAGTGTTATCTTGACAATATGGACATGATATCCTTCCATGCGTTGTCCATCCAGACAACATATCATATGCTGGAAAATCACTTATTGTCCACATTAGTACTGTCCGCATTTGAAAGTTTTCTTTACACGAAACATCGTATGTTTCAGCACCTTGAGCCCATAGTTGTTGCAACTCATATATTAGTGGCTGAAGAAACACATCAAGTGATCTCTTAGGATGCTCTGGTCCGGGAACGAGAATCGAGAGAAACAAAAACTCTCGTCGCAAGCACAAGTTTGGGGGGAGGTTGTATGGTGTAAGAATGACGGGCCATAGAGAATATTGTCTTCCACTCTTGCCAAACGGACTGAAACCATCAGTACATAATCCAAGGTAGACATTTCTTCTTTCATACGCAAAGTCGGGATACTTTGATTGGAAATGCTTCCACGCTTTTGCATCTGAAGGATGTCTGATCTCACCATCTGTTGAGTGCTCCGCATGCCATCTCATTGGTTGCGCTGTGCGTTCAGACAGATACAACCTCTGCAACCTTTCCGTCAAAGGTAAATACCACATCCTTTTATATGGCACTGGAACTCTTCCACTTGTATCTTTATAACGAGGCTTTCCACAAAATTTGCATGTAACCCGCTGTTCATCCGCCCTCCAATAAATCATGCAGTTGTCGCTGCATACATCTATTACCTGATACGATAAACCAAGACCAGCTACGAGTTTCTGAACCTCGTAGTATGAACCAGGAGCTACATTATCCTCGGGTAGAATACCTTTTACAAAATCAGCAATCGCATCCACACAGTCTTCAGCCAAATTATAATCTGTTTTAATGCCCATCAATCTTGTAGCTGATGATAAAGCTGAATGACCATCTCTGCAACCTTCATACAATGGTTGCTTTCCAGCATCTAACATATCATAAAATCTCCTAGCTTTTGCATTGGGTAAATCTTCCCCTCTAAAATGATCATTTACCATCTGCTCAGTACCTACACCATAATCTACATCCGTTCTAATTGGTTCTTCTAATCTAACCGCTGGCTGAGGTTCGCTAGTACTACCATGTTCATAATCAGTTTCCCCATGATGATACCAAATTTTGTAACTTCGTGTAAACCCACTCAAATATAGATGAGTCCAAACATCCCACTCTTTAATAACCTTTCTATTTTTACAATTAGAGCAAGGACATCTTAACATACCTGTTTTTGCTTCCGGTTGTCGGTGAACTAACCCCATGAATTCGGTTATACCTCGTTGGTATTCTTCCGTAAGCAATCTCGTGTTCGGACCCAAATGAGGTCGATCGACCCAAGAACGAAAATAATTTGAAGAAGACATGTTTTTTATGAATCAAACTCGTGTGTAAAGAGAGTAAGAGGGAGGATGAAGATATAGAGTGAATGAAGAGGAAGAGGGGTGCTTTTATTTATAGTTGAAATCTTGCCGACAGACCGAGGAAATTCCGACGCCAACGGCTAGTTCGTCGGAATTTCCTCGGAATTTTTAAAATCCCCCAACGGCTCTCCAACGGCTATAATATATCCTCAGAATTCATCGGTTTTTTCCGAGGAATATATTTTTCCTCAGTATTCCGTCGGAATATTCCGACGGATTGATATTTCCTCGGAATTCCGTCGGTATATTCCGAGGAAATTCCGAGGAAACCAAATTTTGGGTTTCCTCGGAATATCCTCGGAAATTCCTCGGGAAATTCCGAGGATTTTATTTTCCGTCGGAATGTCCGTCAGAATACCGCTGTTTTCTTGTAGTGTAAGAACCAGTTCTTAAATAAGAACTTTAAGAACCGGTTCTTAGTTTTTTTAGTTAAAAGTTAAAAAACAGTTTCTTAACTTCCGCTAAAAAACTCATCCTAAGAATCCGGGTTGATCATGCTCTTACGAAGTCCCAACATTCGCTAAAGATTCCAACTGTCCCAAACACTAACTCAAACCAACAATTATTTTTAACTTTCCCAATCAACATATAAAAGCCATCATGTATCTATAAGATTGGTGAATGAATTAAACAGGCAAAGCATGAAAACATGTGACAAAGAAAATTGTCCATTTACGTTTTCCTTGTGTGATTATACAATAGTCAAATATTATTCCAATACACTATAGAACTATGCGATCATAGTTGTAGGACATGAATCGATGTAAAGTAATAAAATATGTACATAGATTCTTATCAGTTTTAAAATTCTACTAGACTAACGAATATCAAACCAAACAATACAGCAAGAATCACAAATATAAACCATGTGCTTGAATTTTATAAAGTGGCGTAGGGACGAATTTTATATGCAAGAGCTATTATATATTTGCTATAAAATTACCCATATAGGAATGAGCGTCTTCTGTACCAATAATATAAAATTAGGAATACTTATCTCGAACGATAACAAACAAATTAGGGAGACGCCAAACCGTAACGATGAGAAAGATTAGCGGCCGTCAATGGAGATTAGCTCGATCGGTAACAAGAAGAGTCTTTTATGGTTTCTGATTGTTTAGTGGCTAAGACTTTAGATTTTTTTTTTCTCACCGGCTAGGGTTTCGCGCTGATAACGTGTTGTGAATCAAGAGCAACAGAGAATCGGTTATTCTTATTGTTATTCCATAGACAACTATACACATATATAAGAATACAATGCTAAGGTTTAGAACCTCTAGAACATAGACTTATGAGCCTATATAGACATAAACATAATAGTTTATAACAAATGTTAAATAATAACTCATATTTCAGATAAATGAATGAGTGGTTTAGTTTAAACTTGAACTGCTCATTTTGTTTACAAAAAAAATAAAAACCACTCATTTTAATATTCTTTCTATCCTTGAAATTACTAATATTGACATTGTGGTAAATTAAAAAGATCTTCAATCTTTTTCTTAGTTTCAAAAAGAGTGTATCGGAGATTATATTTTCAATAATAAAAGCCGAAGGTGTGAGCAGTGCCAGTCTAACACGGTTAGATGCCCTATGCAATATTTTAACAACATATATTTATATTTTTTCTAATAATTATATATAAATATATATAACATAAAATATCACATTAATTTTTTTTAACTAATTAAACTGCATTAATAATTATTAAAATTAATTTTATAAAGCTAATTGTATAGCAATATTTTTTAATTCTATCACCAACATTTTGACCATAATAAATCATAATTTACTAAAATAAATTGTTAATACAAAACTCACATTTAAAAAATAATATTTTACTTATATTTTATATAATTTTTGCTTATAATGTTATATGATTTTATAAAAGATTATATGTAAACATAATTTATATTTAGTTTCTAATAACAATAATATTTATAAAAATATTACGTTGTTTATATAATTTTTATTTAATATGTTACACGGATAACGAAAAACAACTAAACAAATTAAAGAAGCACTAGTGTCATAAAGTATTAGAATTTATTCACTGGTTAATAATTCTCAATAAGTAATATTTATCTTAAAAACTCAGCATATTTATAAATCTATTATATAATAGGAGAGTTTCTCTCCTCCTGATGTAACACGTCAGCAGTCTGTGGGTCCCACTTTTAAAAAGTGTGAAAAAGTGTCAAATCTGTAGCTCGAACCCAGGTTATTGATATATAAACACCCCCAATTATACCACTGCACCAAAGGTTATTCTTTGTACATTGATGGCCGAAACTAACATATATTACGAAGTTCGAAAACTAATATAACATTGTGGACCCCACTTTTTTTTTTTTAAATTGAAGGGTAACGAATGGTCTTCGACAAAAAGTGGGCTTTGGGCTTATTGATTTTCTGTTTATTAGGCTTTGTATCTGCCCAAAGTGGTGATACGGACAAAGCTAAGAAGATTAGGGAAGCCGCCATCTTCACCATCTCCTTCGTCGCTTGCGATTCCCCTTCCGGCAATCAGCTATTATGGTCGATCTTTAAGGCTCTACGCACATTTTGCGCCTACCAAACGCTTAGCTTCTCCTCTAACGCCTTCAGAGCTCTCATATATATAGAATCCCTCGAGGTAAAAGCTCCATCTTGTCTCAAACTTTTCTTTCTCAGTTTTCCGATCGCTTTACTTTCTCACATCCGTCGCGAAAATGACTTATCCAGCTGCTCCAGCCGCTTCAGCCGCCATTGCCACTGTTCCCTACTCCACCTTCAACTCTCTCCGCCTTGGAAGGTCCACTCAGTCCATTGTTGGTCGGCTCATCCGATTCTAGGATTCCAGGACCATTAACAAGAATGGAGAGTTTATGGGCATCACCATTCTCCTCCTTGATGAACTGGTGATGATTGTTTCTAACTTATTTTTTTATCACTTTAACTCTGCTTTGCTTATTCTTTGTTCATATATGAAACGTGTCTTCATGTTTTTGTTTTGGTTTTGTCTATGGGTTTTTTTATGAACAACTAATGATTTTTCTCTGTTTTTTTTACAGGATTCTGTGATCCACGGTTTCTTCCCTGCAATCTCCAAACAAAACATGAAAACTGAATGAATTATGTTTTTAGCAACCGTATCTAAAAGAAATAAAAGACATCTTACTTAACAAATTAAAACCTTTTCTTTTGCAGATTCCGACGACGACGAAGCACCCGAGGACCAACGGCAACGGAATGATGCGGACGAAGCCTAACTGATGTAAATAAACTCCTCTTCAATAACGTATCACACTATTATCGCTCCCCAATCTTACAAACTTAAGCTCTAATCAGGCAAGGGATCCCACAGGTGATGCTGCCCCGACAACGGAGAAAAAAAAAAAAAGATAACCTAACGTTTTTTTTTTTCAGTTTTTAAGTTCAAATCAGGTTTTTGACATAGAGCCCAACATAATTTGAGCCCAAACATTTTAAACCCACAATTACTTTTTCATAATGTAAAAACGTCAACCTTCGTTTATGTTTTGTTAAACTATTTTAATCTTTATGTTTTGTTAAACTATTTCACATAGGGGGAAGATCTCCTTAGAAGGGGAGCCACACGCCACGATGCTTCCAGTTTCACTATTCTTGAAACTCTTATGAACCACAAAGCCAATATAAGAGCTCTGTTTCAATCCAACGGCTGGATTTTGTCACAGACCACCGCTAAGCCTGAAGAGGGAAGAGAAGTGGAGTGCTGCGTTTTGGAAGATGGTTACTTGGAGTTTACAAGATGAAGATGGAACCCGTGACGAGGAAGACGAGGAGAAGTGTTACTTGGAATATCCTAACGTTGAGGATGTAGACAATGTGTGATCTTAGCGATGAAGATTAGTGTAGGTTTAATATATGCTACTATTCCTTGAGCTCCCTAACAAGTACTGCAAACAATGTGTATTTTGAAAAAATAAAATAATTTTGTAATGCAAATAGTTTGAAACTTTGAGTATTTATTCAAACAACGGATATATACAGAGTTGATAACTTGATATGGATCCCCAAATAAGTTGGTGCTGCGCTGTCCCAATATCTGTCTTTTTAATTTCATATACTTGACGTAAGCTTCCTCATCTTCTTCTCTTTCCCTTTCCGTTGTTCCACGCTCTCTGTTTCATGTTTAGGCATTTTTCACATTCTCTATATTTTACTTTAATTATACTTTTTGAATTTTCCTTCCGTTTTGGGAGATGTCTCTAACTTGAGTTAATCGTCAAAAGCTAGGATCAATTTTGTTGTCTTATTTCCAATAAATTTTATTTTTTTAATTTACACAAATCTTAAACAACACCAACATTCCGTAAATCATACCGCCCCACCGATATCCAAAGTAACCAGCTCCGCGCTTGCGCGGGGTCTCAGCACCTAGTTCTAATAAAAAATTCAGAAATATGCCTTCTCAATTTAGATGTCCTAATCTGGTGGCTTGGCTGTCTATTCCTCTGGGCCAGCCTTCAGTGTGAGGCAAAATGTTCTTCCCTCGAACTATTTCTGCTACAATGCTCCTCATAGCTCTTTCTCCTTCATATGAATCAGAAGCATCGTTTGACAACTTTTCATATATGTTTGATTTGCTGTAGGTTTTAATTGATATAGAGCACATAAAAATTGTAATGGGCTATAGAATGTATAGTTTCATGAGCCATTAGACTGTCGTATGAGTTTAAATTGTCATTTAGTCTTCAGGCCTTTACCACGCAATTCAGTTTTCCTTTTACTTCTTTATTGTCTAACAAAACCTTATGCACAATCAAATGATGAATTCAATTAAGAAACAAGAGGGGATGGGCGTTGATGATATGAAAACAATTGAAAGGAGTGAAAGATGGATTGGAGCTATATACGTTAAGGACTATATCCCATTAATAGCCCAAGTCAAAATGCCACATCTTAAAACCTACCGGTCGTGTTTTTTATCAACTTAAACATACCATTCATTATGATGTTGAGTCTTTTTTTTTTTTTTTTTTTTTTTTTTTTTTGTCATCAACAATACAGACTCATACTGACTCTGTAAATCAAACCGGGTAATCTTCATCCATGTGAACGACGAAAGACGATTGCTTTCTAGCACTGCGTGCTAGACTATCCGCCTTTGAATTGTGCGTTCGTGGTACATAGATAAGCTCTGATCGGGAGAAACTCTCTTTCAGGATCTTGATATCATCCAAATAATTTGCAAAAGCTGGCCATTCTTCTGGTTCCGAAACCATCTTCACCAATTGAGAACAATCTGTTGCAAACGTGACCTGAAATTGACGTAAATTCCTCATACATTCCATTGCCCATAGTAGCGCTTCCATCTCCGCATGAAGAGGCGAAAGACTAGCCCGAACATTCCTCGCCCCCAACAATCCATTAAAACCTTCCAAAGTACTAAGCCAACCTTGCCCTGAAAAAGTAACCCCCTCTTTCCACGAGCCATCTGTGAAACACCATCTTCCTGGGATCGACGGCAATATCATATCTATTATTGGTGGTGGCATCCTCTGGTCATTCACAACTTGTGCCTCAGCCCACAATGTAAGCATCGCTGTGTTGAAATCAGTGATATCTTTAAAACCCAGACCTCCATCCTCTTTGTCTACACATACCTTGTCCCATGATTTCCAGTGTATGCCTCTTGTACTTCCCCCTGGACTCCACCAAAATTGTGATACCGCGCTTGTCAGTTTTTTCACCGTTGCTTTAGGCAATCGATAGCAGGACATCGTATGATTTGGTAATGCCGTAATCACTGTTTTAATGATCACTTCCTTTCCACCTTTTGTGAAAAACTTGAAAGTCCACCCATTGACTCTATTACTTAAACGATCTTGTATAAAGTTGAAAACTTGAATCTTTGATCCCCCCAGATTTTCTGGTAAACCAAGGTATGATCCCATTCCTCCAAGATCGTACCTTTCATTTTTGAGTCTCTTTATACCTTTCATTTGAGTCTTTGAGTCTCTTTATACCCATTCCTCCAAGATCGTAACTTGAATCTTTGAGTCTCTTTATACCTTTCATTTTCAACTTCCTAGGGGCGGAGTTAGATTGTTTTCTTTTAAGTTTGGGCTAACGTTTAGTCGTTTATAGTTAAAGATTTTACTGTTAAAAATAATATTATAAAAAGATAGTAATAAGCGTTTGCCAAGAAAAGGTAATAAGAGAAAATGAATAATATTATTCAAATTTATATTAATTTTGACTCGAGGTTTATTTAGTTACTAGTATATCATAAGCACAAATCAATTTTTTGCGTTTAAATTATATTTAAAAATAATTTTAAATGTTTTTAATCAAAATTAAACTTACTTTAGGCACATTTCTAGAGATGGATAACACCTAAAACTATCATAACTGATACTTTCAGTTTTATTTGTATTTTATATATAAATAAAATTTTAAATAAAATTCTTAAAATTTAATATCATAAAAATGAAATTAAACATGTATGTAAAATATTTTATTTTTATATAATACTTACAAATAATTGTAAGATAGTAGAATATGCTCTTTTATTAAAAAAAAACAGATATGTGAAATAGTAACCAAACCAAAAAAATCTGTAAATACCCGATTTGCATTATCATAACTGTTAATACTATTTTCTCAGTGGAGTGGCATCACATCATTTGCTAATCATGGGCTGTGATTTCTTTCAAGTTACAAAACAAAACACACTTTTGTCAAAGAAACATAAAAGAGATCGAATCAAACAAGAGGTAAACATACCATTTGTTTTTGGATTGTGTACAGTTTTGTTCTAAGTTTGATTCAAAGAAAGCTTTTTTTTTTATCAAACACATTCATTTCATATCATAAAGAGATTACACTCCATTAGAAGAGGAGGAGTTTAGCAATGAGAAAGCTGATTTTACCACCGAATCAGCCATCACATTACTCAAACGAGGTACATACCAAAAGGAAACAACATAAAAAAAGGAGCTAAAATGACAGATATTGAATAAAATTAATACCGAATAAAACTAGAACCGAACTTCCTCCCTTCAACAACTTCACCGGGGACTGAGAATCAAACATGATCATCAAGGATTTAACATTTCGAAGAGGCAGCATACATAACCACCGAACGGATGGCGAAGGCTTCAGCCATTAACGCCAATGAGACAAAGCTGCAAGACTCACAGATGGGATCCAGTTTTGATGTAGCGGAAGCTTTATAGGATAGAACTAGAGATCCGTTGATTCTGAGAATACCCGGAAAACTAGGATAATCACAAAGATCTTATTTAGTCTAAGAATGTCTAAGATCAATGTCTTCTTAAATTCGTTGAGATCACCAATGATCTACCGAAAACAAGGAATAAAGAGAAATCTCTTAACTTTTATTAATCAAATCATCAACTACATAAAACCATAGCCTCAAAGACTATATATAAGAAAACATAAAAACCCTAAAACATTAGAGATAATTATCCCAATAATAAATAAAACTTTGAATAATTAGAATATTTAGAATATTCCTAAATATTCTCTCTGCATCATTTTCTCCGGGTTGGAAAGATTTGTCCTGGTCTTCAATTAATTTGTTTCTTCTCTTCCTTAGCATCCAATGACAATATTCTTGCCAAACAAGTAAGCAATGTTGACATATTTCACCAACTTCGACTTGCACCGTGAACAATGTAATCATCATGAAGCTGATATCCATGTGCTCCTCCTTATTACGATGATATGTGAAAGCACTTGTTGGGCCATCTTCTGTCAAAGCCCAATTGGCACCATAATCATCAAAACGTGGATTGTCTAGCTCCAAGTTGTTTACTTCCACGAGAATCTTTTGGGGAAGAACTTCATCTCTCCAACTGCCTACGTCTTTGACCGCGACGTCATTGCCTTCGTCTCGAATCCGACCCTCATCATCATAAAGGTCAAAAATCGGATCACCCTGAATTTCTCTGAAAACAATTTCTTCACTTTCCACGAACAAATTCGTCATGATTCCAGAATCGAGTTTTGATTAAGAAACCAAAACACCAGCTCTGATACCACCTGATGTATCGGAAGCTTTATAGGATAGAACTAGAGATCCGTTGATTCTGAGAATACCCGGAAAACTAGGATAATCACAAAGATCTTATTTAGTCTAAGAATGTCTAAGATCAATGTCTTCTTAAATTCGTTGAGATCACCAATGATCTACCGAAAACAAGGAATAAAGAGAAATCTCTTAACTTTTATTAATCAAATCATCAACTAAATAAAACCATAGCCTCAAAGACTATATATAAGAAAACATAAAAACCCTAAAACATTAGAGATAATTATCCCAATAATAAATAAAACTTTGAATAATTAGAATATTTAGAATATTCCTAAATATTCTCTCTGCGTCAGGTTTAAAGCTCGGGCTCCAGCCTGAGAAAATGTCACCGATACCACAATTTCTATTTTGGGCGTCCCATGCTGCATCTACATTGCAGATCACAGTGCTAGGGCCGGCAGCAGGAGGAGTTCGCGACACACAAGGAAGACCAGTATTTGCAGGTACTTTGGCAGTGGGGAGATGGGTCTGTGCCGATTGTCATTCTATTGCATTAGAAATGGACTTCATAATAATTTCAAAGAAAGATTGTTTGTCTTTTGTCATCTTCTTTTATGTTTCTGTTTTTTTTTGGTGCAAAAGCAAGGCAAGTATACAACATATGCAAGTATCCACTTTTTAGATAAGAGTTGGAATTGTTTATTATTACCTTCATTGCTGGCAAAGCTTTGATTTTCCAAACTTCTATTGAAAAATTAAGCTTTGAAACAAAATATATTCAAGTGTCACTTTAACCTGAGATGAACTATTAAAATATTATTAATTGAAAAATAAGAGGAAACTGGATCTAAATTAAGAGTAACCATAAATTTGTATGAAGTTTTTTTTATATCGAAAAACTTAATGGAAAAAGAACAAAGCGATGGAGAATAAAAAAAAGTGATGAAGAAACGAGAGAGAGAGAGAGAATTAATGGAATAAAATATTTCGATCCAAAATAGATAAGACAGTTTTTTCGGCATATAAAACAGTTTCATATGTGATTTAACGAACGTAGGAGTAATAATGTGAAAAAAATCAGAGATCACATTTTATTTTATCAAAATTGTTTTTTTGTAACCACGTGCCATGTCATGTCATGTGTCAAAATTTTGATTGCTCATGTGACTTTAGTATAAAGGATCCTAAGTAAAATTAATATATAACTTATAATGAATACTAGAACGATAACTTATATAATATGAAAAGAATAGTAGGTTTTTTTTAGCACGAAAAGAATACTAGGTTCAAAGATAATATTACATGATGGGATGAGGTAGCTCACTTGGTAAGGACCCTGTGGGCCAATTGTCATGCTCACGGGTTCGACGCCAGGCGGAGGCGAACTACCCATTCTGTCACCAAATGCGGTACTGGGTGTTGGACCTTGTCCCCAGCCCAGGTAAAGCCCTCCCGGATGAAGTGGACCGCTGCCTAACCGGACCCAGGAGAATGATCCACGTAAGTGGAGAACCCCTGGATTATCAAAAAAAAAAA
>NC_027750.1:54461838-54483797 GCF_000695525.1 Brassica oleracea var. oleracea | reverse complement strand
CTCCCATTCCCATACTGTTTTTTTTTTTTTTTAGAAAGTATGTTTTTAGCTGTAAAAGAGAATGCATTCCAGAGAGAGACGTTACTGAATAATGATGTGATAAGAGTTATCGATTCTATTAGAAATTTTGATAATTGATTATATATCTCAACATGTCGAAAAATAAAATGGTTTAGACTTTATGGATAATATAAGGACTTTATGGATAATATAAGGATACACTCATTTTAATGTTTCAGAGTTTCAACAAGGAGAAGACACCGGAACTTCACATGTCAATCTCGATTTTTCTTCAGAAATGCCTACAAATATCGCCAATATGATGGGTGTTCGAACTGCAATTCGTGATCCACATACCCATCAACAACTCAAAGCCGATTTGGTTGAACATTTATGGAGTCGATTTGGATGTTATTGAGACAACTACCAAGCTCGGATGTTTTTTAAAATTATTCTCGATTATTGTACTAATTTTAATTTTAATTTTTTTTTGTTTATGTTTTAAATTTTATCTTTTAATATGTTTTATTTAATAAATAAATTTTATATTGAAAAAATATTTAATAATTTTTTTTAAGAACCTCTAGTTAAGAAACTCCCAATGCACTGACTAAAATAGGAGTTTCTTAACTAAAGTTATTTGATTAGTTTTATTAATTAAAAAGTTACTAAGAAACCCATTAGGGGTAATAGGGTTAAACATGCTCTAAGGAGTTAGTTGAAATAATATGTGTAGTTTTCGTTGACTTGGACAATGCAGGTACATATCCACCAATTATGCAACTTGTTAACGACACACAAGAGGGACTTCAAAGCCTAAACGCTACATATATATATGCGCTTCAAAGATATCACGTCTAGTTATTGGAATAACTCCGTGTACATGTTGCGTGTTTTAATTTCCTCCAACTTGCACGGACATTAATTAATTTAACTGAAAATAAACTTCAAATTTTATTGGGTTATAACTTATAAGATCCAGTAAATTCAATCTCACAGAAATCTCGAGACCTAGAATTTGTTATGAGGACCACTCAACTATAAAGAATGGATGTAAAAAAAAATACTAGTCAATGTGTGCAACATAATGAACTTTATGGACCTAACTACTTGATTAACCACCATATATAAGTTAAATTATCTTTACGAAAAAACTATGCAATCAAATATTGTTATGGTTATTTGAACACATTTATAGTTCTCCATGTTTACCAAAAGTAAAATTATGCAATCAAATATATATATTTTTGTTCGGGATCTTGTAGTCGAGTGGTAAGAGAAATGGTTTGGGACGCCAACACATTTCGATCAACTTGTTGTGCGAAACTACTTCACATTATTTTGGACATTCACATGGATATGAGTTGCTTTCGGTCCATCTGAACGTCCGAAGAGAGAGTCTATCCATAGGCTAGACTTTCCCTTGATGATTAGTCTAGACTCTTCTTTAGGTCCGAGACACCCTCGTGTTAATAAAAAAATTATATATATATTTTTGACTTCAGCCAAAACAAAGACCAATTGAATTGAAGATCGAGTTTATTCAACGGTAGTGAACAACATTGTCGGGTTTTTTGGTTGCTTATGAAACACTATGGCCATCCGAGTCAAAAGTAAGACATAAAAATTGGATAAATATGTTTTCCTTGTCAAAATGAAAAATATCGAGCTGTTTTTGTTTTTATTTAGAAAGGAAGAAGAGACAAAAGAAATGTAAAATTGACGATGGAGGGGATGAAGAAGGGTCCTACGTTATGGAAGAGGTGAAGAAAATTGGTCCATAGAGTGTCTCTCGTAGGAAATTCTTGAGGATCGGAGCTACATGAACGTCACGTTAGTTGTCACTCAATCTGAATTGGACCCAAATCGATTAGTTGAAAAATAAAAATGATTATTTATAGATTGGCAATACTATAAACCCCACTCCATAGAAATTCACATCGTGACTATTAATCTTGTATAGATATATATTGCATTCACGGATAATATGTGACATTTTCGTTGTGGGACATATATGCGTTTGGGCTTTCACGTGCTTATTATCCCCTTAAATCCCTAAACATGTATTTCGTAAAATTTAGATTATTGATCACACTAGAATATTTTCTGAAACAGGTGCATTTCTTTTATAAAGAAACAGTTTACACAACAAATCACTAAAACTAAAGCAATACACTTTTACCAAAAAAACTAAAGCAATAAATATTATGCCATTTACATAAGTAAAACCGATCTCCATTAATGTAGAATTGATCGCTACCCAATGCTTTCAAATGGTTAGATCGAGTGAACACAATTTAGCCTTCGAATAGTGATGGACTGCAGCGTACCGCCGTGAATAATAGTAACAAAAATCTTTACATGTTTATATGTTTTTGTTACTGTTACAACCATATCGCACTTGTCCCGCATGTTACCATTCAGAGTCTTATTTTCATTCATTAAACTTCAACTTGCAAACTACAATAACAAGAGAAGATTATCCATCCTCTGCAATAATAACTAAAAGCTACAACATCTGAATAAGTTAAACAAGATAGATATTCACAAGAAGTTTACAACGAATTCAAAACAAAGTTTGAATGAGAAAGCCTTCACGATAGAGTATGAAATTTAAAATTTAATCATATAGTGTGATGTTGAAGGCTAGCCTTCACCTATGAAAAAGACCATAATAATTTTGATTGCATCTTCGAACTTCTTATAAACCGCTATGCAAGATAACAAACCAACGAAGAAACTGAAGGCGAAGCTCGACAACTAATCCGAGGAGACATCTTCCTCGATAGGAAAAATGTATGATAGTGAAATTCTCTCCTCAAAAGAGGAAAATGATCGAAACAAAAATGAGAATGAGTCCGGTAAACTCACCTGTAAATTATTTTTAATAAAGCATAAATTGCTGCTTAAAAGACCCCGATATACTTACCGGTAATCACTAATAACTTAACCAAAACCAAACCCACAAAATCCAATTTGGTTTAGTTGGGCCACCAGACCCAGTTCAATTGTACATAATACATGTTTGATTTTCCCCTTCCCTAGAAACCAATATGTATATTTTCGGAAGTCTTGTCTTTTTATCGGAAGTCTTGTCTCCATGCTAATTTATCTCAATGTCAACTTTTAAATTAATTATACGTACAAAGGAAACATATTGTCGAAGATCAATTAATTAACTAACATATTCATTCCGCTTCATAAAAATACATGTTGAAAAAAATTGTTTCAGAATATATTTTTATATTGTCAATGCATTTTTATCAACTAATAATAATTAATTGTAGAAATTAAAAACAATTTGCAAAATTGATTTTTAATGGTTTACAGTTATGAAAAATAAATATTCACAAAAAAATATGTATTTATAATTAAAATTTAATATATTTTATTAATATGTCTGAAATTCTAAAATATACACCATGTTGAATAGGAAGGAGTACGAGTTTATTTTGGGATTTGCACTTTTTGGAGTATTATACAACAATATGTCTTCACTTAATGTTGTTGAACTTAAAGGTCACAAACCGCAAGACCTTGTCGGAAAAATATACATATGGACCCATTTTTGTTGAATCTACTGTATTAATTTAGAGTCCTAAAAATGAAAGAATCCAAAATTTAAAAACAATTTTTCTATGGCAGATAAAGTTTAGGACTCTAAATTTTTTTTTTCAGTTCAAAAAAAATTTAGAGTCCTAAACTTTATCTACCATAGAAAAATTGTTTTTAAATTTTGGACTCTTTCATTTTTATTAATACACAACCTATCCACCGAAAGATCAAATTGTTTCATGTTTTGTTCATCTTTAACCATATGAAACATTACAAAATTAAAATCAAACCAAAACAAAAAAACAAAAATAATATGTAAGTGATTCAGAAATTAATGACCACGCCTAAATATATTAGTGAACAAATAGACGTATTAATATATTTTCAACAAAAATAATCCCGCACTTTTTAAGTGCGGGTCATATCCTAGTCTCAATATTATATGCAGACCCTATTAAGCGTGGTCTCGGATTTTCATTAGTACTTGATTAGTTTTTTTGTTCTTTCAACAGCATACGTTAAACCGTATTTAAGTAAAAGAATAAAATAGTAACACAAATACAAACCAATATATTACATATCACGATTTAATCATCTCTTGATTGGTATCTACCATAAATTTTTAAAAATATTATAAAACTATATAGCACTACTATGTGGAAGAGTAATAAAACATTTCAAATTTGATTATTACTTATTTCTTGATTTTTTAATTATTATATGTATATATACCATTTTATCTATTTAATAAGATATACTTGTTTAATTATGATTATCAAAATTAAATAATTAGGATATTTAAAACATGTGATTACATATATCACATATGTTATACTAGATTTCAGTCAGCTAAAAGTAAAAAAATTTGACAAATACCGCTAGTTGATTTTGAAGTAGATATTCCAAAAATAGTGAAGAAGGGAAAAATATCAATACAGGATAGCATTAATGCAGTTTGACAAATGATTCTACATGTGTACCTCTAGCTGAATATATTTAATGGCAATGTATTAAATGTTTTGATTCTGAACACGGTTTGACTAAATCGACCTATAATCAATGAAACGATGAATTATCAAACTAAACATACATATATTTGGCAATTCTGATCGTTCGAAAGAGCACTTTGTAAGAGAGCATTGTTCAAATAGTCAAAAGTTTTCGCGAGATACATAACTTATAATCTGCAAACTCTGAAAGTCAAAAAGTGTGAGAAAGATTGTTTTCTTCTAATACGGGTGAAAATAGAGTACAAGTCAAACGAACTCTTTGTACAAGTGTTTTTTATTAAGATGATGGAATCACCAGAAAAAAAAGTAATGGATCACAAACTAAAAAATAGAAGTGCTTAGTAAGTTAGTACTATATTGGATCCGTTTATAAGATGTCGTGATCTATGCTTACAAGTTACAACGGGAAACCTGATTAATCAGGGAGTTAAAAACTATGGGCGCGTTTACTGCGCCAGTATACTAAGTTGTTGAACAATAACTATTGTTGTCCCATTTTTATTTATATTTTCATCATTGTTTTCGGCATTTTACCAGCTCGGACAACATACGCACACTAAGTAAAATTAAAGTAAAATTTTGAAAAGATAGAAGCAAAAGCGATCGTTGAGCCGACATCTGTTTAAGCTTTAAACTAATAAACACGATGTGATTCGGCATCACAAGATGGATTACTTTTCAATTTCGGGGAATACAAACTGAGAACGACATACAGTATGATATAAAAGAAACAAGTACTACCATTTTTTTTTTTTTTGTAAAAAAGTACTACGATTTTCACACCTCAAAAAAGTTACTTAATTACTGGTTCGATATCCAACCACATTAGTTTCCGAAAATAGACATATGCATTTATTATTAATATAATTTGTAAATTTAATTGAGTGGTTATCATTATGCAAAAAGAAGAAGAAAACTCGAATTAAACTTGGTATGTTCCGACACATTTCCGGCGAGAGAACTAACTATATAATTCGTTCAAAGATTTCATCTTGTTCTTGTTCTTGTTCTCATTGGTTTTATCGTTTGTATACGTCATCAACCATATTTTGATTTGGTTATAGAATATTACTTCGGAATATCAAGTTTGAAAATACGACAGACTGTTGTTCAAAAAAAAGAAAATAAGACAGACTATGTAATGCAAGTTGCAACCAACATAATCGCATGCGTTGAAGCTCTCTATCCGATGTGTCGAGAATATCCTCAAGTCTTTTAATATATTAAAAAATAGTATATTCTAAAATGAGCACAAAAAAAAAACGTATATTCTAAAATTTCATTTGTGTTAAAATTTAGCACCTGATTTAGAAACTAAAGAATGAAATAGTTTTCTATTTAATTATTATTTTAATACTTTTGTTATATTCTCAAATTTGGAAATAAATTAATTATATATATAGATCTAAAGATGTAAGGATTTTTTGTATAACGTAAGGATTTTTTTTTTGTTCGTAAGTAACACTTTTAATGAGTTTTAGAACCTAGCGTGAATGTTAATTATAATTCCAGCATTTTTCAAGCCTTCCAGTTGTAATATTGTGAAATTTTATAGATATATATTTGAAAATATAATTTAGTTTACATAAATAAATAAACTATCTATTAAAGTATATATAAAAAAGACTTATTCTTGGGTTCACCGACCAATAGGATTGTGTTATTTCATATTCGATATCTTTTAAAAAAAAAATATATATTGTCAAATTATATTATGTTTTTAAAATTAAAAGATAAAAAAAAATAAACAAAAAAATAGTAGTAATTACAAAAAAAATATTATTTTTAACGTCGTCAGCAAAACATTAAACCATAAATCCTAATCCATGAACCATAAATCCTAAACCCTAAACCCTTGGGTAAACCCTAAACTGTAGGATAAATCTTAGACTCTAAATCCAAATCACTAAACACTAAAACACTCAAGGGTTTAGGGTTTAAGATTTAGGGCTTAGGGTTTAGGGTTTTAGTGTTTAGTGTTTTTTATTTAGAGTTTAGGGTTTACCCAAGGGTTTAGGGTTTACAGATTAGGATTTAGGGTTTAATATTTTGCTGACCACGTTAAAAATATATTTTTTTAAATTCTTTTTTTTGTATCTACTATTTTTTTTTTTACTTTTTTTAAAAAACATAATATAACTTGACAATATATATTTTTTTTTTTTAAAGATATCGAATTTGAAATAATGAAATTCTATTGGTTGGTGAACCTAGAAGTTCACCCTAGGAGATGAACCCAAGAGTAACTATATAAAAAATACAGCCGACAACGTTCACAACAGTATAGATTGTGAAGCAGGACTGTAATGGCAATTTCCTGGACCAACATTTTTTTTTTTTTTTTGGTAAAAACCAACATTAACATGGTCCAAAGAGTTCCTAAATGCAACAATGGCAATTTCACATTCTTTTTTCAATTATTCGTACTACTTGTTGCCAATATATTTTAATATGTGGGTTGTATATATCCCATTTTACAAGTTGATTTCCTGTCGTTATGGGCATCTCGTTACTGTTTCTCTCTTTGTTCTACATGGTTTTTTTATTAACTATCTAAAATAATTTCACTCTTAACGGTAAAATAACCTAAAACGCACACATTAATCCAAAACGGCCTTTAGAAGAGAGAGGCGTAACATAAACCGTTGTGGTAAGCGTGGTAATAACTCTCTAAGCTGAGCTTATTTGAGTGATTAGGGACGGTGGATGGAAACGCGTGAATTGATTAATATTCTTTTAATTCTCTTGATTAATCTTTTTTTTTGGATCAAACTCAATTCTCTTGATTAATCATTAAAACAAAAATTGTTGAAAATTGGAATATCTGACTGGTCAAATTTCTGTCGTGGCGTAGCATGAAAACTATATATAAACATCCACACATGCCTAGTGACCCTCTCCATCGTAGCTTACCTACAACATCTGCCACAATCCAATCAAAACATCTCTTTTCATTCTCTCTCAAATCTTCATTTCCATATCTACTTTTTCTCTCCACTTTATTCTCCTACCCTCTCTCTCCCTCTCTCTCTAGAGCTAACGAAAATGGGTATATTGTCAAGAAAAGCTACTTGCATCACTCATGGCCAAGATTCTTCGTATTTTCTGGGTTGGGAAGCGTACGAGAAGAACCCTTACCACGAGGTCAAGAACCCTAATGGCATTATCCAAATGGGTCTCGCAGAAAATCAGGTAACTAGCTAACACTAATCATAAAATAGATTTGACAATTAGTGTACAGCAAAATGTTATATATCTTATGGTCTTGGTTCGCTCTTGCAGTTATCTTTCAATCTTATTGAGTCATGGCTTGCCAAGAACCCTGAAGCAGCAAACTTCGAAAGAGAAGGCCAATCTATTTTCCGGGAACTAGCTCTCTTCCAAGATTACCATGGCCTTCCTTCCTTCAAGAATGTAGGATTATATAAGTATTTAAAATAATCGGATAAATATTACTAACTATTATCCTATTAAACCACAATTTTCTAAATCGGTATGTTTTTGTCATAACTATTTTTCAGGCTATGGCGGATTTCATGTCGGAAAATAGAGGAAACCGAGTTTCTTTTGATCCTAAAAAGCTTGTCCTCACCGCGGGTGCTACTTCGGCTAATGAAACTCTTATGTTCTGTCTCGCTGATCCTGGAGAGGCTTTCTTGCTCCCTACTCCATATTATCCAGGGTTAGTTTTTTGTTGAAATCCTTGCTTCATTCACAAGTAACATGAAAGCTTACGTTAACTAAAACACTTTTCTTTTTACATTTATCATTTGCAGATTTGATAGGGATTTGAAATGGCGAACCGGAGTTGAGATTGTACCAATCCAATGCACAAGTGCAAACGGATTCCGCATCACCAAATCCGCACTCGAAGAAGCCTACAAGCAAGCTCAAATGCTTAACCTAAAAGTTAAAGGAGTCCTTATAACCAACCCATCTAACCCGTTGGGTACTACAACAACCCGAACCGAACTAAACCGTCTCTTAGATTTCGTGTCACGTAAGAATATACATTTGATAAGCGACGAGATCTACTCGGGTACTGTTTTCGCTTCTCCTGGTTTCATCAGCGTAATGGAAGTCCTCAAAGAAAAAAAACTCGAAAACACCGATGTTTCTAAACGTGTCCACATCGTTTACAGTTTGTCTAAAGATCTAGGCCTACCTGGTTTTCGCGTTGGAGTTATTTACTCCAACGATGATATTGTTGTGGCTGCAGCGACAAAAATGTCTAGTTTCGGTCTAATATCTTCTCAAACGCAGTACCTCTTATCCGCATTGTTATCCGACAAAAACTTCACTAAGAACTACCTCAAAGAGAATCAAATCCGACTCAAAAATCGACACGATAAGCTTGTGTCTGGTCTAGAGGCTGTAGGTATCGAGTGTCTCAAGAGCAATGCTGGACTCTTTTGCTGGGTCGACATGAGACACCTATTGAGATCTAACACGTTTGAAGCCGAGATTGAGCTATGGAAAAAAATCGTTTACGAGGTTAAGATCAATATCTCTCCCGGTTCTTCGTGCCATTGCAACGAACCGGGTTGGTTTAGGGTTTGTTTCGCGAATATGAGCGAGGAAACACTAAAGGTTGCTTTGATTAGATTGAAGATGTTCGTTGATGGACCGTCATCTACGACAAGAAGTCAAAGTGAACATCAAAGGCTAAAGCCTTTAAGAAAGATGAAAGTCTCTAATTGGGTTTTACGGTTATCATTTCAGGACCGTGAACCCGAGGAACGATAGTCTGGTTTATTTTTATAATAAAAGTATAATAAATATGATTGGTTTTCATTATTTTTAGTGATTTGTTCGTCAGATGTATCTTTTTTATCAGAATTCTATATTTTGGTAAAGTTTATAGAGAAAAGTTCATGCAGTGTAGCTTTTTGTATAATTTGTTTTCACATTGTAGTGAGATTTGAAAAGAAAAAAAATTGTCAAAAATTGCTTCAGTATTACGGTAAAACATGTCACGTGTTGAATAATTGCCGGCGACATTTCTGGTTGAGAAGCCGTAATTTGGGTCCGGCCAATAAATCCGCTCATTAATTATTATCTATAGTAGTAGTAGACTATGTTCACATTGTTAAGTCTTATTATCCTTTTGAACAGCTACGAGAATTTATTCATTACTCTACTAGTTGACAATAAGATAAATTAGTGCATTCAATATTCAATTCTTGGTTTAGAAGTGATCGATTTCGTTGTAGTGACTTGTAAGTCAACGAAAACTACCATTATAATTCAATAGATGAACCCATTTATACACTCAAAGCCACGTAGACAGGCGAGCGAGATCTCTTTATTCATGTAAATTCGAGTTAATCTTAAGTAGTAGATTGTTGATTCTTTTTTTTTTTAACATCGAACTCCATGCTTTATTAATTCAGGATGAAAAGGTTAGCTTTGTGGGCTAACCATCCGGAATTACAGAGTCTACATGGAAGAAAATAGAGTTTTGTGAACGAGCTCCTTTTGCAAAAAGGTCCGTTCTTACATTCCGCTCTCTTGCGATAAAAGAAATTGAAAAAACAGTAAAAAGAGATAAGAGATGAATGAATTCATTACATTCCGAAGCCATAGCTAGCCAATCTTCTTCATCGTTAATCAGCTTGACAAGCTGAAGACAGTCCGATTCAAAGAACATCGATGTAACTCCTAGCTGTAGGGAATTTTTCATTGCGTATAGCAAGATGGTGAACTCCGCATGCATAGGAGATAGGGTCTGGTCCATACCAATGTAACCATACATATGGGTTCCAGGCGCCAGCTCGAGAACAAAACCTCCACCAGAAACTGTCGAATTTGTCATTCAGGATGCATCCACTTGGCATCTTGGATATGGTGACTCATTCTCCATGTTCCCGTCAGTTGCGTGTTGGTTTCCTCCAGTCACTTCTTGACTTGATATTATTTGTGCCACTCTCCAGTTCTCCTCCTCTTGGGTAGCATGTAGTACAGTATCCAGAGGTAGAATTTGCTTACCGTTGAAAATCTTTTCATTCCTAGCTTTCCATATGAACCATGCGATCCATGAAAAACTAGCAAGAATATTCCCCGGGGATCCATTCCTTGTTGCACGTAGGAGTAAGTAGTCAAAGTTTTCATATAGGGATTCGCTCGGGAATAACCCCGGAAAGGTTGATATATCTGAAAGTGCCCATGTTTGAAGCGCCGTGGGGGCAAAGGAACAAGAGATGATTAAGTGATTCTTCTTCATGTCCATATCTGGGACATGATCTGTCGGTTCCACAATGTCTATCAGCAAGACGGCTGCAAGTCGCGACACTATCCGACAAAACTTGCCACAAAAAGTGTTGAATCTTCCTTGGTGCTTTCAACTTCCAGATCATCACTTTCAAGGGATTAAAGCTCGGCTCCATGACTGCACTTTCGTGCTTCTCCTCTTTCATCTGAGATGCAAGCTTGTATCCCGACTTCATTGTGTACAAAACGGTCTTTGTATAACTCCAGCAGTATCCATCATCTCTAAAGATATGGCTCGGACGAATGCTCTGGATCAGGGGGATGTCTCCTGGGTCTATCAATGCCTCCAGCATCTCTACTCTCCATTGCTTGGAAGCTTGATCAATAAGCTGGTTTACGAACATATCCCAATCGCGATAGACACCATTGTCCGTTGCCGGACGAGCTGGTATGGTCGGGATCCATGGGTCAATCCAAACACGGGTATTGTAACCTGATCCAATCGTTTTTCGCAGTCCCTCTCTGAGTAAGTTCTGAGCCGCTAGAATGCTTCTCCACCCATACGAAGGGGAGTTAGACGTTTTTACCTCCATTGGGCTAATGTGTCGGTAGTATCGACCTTTAAGTACACAGGCAAGTAGGAAATTAGGATGGTGTAGCAGCCTCCATAGCTGCTTAGCTAAGAGTGCCAGATTAAAATTTAGAAGATCTTTGAATCCTAGACCTCTTTTCTCCAATGGAACACAGATTTTCTCCCAAGCAATCCAATGCAGTCCTCTATTATTCCGTTTCGTGCTCCACCAGAATTTTGCTATAGCTCCTTTAAAAGTACTTCCTTGCCGCCTTTAGAAAGAAGCTTGGCCGACCATGAATTGATACGATCACTGAGCCGATGTCTGATGAAAGCGAAAACCTGTCTCTTGGAGCCACAAATTTTTTCCGGGAGTCCTAAATACATGCCCATTCCACCCTCTTTATTGATACCTAGTATCTGTTTCATCGCTATCTTGACCTCCTGTCCTACTCTGTTGCCAAAAAAAAAAGATGATTTCGATGGGTTTAGTAACCGCCCCGAAGCTCTCCCATATAGATTGATGATCCTTATCAGCTCAGCACCCTGCTGGACATCTTCTTTACAAAAGAAAAGACTATCGTCGGCAAAAAGGAGATGAAAAATTGCTGGACTCGCTCGCGCTATCTTTAAACATGTCAGTCTGCCTTCCTCCTCTGCACCTTTAAGTTGATTCCTTTTAAAAGTAAGAAAGGACCAATTGTTCCATCAAAGAAGAAGCAAAATAAAAAAATAACTTTTAAAATGTATGTTATTTACATATGTGCCATTTTGCATAGATGTCATCATATGAATTCTTTTCAGCCTATTTTTATTTTAACCCTTTCATAACTAGAATATTTACTGAAAAATGTCATTGGACTCACATATTGAATTATATGACAACCCACATGGTTTATTGACTTTAGGTCTTCTACCTGATTATAACAACATATTTTCCATTACATAAATCACTACGTATGCACTACAGGAAATGCACGTATTGGTAGCATCATTTTATAGCGTTTATGATAGTTGTGCTATTGTATACCAACACTTGCTTTATTTATAGCGTTTGTTGATTTCAAACGCTATATTTGTTATCTCGGGAAAATAAAATTTTTTAGCCGCCTTAGTTTGCTAGAGCGAATGTATACAATAAGGTATGTTCTCATCCAATCGTTCTTCTTTGTTCTATCTCTCATCGAGGAGTAAAAACAACAATTCTCTCTTGATTAGGGTTCGTATCATCACTCTCTCTTTGGCTCCAAAATCAATATCGAAACACTCGGTTTACTCTACGACAATCGCCGGCAGCCGCTACGAGTGGTCGAATCAAATGGAGGTGGGGTTAGATTCGTTTCAGAGACAAGTCGCCGAAAGGTTTATCGATCTAAATTCAGGAGAAGGATAGTGTGAATCCAAGCACGGCTGCTTCAAGCACATAAGCCATGGAATTGGAGAAGCCAAAGGAAAAGCAGAACAAGGAAGGAATTAGTTACATCGTCAGCCGCGAAGCCGTGGACTCATCAGCTCGTCTCCAGTATCCTTCGCTCCTTACCCAGATTATTCTTCAATTTTCCACTTATAATGTATTGAAGGCCTCAGGAAAGAAGTGTATTCACAGAACAACGAGGAGGTACTTTTGAACTGTAAAGATTGTTTTTTTATTGAGCTCTATTCTCGTTTCTATCACATTTTGACAAGTTGGGATTAGTTTGTTTAGTTACAGTGTAATGTCTTATCTATACTGGTAAAGGATGAATTTTTATTTGCTTTATCTTTTAGCATAATGCACATTTTGTTTTTGCATATTCCAGGTCTTGGGAAATGGTTTGACGCCATCTGCAGGCTGCAGCTGATGTTGTTGTGTATGCAGATTTGCATTCTTCAGTGCCAGGTCCTGGGAAGGTGAAGACAGCGATGATGTTGAGAAGGAGATTTCTCGGCAAGCTTCCAAAGCCCAGTCTGTTAAAGAAGTATGTTTCCCAATCTCACTCTGTTTCTTAGTTTTCGATTCTGCTAAGTAGTTAAAAGGTGTTGTGTTGAATTAGACTGAGGAGTAGCATAACAAGGCGAGAGTCGTTGTCTTAGTTGAGATCAGTCCTTGTCAAATGCTTTTTGTTTCTTATGGTCTTGTTTTCTTTGTGTTCGTGAAGGGTATTGTAAGAATCGATAACATCAGTGGATTGCCTGATGAACTGTTGGTGAGGATACTATCGTTAGTTCCAACATTCACTGCTTGTACTTATGGATTTTATCAACAAGAATCTGCCATTACATAGAGCTCCTGTCATAGAAAGCTCACGTCCTTCTTTATGGGAGTCAAGGGTGAAAATATTAAACCTGAAAATATCAGAATGTGGGTTGATATTGATGTATATTGCTATCTACGTAAGCTGGACGTTTCTTATTCTTCGGTTAAGAAAGAAAACATGGTTCCCAACAGCTTGTTTACTTGCAAAACGCTTGTGATCTTGAAACCTTGAACCAATACATGTCTTTTCATATGTATAACATAATTATACTTTCATCTGTTTTTGTGATCAGATTGTTCTGAATATTGACCGAGTGTTTCAGTTTGGTTGCGAACCGGTTCTAGATTATCAATACCTGATTTTTTTTCTATGATATAATTTGGCAATTAAATACCTGAAATTACCGAAATGTATTCAAAAACCCAAAAGTATAATTAAAATCCAAAATTTAAAACATATTTATATCTTTATGAAAACCCAAAAGTATAACTAGTAACATACTTTACTCTCAAATCATATACTTTAAACTTTACCAGAATTATATAACCTAATCATATTCCAGAATTCTAATTTTAATTAACATCATTTTTTTCACAATTTTTTCACAATGTTATAGCCGGTTGTAATTTTAACAAATTTCATTTTATAAAAATAGTTTTTCATTATTTGTATTTTGTAATTTGTATTTTTTTAAAAGAAAAACAACATCCTAATCCCTAAACCCTAAACATAAAACTCTAAAATTTTAATCTTTTCATAATATAACTTCAATTTTAAACTTAAACTCAAAATTTAATCATTTAAAAAATATAATCTCAAATTTAAATCTAAACCTCAAACACTATATCTAATCTACACTCTAAATTTAATACCCTAAACCCCAAACTTAAACCTACATATAAAGTCTTTTGTCTAATCTAATATTTGTAACATCAAGTCTTAAATTTAAAAGATCCTAATTTTATACTATCCAATACTTATAAAAGTTAATTTTCAGATTTATATCTTAACCCTTTATTTTATAAATCTAAACTGTAAACCTTACATATATATACCTCAAATCATACATTATCATAACGTTACATCTCAGAACATTAAACCATATCACATATTTCAAAATTTAATCATTTTTAAAATACAATATAAACTTTAAATTTTAAACCTCAAACAGCATATCACTAACCTTTCATTTTATACTTTCAAATACAAAACTATAAATCTAATACCCTAAACAACATACTCTTAACACCAAACCCTATATCACCATCTCTAAACTTTATAGTTTATCCAAATATCAATCACAAAGTTTATTTTTAAAAGTATAAATTTAAATCTAAATTTTTAAATTGTGAATTATAAAATTTAGATGTTTTCTCAAAATAAGTTTTATTTACGAAAATATATCATAAATATTTTATATATTACAATACAAAATAGAATATAAACAATTGTGTTAAAAGAATAATAGGAAATAATATATAAAAATTTGATTGGTTAACATAAGTAGCCTATCACATGCAAGAGCGAGGATCGTGCTTTGTGTAATCACGACCATTGATTCAACTTTTTTAAAGGGTCAAGATTCATTGTGCTTCCTCATCTCTCTCTCTCTCTCGTTTTATTTTTTTCAGATTCTTCATCCAATTTTGGAAGAGTTACAGACTCACAAATCTCATCTTCATCCCTCTCGTATCTCCAATTTTTTGAAGTCATCGTCACTACCAAACCTCCTCCATCGCCTCTGTCTCTCAACATTCTTCTCCACTCAACACTACAGATCCATGTCTATCATCGTCCCAACCACCATCACCATAACCTCCGACGCTCCCATCTATATCTCTTTCGTTCTCTGCCTCCGTCATCGAACTCTGTCTCAACCACTTTTTTTTATCTATCCTCTTATCAAACTTCTTCTTTTCCAGATGCATATTGATAGTCTTAGTTAACAACAACCGTATCTCAGATTTTTTATATGTTCCTTTTTTTTTGTTTTGAGATTTTTGAATGATTAGTCTTGTTTGACAAGATTGTAACTTGATTAAATGGGGATTTGACTTCATGGACAGGGAAGAGGAAGTGGAATTGATAATGGGGCTGGTGGTTGTTCTTGTTCCCGTAGGGTCACAACATTATAGGTATGTCTGATGCCGTTCATATTCAATAGCCATTGTTCTCTCTGTTTTGAATTTGATTTTTGATTTGTTTGTTCTTGTTGCTGGAAGAAGCCGGATAGGAAGAAGCTGTGATGGTGAAGATGGAGCAGAGCAAGAAGAAGAAGAAGAAGAGAAAGAGGGAGAAGGAGAGAAGACAGAGACGTAAGGAAGACGGAGGAGGAGGAGGTGCGACAAAACAAGACGATAGGAAGAAGGAAGCGGCGTAGATTAAGTTTACTTTTGATTGGTTTATTAGGTTTGGTTTAGATAGGTTTAGTTTAATAAATCAGGTTTGTGTGTAAACCAGTGTTAATAAATAAACCGATTTTAATTGTAACCATTATCTGTGTACATTGATCTTAATTAATAAATAAATTTTATTTTTTTTAATTATGAATTAATTTTTTATTTAATTTTGAATTATTTAATTATGAATTATGTTTTGGTTAATTATTTTAAGGTGTATTTTTTTTTTTAATTTGGTATCTCATTATTATAAATATTAATAATTACATATAAACTAATGCTATCATTGTATAGTTAACTATAGCATAGGAAAATACCGCTATTAAAAGTGTCAGACCTATTATAATGGGCGCTGTCAGAGCGGCTAAAGAATAGCTATTATACTAAATTCATAGCGTTTTTCTCCGCTATCACTATCCATATTTCCTATAGTGATGAATACATATAATTCTTAACATTTCATATATGTTATCGTCATTAGTATACATAGAACAATAATTAAAAATGGAAAATCAGTGTTAATTAAATCAGATATTTTAATAATACTTTGAACTATCATAGTCATAAGGCTACAATTCATATCTATCATTGTTTAATAATAGAACAAGTATGATTATAAGTTAAAACCAGCCTACGTTAAGCTATGAGATGAACATCATACCAAATTCAAAATATCTGAGCAGCCTACTTAGAACAATTTTGGGTTATTTCCTTTTAGTGTGAAGCCAAGAACTATCAAATAATTTTATATATATACTATGTTCTGGGTACTTCTTAAACAAATTTGAAGACAATAAAAAATTGAAGACAATAATTTGCTAAATTTTTTTATAGATTGCCAATTCCTTACAAATCAGGCCGCACTATTCCCATTTGCTGTGAAACATTGATACAATCCGCCCAAATTCATATGAATATGATGTAGTTTTTATATTAACACAAGCAGTGTATGCATCAAGCTTGATAATAAGATCAAAGTAACAAAATTAATTGTTACCAACTTACCGTTTTAGACAAACAATGACATAAACGTAATTTAGTAAATAAAGTGGATTTTCCGGTAAAAAATTGTCAACACTATTGTATTCAAAATTCTAATATTCCTAATAAGCTATACATTATAAGATTTGTTTCCATAAAATTAAGTTGATATGTGTTATGTACTCCATTAAATGGAAATCTCATTTAGTTTGCAAACATATCAGTTATGTACTATGTGCTTGATTAACACGAATAATTAGAACCCTGGCCCTCTTTCGATCTTTTTCTTTATTTGTTTGTCTTGATAAATTAATAATATTTATAAATTAATAAATTTTGCTGATTCTAATTTGGACCGGTTCAAAATTTGACACAAATCGATAAAATAATAAGAATATTTTTTTTAGAAAATTCTATGTAAATATATGGTCCTATTAAGATCATAAATTAATAATTTATATATATACATATTTTATATAAGTGAGAACCTATTACTATATTGTTTGTTTTATATTCTCAATGGAATTATCTTTATATTTTCTTAACATTTAATATATTTTTGATGTGATTTAGTAATATTATATCTAAAATGAAATTTAAAGTATATGCAATATATATTATATACACCAAATAATATAATAAAATTAATATAACTGTCAAATTTCATAAAATAACAATTAATGTCTATACACTAGAATCAACTACTTTTCTAATCTTAGAATAAATATATCTTAAAATATAAAATCTAAATAAAGAAACTTTTATAAACTAATATCTCTATAAATTAATAAAATTTCAAAGTCCCAACATTATTAATTTATAGAGGTTCTATTGTATGTTTAAATATTCGCTTATCAATGTGTTGTTTTGTATTTAAAATGTCATCCTCTATAATTGATTATTTACAATATGTTCACTTTTATCGTAAAGAGTAGTTGCAATGGACCTTCTAGTATTCGTTGACAACAAAACAAAAGTCGATGTATGAGCTTTTAATTCATAACACGTATTATAAAAGGTTGGCGTGCTGTATTTGAAAAAAAAAACAGAACCATTTACTGTTATGTAGAATAATATGGGTAGAATGTTTTGGTACATATTAATCCATATAATATAATTTTAATATTTAATGTTTTATATTGTAAAATTAGAAACAATATTTTTATAAAATATTTTTTTGTAAATATAATGTTAGTCTCACTCCGCACAAAAGACGCATGTCTCTAGCTAGTAGACTATTAAAATACAATGTCAGTATTTTTTGGAAGTGGAAGTAATCTCAAGTAAGACACCAATTGAAATTATTACATTGCGAGTGTGTGTGTTAAGAGCATCATTAGCAAGGGTAACTTACCTTGTACCTTACAAAACAAAATAATAAGAAAAATCAAAAAGTGATTAGAAAGATGATGAAATATTCAGAGACGTTTTTAGGAGAAGAAACGATTGGCTCTTGCTAAGAGACTACTTTTAACATGTGTCATCACATGATTGAAGTTATTTCCTTCTGTAATAAAATTTAATTACATTATTAGATAATACTATTAAAATATTGCTTACGTACTCTATCAAGAATATTTGCCAACGTGGATGCTCTAAGATATTAATAATAGATACTCTCTTCGTTTCAGAAAAATGTAAGTTTTAGGTTTTTTACATTTATTAAAAAAACATATCAAATTTTAGTTACTAATGTATTTTTTTCCGTTATCAATTATTCCCCATATTTTTTAACCAATATTGTTTTTATAAACACCAGTATTTTGAAATTTACAATTTGTAATTAATTTATACATTGAAAATGTAAAATGTATATTTTTTGAAACAATTTTTTTTCTAAAATATAAATTTTTTAAAAATGAGGGAGTATTATATAATCGAATCACGATGGAGTACTAAGTTACGAACGGGTAAATAGTGCAAAGATGCGAAATGAAAAGAAATTACCAAGGATGGATGTCTCGGGGATAGTTGCAAATGTCAATGTGCATGTGGGTGGGATTCATATGGCAAAAGAAAACAGAGAACATCTACTAATATTTTCTGATTGGTCGCTTCCGCAAATATTCCACTATATATTATATATTTTCGACCAACCTTGTATTTGTATATTTCTATTGGTGTTGATATGTTATGTTTGTGTTGATCGACGCATCCGGGGACCACATGACCAGTGCTCCACGGGCCTGACTTGTTCCATGTCTTCAACCTCAAAGTATATTAAAAGAAAACGAAAAAACTTCAAGTTGTATTTGAATTTTACATTTTTTTTATTATCACATATGAATGTTAAGTCTTCTTATAGATCGGTTAATCACTTATATGTTATTATGCAGTATTATAAAATACAATTATGATAGCAGGGAAAAAATGTTTTTTTTTTACTGAAAAATGAAATAAGACTGCGCATTTGAAAAAAATGTTTAGTGGTTATATATGTCATACCATTCCGCATATATTTTATACAACTCTTTCACTATAAAATACAATAATTATAGCAATAAGACTGCGCATTTGGTTTTTTTTTTTTTTTATCAAACCATACTTCTATTTAAATCAGAAAGGTTTAAACTACTTCAGAGGAAGATACAACAAAGCTACATCGAACCAAACAAACCAAAGAGCTGGTAAAATAAAATATAGGTTGGCGATACAAATCATAAAAAGGAACCATAAGAAATCGCATGAAAACAGTTTCAAAAGCTTCTTGAAAGATCGCATCTAGTGTAACCCACAGGACCACACATACTGTACCAAACGCAGAGGAGAGCACTCTCTGGAAGGAAGATCCTTGCAATACCAACGACGCTTGTTCATCCAATTCACTCCATGCATGAAGAAATATTGGGAAAAGAGACTGCTCTAAACATGAGACAAACGGATAATCTGAACCCGCCATAATCATATTCATCCAGCTAATTTTACCAATGAATTTCTCTTTCAACTGCCACCAAAAAGAGAAATGCAAATACACAGCACCAAAAGCTAGAATGAATACTGAAAGAGGACTGCATACAACAGTAAGACTGCACACAACAGTAAGAGAACTGCACACAGCATTAAGAGATCGCACTGAGGCGACAAAAGGACCACCAAAGAGCACAACGGTAGAACCAACAGAAGTTAAGTCCATAAGTACATCATCGGCTAAAGCTATGGTCCTCAATTCCAAACTCACACAGACAAATAGCTTTGTATCCCATTCAACAGAAGAGCAGAAATCGGAAATTAACGAGCGGAAGTGAACCTGGAAACCCTTAAAAGGGAGGAAAGATAAGTCGGAACATTAGCTGATGGAAGACCAGTCCATGTGTCAACATGAAGATGACTTGCATACCGCACAGAGCAACCACCTGTAGACGAAAGTACTATCACCGGTAGACACAAGCGGAACACCACCACCACTAATCTTAGACACCATCCATGGAAGAGGAAGCTTTAGATCTAAGATTCGGGTAAGAGCTTGGAGAGACGGATCAGAGGAGGAGATGGGGCTTCGAGGAAGAGTGAGGACAAAGGAAACGTCAGGAGGATCTGGCGGTTCCGGTGGATCGATGGCAGAGGGAGCTTCAAGCGGAGGAGACTTACGCAGCGGCGGATCTGGAGGCGGCCTGAAACGCGACGGAGGAGCAGTCACCATCAAAGCCATGGAGGAGGAGAGCTGCTTCAAAGGGAGGAGGGCTGAGCGCCGGCGCTGGAGTGGAGGAGAGCCATCCAAAAGGTGTGCCTAGGGAAGTGGGCCTGAGAGGTTCTTTCTAGGCTCATTTGGTTTGTTAGTGGTAGTAAGTAATAGCAGTATGATCTGTTTTTGATTAACTCGCGTATTTATTTTAAGTTTTTCCATATGTTGAGTGTTATGCCTAGAACCGAAATCTAAGTACCATTTGTAGTAAAGAACATAAGATAGACAACAATTTCATAGTCACATTTTTGTGTTGGAGACTAATGGCTTTGTTTTCTCTTCGTAGAATAGTATATGTTTTGATGCTTTGAATTTGGAGGACCTGACGCTATGTTTTTCAAAGAGCTTTAAGCTTTGTTGGTTTACAGTTGTTCCTTATCATTTCAGTACTTGAAGTTAGTTTGTATTTGGTTAAATATTAAACTCTGGATTTGAAGTCTGATTAATGTAAATTCTGTTGATAATATATCTAATTCTTTTAACTACGTTGTACGTAGCAAATCATATTAATTCTGTATATATTGTTGTAAGGTGAACTTGAAATTATGTTGTAGAAAAGGGATGCGCTCAATAAGCAATCTTTAGGTTGATGGTGCTTGGAATGATTTTACCAAGAATTGTGGTTTGGGTTGTTTTCTTCGTTTGGAAGATCAAACAATTGTAAAGGTTCAGCAGCTGAAGCTTTGGCACTCAAGGAAACAATTCAAATGGCAGCTAATGCAGATTTCAAGAGTTTGATAAAATTATGTAGTCTCATAGTTGCCATTATCACTCTTTTTTGTATATCAATATCATATCTTGGAAAATCAGAAAGAATCCTCCATTTTTTCTTCTAAACCCCGAAAGTCCTCTCGATTACGGAACGTAAAGAAGCATGACGCCGATTGAAGAGTTCTTCTTTATTTTTTGGAGGGGGACCATAGTTAAATTGTGACATATGATACCTCACAACTCTATTACGTGATGACCTATAGGGAGCTAGAAACCCTTGTTTATTGGGATAGCCGGAATCGACAAGATAATACTTGTCAAGTGGAGGCATAGGAAACTCAGAATCACTTTCTTTTGCCATGGTTAGAACAGCTGTGTCGTGACATGATCCTGGAGCTCCATTCCAAATATAAGTGAATAACATATTGAAGTCACATATTGCCATGATGTTCAATGATGCATTATCATGTCGATTCCAATACATTCCTTGTAACTCAGGAGTGACTTTGACACAAACATGCGTTCCATCCATCGCTCCAACACAACCGCTAAAATACGGATAATTTACTCGGTCTACTAGAAGTCTTTCAGGAATTCGCTGTA
>NC_027750.1:54460509-54461667 GCF_000695525.1 Brassica oleracea var. oleracea | reverse complement strand
TCGTTGCGGCGCTCTTTTGAAATTTTGATCATAATTATTTAAACTTGGTTGAATTACTAACTCCTCAAATTGTTCATTTTCCAAATTCCACAACTCAACTCTCTCTTCGTAGCTTAGATTGTGAACACCTTGTGACCGCAGTTGGCATATACGAAACGCCTGAAAATTTTAAAAGCAAAAATAAAACCATAAGCAACATTTCAATTTAAATTTTACAATGACATGACACATAAAACATAAACATACAAAACATATTTAATGTTATAGCAAACTAATCTTCATCTTCGTCATCACTTTGATTATCTTGTGTGTTTCCCCATATGTTGAACAGACCTCCTGTTCTGGGTTGTCGTGAATTTTGTCCAGAATCAAAACGACTTGTGAAACCAAGACCGGGTGATTGTGGTTGTTGGGTATCAGGCGAAGTTCTTTTTGTTGCGCTATCTGAAACTTCATGATGATCGTCCAACGAAAATCCATATTGAACATGAGTTGGATTCGTTCCGGCTGATTTGTCATTTCCATGATTAGGTCTTTGACGCCCCCACTGTTGAGCACTCATTGGTGTATCCCACTGTTGAACATTTGATTGTGTACCCCACTGTTGAGCATTCGGTGGTGTTCCCCATTGATTAGCATTCAGTGGTGTGCCCCATTGCTGAGCATTCGGCGGTGTGCCCCATTGTTGAGCATTCGGTGGTGTGCCCCACTGTGGTGCAGTTGTTGGTGTGCCCCATTGTTGTGCAGTTGAGGGTGCGCTCCACTGCTGTCCAGTTGGCGGTGTGCCCCATTTTTGCGCATTTGGTGGTGTTCCCCACTGTTGAAAACCAGGTTGTACACCCCATTGTTGTGGATTTGGCGGTGATTATCCCACCACTCCAGAGATGCGTAAATATAATATTTAGTGGTTGTTACCGCTTCGTGATTATCCCACCACTCCGGAAATGCGTAAATCATTGATGTTTCAGGATCAACCGAAATACCGGTGGATTTCATCAGAAACTTCCACATCTTGTATGATTTTTTGAATTCGTCGAGCTTATTTTTGAAAAACCCATAAGTTATATTCATGTTAAATGCAAGATTGAATTGTTCAACGATATAATCTCTGCCAAGAGCCGTAGGATCTTTCAGAGTATACTTGTTCATAGAGATTGC
>NC_027750.1:54442388-54459960 GCF_000695525.1 Brassica oleracea var. oleracea | reverse complement strand
CAGTTTTTTGTTTCATATATGAAAATAAGATTAAAATATATATTTTAAACTTAATTATTAATATTTATAAACTAAAAATGTGAAAAAATTGAAATACGTTTAAGATTCATGGGTGTACCTTTTCAAAATTCAAATGTGATTTCAAGGTGCACCTGTAAAAAAAAATGAAATGACAAAAAATGTTAATGAAATTAAATAAAAAAAATAAACTGAAATAAAGAAAACCCCAGATATATTGCCATACCTTTGCTCGTTGCTTTGAAGTTGTGTCTGCAAAATTTTCCTCTTTCATATCTATTTATACACGAACAAAATTTCTGAAAGAAAAAAAAAATTAAACCTTTTTTTATTATTTTTTTTACTTTTAAACCACATCATGTGTTTTGTATAGTTATTAGAGATGAATGGTACCATGATTTCTGTTCCGTCATGCGTTTTCGTTGTTCCACTCATAACATTCAATACCTGAGAGGTGAATAAAATGCAAAGCGGTTCAGAATTTTGTACTGACACGATTCTCAATGGCGGTACAAATCATTTGAGAAATGCACTTTGCTTTTCATTTTAATATTTGTTGAATGGTGACTAAAACCCACTTAACCCAACAACCACACCCTTCCGGCAGTATACATTCATAGCCGACATCATTTACCCCTTTTACCTTTATTCTCCTTTCACATTCATTTATGGGTTTAATAGATATCTATATTCCTCATTTAAAATCATGTTACCTATAACTTAACGAATCTATTCTATTAAAACACAATTATGTCTAATTGATAAATATTAGGTCCAAAAATAATCTTTTATAACTGTCGATATTTCTACATTTTTCTAATTTTTTTTTGACAACAAAGCACCATGTTTCATTAAGCCGGTTCGAGCGGGTTAGTCTGAGCTAACCCTGGAGGAACGAAAGTGTTTACATGGGAGAATTCATAACCTTTCGCACGAGCTCCTTTAGCAAGGAGATCAGCACGAGAATTGAAATCACGATAAATAAAAGATAGGAAAATATGGTAAACAGAGAACGGAAATGAAAGAATTCATCCAATTCTGAAGCCAAAGCTGGCCAAAATTCTTCTTCTTCGATCATCTTAACCATTTGCAGCCTATCTGATTCGAAATGGATTGATTCATGCCCCATACGGAGAGAATTACCCATTGCCCAAAGCAAGGCCTGGAACTCTGCGTGGAGTGGAGAAAGGACCTGGTTTCTTCCAAAAGAACCCGAGATCGAGCTCTCATCTTCCTGATCCAAAACAAAACCCCCACCGAAAGTAGTATGGTTGGTCGCCCAAGATGCATCAACTTGACATCTCGGTTTGTGCAACCCCATCGTCTCCTCTGTTGGTAATGCTCGCTCTCTCGCCTTTCCTGCATTTGTAACTTCTTGCGCGACATACCACTCTTCACATTCTTGACTCGCCTTGTGAAGAGAATCCAAAGGCGAAATCTCTTTTCCGTTAAACAATTTATCATTCCCTGCTTTCCATAAGTACCATATGATCCATGGGAACTTGGCTAACCTTTGTAACGGGACCCCCTTTGCAGCGGCTCGGATCACAAGGAAGTCGAAATTTTCAACAAGTGACGTACACGAGAATTGTCCCGGACCTGTGGGGAGGTCCGACAGGGCCCACGTCTGTACCGCAGGAGGACATTCGAAGAGCAGATGGTTTATAGTTTCATCGTCACCTCCACACCTAGGGCACGACCGCTCGGTTCCACAATGCCGGTCCGCTAAACGGCTGCAGACCGGAACGCAACCTGTTAAGCATTGCCAGAAAAAATGTTTAATTTTCCTGGGTGCTTTCAGGTTCCACACCTTAGATAATAAGGGATTAATACTTGGCTCCAGAACTTGTTGCTCTACATTCTCTTCTTGTGCCAAAGATGCAAGCTCATACCAAGATTTAACAGTATATAAGCCTGATTTGGTATGTGTCCAGCAGAAGCCATCGGGTTTGATATGACGGCTAGGACGAATGCTCTGGATAAGCTTTACCTCATCAGGGTCACATATGTTTTGTATCAGGTCCATCTTCCACTCTCCTGTGCTGTGATCGATGAGGTGATTGACATACAGTTTAGGATCTCTCCATGCGCCATTATCTCTTAGCAGTCTAGGTGACTTTGTCGGGATCCATTTATCAAACCACACCAGTGTATTGTAGCCAGATCCAACTGTATGTCTCAGACCCTTATTTAAAAAATCTCTGGCTGCAAGCATACTTTTCCATCCAAACGAAGGATTATTCGAACTGCTTATCTCCAACGGGTTTGTGTGTCTGAAGTATCTACCCTTGAGTACACGGGCCAGGAGGGAATTTGGATAATGTAGTAAGCGCCAAAATTGCTTCGCAAGTAGTGCGAGATTAATGTTCTTCAAATCTCTGAACCCTAAACCACCTTTCTCAGCTGGTTTACAAATTTTGTCCCACGCCATCCAGTGTAGCCCTTTGTTATTCTCTTTAGTACTCCACCAAAACTTGGCTATAGCACTTTTAAGCTTGTTTAGGATATCTTGGGGCAGTAGGAAGCATGACATAACGTATGTGGGTAGTGCTTGTGCGACTGACTTTATAAGGATCTCTTTACCTCCTCTTGTCAAGAACTTTGCAGTCCAAGAGTTTATACGATTGTTTAATCGATCTCTAATAAACGCAAAGACCTGTCTTTTTGATCCACATATTTTCTCAGGGAGGCCAAGGTATGTCCCCATACCACCCTCTCGCTGAATCCCAACGGTTTCTTTGATCACCTATTTCACCTCTGCTGGGACTTTGCTGCCGAAAAGTATTGATGATTTGGACGTATTCAGTTGTTGTCCAGACACTAGACCATAGTTATTTATGATCTTCATCAACTCAGCACATTGCTGGACATCGGCTTTGCAAAAGAACAAACTATCGTCTGCGAAGAGAAGGTGCGAGACTGCTGGACTTGCTTGAGCAATTTTAAGCCCTGTTAATCTTCCTTCAGCTTCTGCGCCTTTGATCTGGGAAATAAGAGCTTCTGTCAGGATAATGAAGAGAAACGGCGACAAAGGGTCTCCCTGCCGGAATCCTCTAGAGGGTATGATGTTGCCCTTTGCTTCGCCGCCTAGTAGAACCTGATAAGATTTAGAAGATATACACCATTTGATCCATGCAACCCATTTCCTTGTGAAACCCATCTTGAGCATTAGAGCTTCAAGGAAATTCCATTCAATACGGTCATACGCCTTGCTCATATTCGTCTTGATAGCCACAAACTTCGATTTGCTAATCGGGTTTGTTCTAATAGCGTGAAAGATCTCTTGGGCGACCAGTATATTGTCCGAGATAATTCGTCTAGCCACAAAGGCCGATTGTGTCTCCAATATCAATTTCGGGAGAAATTTCTTTAGCCGTCTACATAAGATTTTGGATATGATCTTATAGCTTACATTGCATAAGATTATCGGTCGGAATTCACTCATCTCCTTTGGCCTATCCGTCTTGGGGATCAAACAAATGTTAGTCTTATTTAATCGACTATCAAAGGTTTCTGAGTTGAAAAACCCTTTGACTATATGAATCACCTCATCAGCGACTATGTCCCCAAAGGCTTGATAGAAGGTACCGGTCATTCCATCTGGGCCAGGCGCTTTTTCTGGGTTTATGTATTCTATGGCTTTCATAATCTCGGAATCCAGAACCGGTCTTATGAGTGATGTGTTCATATCAGGTGAGACCTGCGCGGTAATGTACCGGAGTGCATCCTCGGGATCGCTCGGAGAGGATGTAGTGAAGAGATTCTGAAAGTATGTGGTTGCCACTTGCTCAATGCCTTCGCCGTTCTCCACCCATCCACCGGCCAAGTTTCGCAGTTTGGTTATACGGTTTCTGCCTCTCTGCTGTTTTGTAACTGCATGGAAGAACTTTGTATTACGGTCTCCTTTTTTCAGCCAAAGGATTCTACTCTTTTGTTTCCAATACAACTCTTCTTCTCTAGAAGCTGAACACAGATTCCACTTTAGGTTCATCACTTCTTCACTGGTGAAACCATCTTCTGTCTGAGCCTGCTCAAGTAATGCCTTTATATCTTCAATCTTTTTTGCCGAGTTTGTCGGATTTGCCTTTTTCCACTTCGCTATAGCTCGTCTAACATTGCTGATTTTGAAGTGAAGCTCGCTGGAGTTATTTCTGGATGAGATCCCCCACCTATCTTTAATGGCGTCCTCCAAACCATCTTTACTCAACCATCTTTTATCAAACTTAAAGTTGCGTTGGATCCTTACATCTTGTGATTGAATCCTTGCCAAAACTGGCGGATGGTCTGACCCCAAAAGTTTGAGATACTCCACATTTGTATGGGAAAACAGATGGTGCCATTCTTCATTACCAACAGCACGATCCAGCCTACATTGAACCTTACCTGAGCTCCTAAAACCCACCCACTACATCGGGTTGCCTTTATAAGGGAAATCGATCATGCCACAGTTAGCCAACATCGTTCTGAAGGGTATAAACGAGGCTTCCTGTCTTTTCCGCCCTCCCTTTTTTTCTCCATTGTTCTTTATCTCATTGAAGTCCCCTATCATAAACCAAGCTTCTGTTCGCCCTAGGCTCATACGGGTAAGACATTCCCATACATATTATCGGCACTCAATGACCGGATCACCATAAACAAATGTCAAGAAAGTCTTGCGTCCTTCAATTGACGCTTCTATATCAATCATACGCTTATCAGAGTAAAAAATCTTGACATCAAAAGAATCCAAATAAAAAAGAGCTAGTCCACCGCTTCCCTTTAATTCCTATATTCTAGGGATTGATTCATAACTATCACGTTTATGAGAGTACAAATAAACCACCGGTACATGTTTGACTAACATCTATATAGTAACTACATCGCATTTATCCTTTTCACAAAGTAACTACATCGCATTTATACAGGACTAAGAGCATGTTTATTGTATGTTTTTTAGGTCGGGTCTCTTAGCGTAATATAAGATACGGTCACTTAGTTTTTAACTAAAAAAGCTAAGAGACGTTTCTTAAATAAGAGATATAAGAGACGTCTCTTAGCTTTTTTAGTTAAAAGCTAAGAGACCGTATCTTATATTATTCTAAAAGACCCAACCTAAGAGACCTTCAATAAACATGCTCTAACTACCCTTTTTTTTATGAAAACAACTACAGATTTTGTTACGGACAATATATATTATAATATTTGAATAATATATTTCAATAATATAATCAGTTATCTTTTTTTCTATAGATTAGTTAACATAATTAGTTACCAAAAATTATATTAAATTAAATAAATACTAAACATAAATATCATTACAAAAAAACAAATATAAAAATTAAATTTTCCAAAAAAATTTAAAACAAAAAATGTATTTGCCATTTCTAAGGACATGTTATAATCTAGTTCTTCATTTAAAATAAAGGTATATAGCTAACATGTATATTTGAAAAATATACAATCATAAACTGCCTTGAAAATAAAATATTTCCCCTGATTTTTTACAGATCTTTGTCCCTTCTTCAAAAAAATATTTCTTTTAAAACGCTCAAAAAATATTTCCATCCAAAACACTTTATTCGTTGTCAAAATTTATACTTTCAAAAATTTAAAGTGACTTTCAATTTAATTTTTTTTATTAACAGTATATCCATACTGAAAATATATTAGGTATATGCATATTAATATATATCCATACTGAAAATGTATAAAACATTTAAAGTGTTCAAAACTTATTCATCAACCTTATCCTATATACTATTTTCTTAAAAGTCTAGTCAATCTGGTCCTTTTTTGGTGTAAATGTTAATACAAAAAAAAACTGGTCTTTGATTCTTATATTTTTCACGTTCAATCTTTCTCTCTTTTTTGTCAGCTCTATTTTTCTATCCTACAGTTAATCTGATTATTTTATATGATTGTGTCATATATAGAACACACCCAAAACAAAATGGAATGACATTTAAATTACTGGAAAAAACAAATAGGATAAAAACAAAAACAGTCATCATGTGTATTGGAGATCGCCTTAAACATTAAATTATCTTATCGGTCAGTCCAACCACTAATTCGTCTTCTCGTCATTCCTTTGAAAGTTCCAGTCTTCTAGATATTGTGTCTTTGTTGAGAAAATAAATATTGGATCCTTTAATCATGAGTCTTGATTTTTTTTCTTGTGTTGATAAAATACTAATGGTTAAACAATGTTAAATACAGCTGCCGACTTGTTAATGAGTTCGCCACACCTTTCCTCATACGAGACTTGTCTGGCCGTCGGGACCGATACCACGAGTAGCAAACTTATTTGTTTAACTGGATTTATGTTACGTATTATTTCCTTGTTGAATGATGACTATAATTAAAGTATAATCTAACCCCTCAAAACTTATTTGTTTTGTGATTAGTAAAAAACTTTTGGGTTATTTAGTTGGGTTTGGATGTAGTTAGAAAATCCAATTCATTCTAACCGTTTTTATATCAAATTCAATCAGTTGTTTTCGCATTTCTTGGTCATCTCTATCTAGTAAATTTTACATTTGTTTTTCTTTGCTATTTTTAGAAGCTAAAAAGATTTTACAGAATCTTACAAATCGTCAAATTTACTACAATGTTTTTCAATAATCAATCATTCAATCTACAACATTGTTTTTCCAGCTATTCATGCGCATAAGTAAAACCTTTGATACGAATTTTCACACTAACATAACTTTTAATTTCGTGATATTACAATAGTGGTTATAAATAAATGGTGAAATTAACCAGTCAAAGCGAATTTAACCAAATTGTGATTTATCCAGTTCTCCTTCGCGCCCACGCTTTTACTAATTTGCACATATGGGTGACCTAACTTCTCTTGGTTAGTGCTAAAAACAAATGCAAACCAAAGCCAATGAAAGGATCCACGTCAACTTTCTTAGTTAAGTCCATTAATCTCTTACTAATTTTGTTTGACGAAGAATATATTACTTAAGTGTCCATCAATAATCTTTTTATTAAAAAATAGCTCTCCAAATTTTATCAAACTCTAAAAATTCTTCAATATATTGTTATTTAGAAAATACGAGGTGATATAGATTAAACATGCCTTGGTTCGTCTGGCTAACTTTATGAAAAAGACACATGGAAAGTTAGAGTTTTAGAGATGTTCAACGCAAGATAGAGTTTTTATTTTATAAACTATTTGTCGGTTCCCAATAATAATATTATTTTTTAAAACACGGTGGAAATAAAAATGGGTAGAAATCGTTGAATAGTTATGTCCCAACACAATCTGGCCAGATCAAAAGAACCGAATTTAAACAAGAAAGTGGAGATCACAATTAATCCAAAATACAAACTAGCTAAATAATACAATAAATTAAAAGATGCTAAAGGGCCAGTGTGTAGTGTGAGGAGGTTGAAGATTGGTAGGCAAGCTGACATGTCACCCATAACAGCCTTCTTCAGCAAAGCATGGAGTGGGAGACAATTCATGGTCTATTATTTAAAATGATATATAATCGCAGAAATAATAAATAAGTGAATATGCAAATGGATCTTGAATTAATCTATAGATTGTTTAAAGAGAGCCCGAGACTTCTCCTTTTTCTCTCTTCGTTTCTTAACGGAGATGAGATGAGACGAAGCTTTCTCTGGTGCTCTACCAGGGTGTTTTGATTCCGGGAGGCGGAGACTATTTCAGCTTCGTCGTCGTTGGCTTTTGATCTCGGGGAAGTAGAGGCTTCCGAAGCTCTGCGCCGCCAACAATAGAAATTTATTTTCCTTTGTGATGCGATCGATGGGTCTATAGCTTTGATTCTCTGGGAGTCGGAGGAGATCTCGACTGGGTCGATGACGATCTCTGTTGGTGGAGCTTAGGCATCGTTGTGTATGCTTGAAGCTAGTGGGTTTCTTTGCTTGTGGTTCTGTTTCTCGAAAGCCCCGGTGGTTGATGATTAGGATCTGTCGACGTCTTTCAGTTTGGAGAGATTGGTCGCGGTGTTTCCTTTGAATGGGTGCTTGGTGAATGTTCTCTTGTCTTCACGTTTGATGGCTTGATAATCGGATGAGATCTCGATAGGCGATGAAACTCTCCGATGATGTGCTAAAGCGATGAAGGAGGAGATGTTGTAGTCTCTGGTTTTTCTTCATCCGTTCGGTGGTTCGATGGGTTCGGTGTGCGGTGGTTACGGTGTATTCCGGTGAAACACGTGTTCGTTCGTTTTTCTCCGGTGATGACTCGTAGTTTGAGTCAAGATGCGGTGACCTAGTGACGCGTGTCCCTTGATGGCGAGGTGTCAACACGTGTACGTCCAAGTGAATTTCCCGATGCGTGGTAACGTATGGCGCCGATCGGGTTTTCTTTTTTGAGCTTAATTGTCCTTGTGTTTTGGACTTTCTGTTTAATACGTTTGGGTTTTATGCTGGGCTTAGATCCTTATGGTGTTGTATCTTTTTGTTGTGATACTTTTAAGATAAATGGAAATTTGAGATGGCAAAAAAAAAAAAAAAAAAAAGTGAATATGCAAATGCAGATAATAATAACACTTAAAACGATTTATAATCGTAAGAATATAATAAGTGAATTTGGATATGGAGATCACAATCCGGGTATTAAAGTTCACAACCACTGACATTGGTAGCTACCGACAAATCAAAAGTTTTAAAGAATCTAACATTTATTAGACTCAAATTCAATATGCTTTTAAATTACACTTTTGCAGTTTGCAGGTTTGAAAGGAATAACGTAGTGTATTATCAGAGTATATCATTCACGTAACATATACGTATTATCAGAGTATATCATTCACGTAACATATACGTTTTGAAGATTACTCTTTGTTTTGATCGGAACTTTCCTATTAAAAATAACTAGATCTCGATCCGCGCAACCGCGCAGATTTTTGTTTTCATTTATTTTTATATAAATATTTTTTTTCAATTATAAATTGGTATATATTATAATATATGTGTCTATCAATTTTTAAAACATAATAAGTTTACGGTATATTTTTTTTATTGAATAGACAAACTTTCACATGTATTGTATTTATATCTTCTTCTATATATATTTTCGGATTATTATTTCATTATTAAAATCGTAACTATATATATAAAGATTAGTAAAATATTTTTTTATTGTCATATTCAAAGATATTATAACATTTCACAAATTAGAAAGTTTTTTAAAAATTAAATTTTTTGCTTCATAGATTTATATTATCGAGTAAATAATTAAACATTTAGTTTTTGTTTAATTTTTAAAATAAACTATATAATTTAAAATTTGTTTTCATTGGTTTAAGGTAGTAAAGATTAATCATTGTTAGATAATATGATTTTTGTTATTTAAAAAAAATCTTTATAGTTTTAAAAGTTAACATCGACAAATATTTAAATATCTAACATATGAAGGTATAGTATTACAATATTAAATTATATATGTTTAATTTATACTATCTATAAATCCAATGGATCATCTATTGTTTAAATCCAATTATTGATAGCCCAATAAAAATTTCTGGTATGTCCAAAATTTAAATGATAAGATTATAGATTAAATGTAACATGACTTTCTAAGAATAGGTCCATTAAGTTTATTTTAAAAAAAATCACACATAAATCAAGGTTGTTACTTCTGTTTTAATATATAAGATGTTATTCAAAATATGGCAAAAAGATATTCAAAAGAATATCATACGGTCAAACTTAATATAGGAATTTGTGAAGTGGGAAGAATAGTTGCATTTGGTCAACCTTTGTAAATGAGAAAATAAAAAAGGCGAGAAATGGGCCATCATAATTTCCCATATTGTTTATCAAAAATACAAAAAAAAAAATCATAAGCAAAGATTAAATCATTTCTTTGATTAATTCTAATTATTAGCCACCCACCCATAAAACAAATAAATCAACAAAAAAAAAAAAACTCTCCTCTCCTTCTTAAGAAGAAGCTTCTTGGTTTCATTTAGTCCCAATTATCTTCCAAACTTCACCAAAAAACTTCTTCGTAAACAAAAAAATTCTTAGTATTAATCTTGAGATCTTGAAGCTTTTACTACAAAGATCATTTTCTTTTCTTCAGATGGGTCTTGATGATTCATGCAACACAGGTCTTGTTCTTGGTTTAGGCCTCTCACCAACGCATAATAGTTACAATTATGCCATCAAGAAGTCCTCCGCCACCGTTGACCACCATGTCAATCCGTCGTTGACACTAAGCCTCTCCGGTGAAAGTTACAAGGTTGAAAAGACGGTCTCCGGCGCCGGAGATCAGATTTATCGGCAGACTTCGTCTCACAGCGGAATCTCATCGTTCTCGAGCGGAAGGATCAAGAGAGAAAGAGAAGTTTGTGGCGACGGCGAAGAAGAGGCGGGGGAAACGCAGAAAAGAGTGGTGTGTTCGAGAGTAAGGGATGATCATGAAGACGAAGAAGGTGTTAGTGCTCGTAAAAAGCTTAGACTCACTAAACAACAATCCATTCTTCTTGAAGAAAACTTCAAAATGCATAGCACTCTTAATCCCGTATGATATAGTTAATTATTTCCTCTAATTAATCTAATCAAGTTTATCTTATTTACATTGATCTTATCTTGATTTCTTTTCTAAAAATTCACAGAAGCAAAAACAAGCTCTTGCGAGACAGTTGAGTCTAAGGCCCAGGCAAGTTGAAGTGTGGTTCCAAAACAGGAGAGCCAGGTGAATTACAATTGATTAAATTTTAAGAAAATTTTAGTCACATATATTACCCTTTTTCTTATATATATTTTTTGAAAATTAAAAAATTGGACAGGACAAAACTAAAGCAAACAGAAATGGATTGTGAGTTTTTGAAGAAATGTTGCGAGACTTTAACGGATGAGAACAGAAGGCTTCAAAAAGAGCTTCAAGATCTCAAGGCTTTAAGATGTCTCAACCTTTTTACATGCATATGCCGCCGGCGACGCTGATGGTGTGTCCTTCTTGTGAGAGACTCGGCAGTGGTGTTGCTGGAGGAGGCCGTGGAAGTACGGTGGCGGTGGATGGAGGAACGGCGAAGGGAGCTTTCTCCATCCCTTTTATTAATCCTTCTGCAGCTTGTTAATTACTTAATAAATTGTTTTTGTTTTTTGTTTTTAATTAGGAATAGGGGTATAGTTAGATAAGACTCTTCAACGATCCCACTTAAATTTTCGGTGGGATTGTCCATTGTTGGTTGATGAAGAAAAAAATAGTTTGTAATTATAGTTTTCAATTTTTAGCGAAAAAAAAGATATATAGTACCAGTACTTGCTAATCCATCTTATTTTATTCCTTTTTCAACCCTTTTTTTGGGTTAAATTCAAATATATCATTGAGAATATATTGTTGCTATATCCCCTTATCGGAACTACGCTAGGCGGTAACCCCGGATCAAGCAAATTACTGAAAAATTGAAGAATACTCAGAGATTACGCGAGACTTAGTTTTAAATACAATTTAATATATTTATAATATATTTAGATAATTTAAACATGATTTATTACGTCTTCCTTAACAAATTATTGTTTTTCACGCGAATATAATATTTTTTACTATAATTTTTATCATAAGCTTATAACTAGCTAGATATGGGTCCTAATTTCAGTTCACACTTGCAATGACAAACTACTAAACAGATGGCTTCGCTCCTTCCTTGAATTGAAAGGTCTTGTAAGCGTTCTTGCCTCTTATATTGATTCTGTTAACAAATAAGACAGTATATATATTTGTATACGTAGAATTCATTTGTTGACAAAAAAAAAAAGAATTCTTTTATATTTTGCAATTACAAATTTGGTAAAGGTCTATATCTCTACTAGCCGTCCATCTAAATGAGACACTGGTGCCAACTGGTTTTATTTTTCAACCGTATAACCAAAAATGGAAATGTAATTGTTGGAATAAATTTCCTACCAAGAAATAAAACACTTATAACTAAATCGATGAAAAATCTGAAAACTTGGAGAAGGTCACGGTAGTGAAAAGAAAAATTGAAGAAAGTTATTTAATCCGGTAAGCCAAACCAATCAACATAGTAGATACACTATTGTTTCTATGTCAGAAAAAAAATGAAATAGTTTTAAATTACATAATTATTAATTTTGGCTCCAGAGACAATGGTTTTGTTATTAGATTATCCAACAGTAACAGAAACTGAAAAATCTTAAGTGAGGGAGATAAAGGGTGTGGGGTTAGGAGGTTAGCTCACGTGTATTGATACATCTCCTTAAACTTAGACCTTGAAAATTTATTCAGCCCATAACAACAATAATAAATCATTTATAAAAGAAAGCTTAAACCTAAACGTGTTCAGATATGTGTTCAAATATCATCCAATAAAAAAAAACAGAATCAAATTATGAAACTTAATAGCAAAGAAAAGAATTCTGTTTTATGAAAACAAAAATGAAGATAAATAATATAAAATAAATATAAAAATGTTCTTGAAGATTTGAAGTAGTGAGATGATCTGTGTTTAAGGGGCAAGGTGGGACATGCTTCACATGATTTTTTCTTCATTTTTTAAGATAGATATATATTGGATTAATTTTACGAATTTTTCATATTTATTCTTTCATCGAGGATATCTGCTGCCATCTTCATCCGTAAACCTTGAATATTTTTATGGTTTATCCCATCAAACGTTATACCAAGCGATAGACAGTCCACAAACTTCAACGAATACACTCCACAATCGCCAATCTGGGTGTTTTGTGGAATGTATCTTTTGCTCCTCCTTCTGAATGAGAACTTCTTCTTACTAGGGACTCGGATATTGGCAGGAATATGATCACTCAACATAGCGGAAATCATGTGCGTCAGCGGTTGAAATGAATTTAGAATTCTCTGCTCACTTTCGGGTGTTGCCTCTCCAAAAATTGGATCGTAGCAATCAATCTTCTTCTTCTTCAGATCCACATAAACGCAACCCAGTGATTTCCGCCGGTTTGAAGACATCCGTACAAGTGATCCACATCTTCATACCATTTCAAGTTTGTTGGACATTGATTGGGAAGCTTACCCTTTAACATATCTTCATAACCATTGCCTTTGAACATGAACATACTAGGTTTTATCTTGAACTGAGTGAAATCGTGAATCAAAACACTTTGCCACCAAACGTCAATGAAAGCAATCCGCTTGGACCAGAATGGAGTGGGATCTCGCATGTACCTTTTAATGAGGACGTTCATATACGCAGCGACATGCTACACAAATAATATTAACAAGTCAGATGTGATATAATAAAAGAATATGTAAGTCAGCCGTAATCAAATATATAACTCAGCCGCAATATAATAAAATTAATATATAACTCAGCCGTACTAAAGACTTACATTATCAAACACTCATCCATATTCCTTTTTTGGCCACGGTCTTTCATGGATGAGTATTCTGTTGAAGTCACTCTCATGATCAGCTGAGAGGACTGCTGGTTTATCTGCTGATGCTGGTGGTTTGGGTGGAATTCCCTTAATGTGTTGCATCAGTTTTTCGAATAGCACCATATCAACAGGTGCTAGAGGGTCATATATTACTGATGAAGGAGTAACATTCTTCCTCATGCACGTCGTTCCATTCTCTACTACGTACGGAAAAACTGCTGGTGAAGAAACGGCCGTCATTGAAAACCCTTTTGGAGATAACCGAACACTTTTCTCCCGATATTCCTTAATTACGGCAGATCTAACCACTTCAGATCTCTCGGCGTCAGACTCCGGCGCGAATTCATTCTCTTCCGCAACAACTGCGTCAGTCACATCAGCAAATACACTGTCCTCTCCAGATTTTTGTACCTTGCATCTTGTTACACCGGCACGCTGTGAAGTCACCTTTTTGTTCTTTGACTCAGCCTGTTTTTGCTTCTTTAGCTCAGCCTCTTGTTTCTTCTTTAACTCAACCTCTTTTTTGGATGCCTCAGCCTCTTTTTTCTTAGCCTCAGCCTTTTTTTTCTTATCCTCAGCCTTCTCATTCCTCTTCAATGCAGCATCTGCATGCGCTGCTTTTTTCTTATCAGTGGCATCCTCATCCTTAACAGTACGCCTGCCCCTGCAGCTGCGTCCATAGGCTGGAACCTTAGCATCCTTATCATCCTTAGTAGTCTTTGCAGGAGAAACTACTACGAAATCAAGATGTTGACTATCAAGATCAGTAGCTTTAGCGGCACTACCAAACTCCTTAGTCAAAGTTTTTTTCGCCCCTGATTCCTTATCAAGCTCCTTGGCCAAATTCTTTTTCGATCCAAAAACCTTACCAGGAGTCGCAGCTAACGCTGGACTATTGACAGACTTATGCTGCGTTTGAACCAGCGGTGATGCCAACGATAAAGATTTATCTGCTGATGGTGGAGAGGGGTTATCATTGTTTTCGGGAATTTTCCCAACTCCCAGAACTTTCAGACGCTCCTCCAATAAAGCTTTCACCCTGTCATCAATGGTATTTTGGTCCATCAATGGTCTGTTCGATCTAACTCGTAAGCTTCCAACCGTGAGTCAATCTGATCAAATTTTCTGGAAATATTATTCAGAGTACCCACAATGGTCGTCAGAGTCACTTTGTTTTCCAACTCCAAATCTTTGCTACCTTCCTTCTCGCTATAACCCTTTCCCGCAGCAGCAGCTTCAGATTCATTCTGTGTCTTAACTTTCTTTTGCTTCTTAGTGGGTGGCTCAGCTTCTGACGAAACTCCACCCTTCATTTCCTTCTTCTTCTCATTCCCCTTCCCTACACATTCTCCTGCGTATTCCCCTGCACTTCCCAAAAACCTTTCACAAATCTACCTGCATGTATGTCTGTTATCAAGCTAACGAGTTGTGGGTCATTTCACCCGACCATTTAGGAAACATCTCTTCAATTGAGTCTTTTCAACCCCATTCTCCTCACACGCACCTGCAACACCAGGTTATAATTAAACTCATCCACCAAAATAACACATAACTCAGCCATCAAATAAAATAAGTCAGCCATCAAATATAATAAATCAGCCATCAAAAAACTAAAAACTCAGCGTTAAACCTTACCTCGCCATGCTCTTTGATTTCGGCAGCCAACAAGTTATCAAAACTTGCACGTGTACGCTTTCCACCCCATCGCAAAAGCGGAACGTCTTCATTATTCACCACTCTCCCAAAATTTTCACAGAATCATCATACACCCAAATCAATAACGCGACGTTCATGCCGCTTATTGTGTATGACCCTCGTTCTGGAGCCAACGTTTTAATAGAGTCAATGAGAACTTTGTATGCAGTCCGACCCCATGGATACGACCCCATGGCTTCATCATTGAATACCCTTATTGCACTTTCAAAAGGTATCCTTGAATTTTGATGCAAACAATAGACTCCCATGGCTTGAAGAAGTAGCAGCCCCAACCACTTACGCCTTTCAAAACTCCAAAGCGGACATAACGCTAATGCTTCCTTCAGTTCATCTAACTTGGGTCCCATCCCAAGCGGCACCTTCAACTCCTCCCAAAACTCTTTGTATTGATCAGGTTCAAAACTCTATGTTGGCAATGGACTTGTGTTTATCCGAGTGATCTCACCAAACTCGAGCAAGCTAAACCTGATAGCCTCATCAACCACGAGACACCATATCTCCTTCTTATGTACTCACAGCTGTCTACATAGTAGATAGTGTATGGTCCTACCAGACCATATGCTTTCGCGTCCAGCTAGCCTAACAACTACTCCAATGGGAGAGTTCACCAGTTCTTCCCACACATCAGGTCCAATTGTTTCTCTAATGTGGGGGAAATTTCCTAGACGGAAATTGTGATTAATATCTTTTTTTCCTGGTTAGAAGACCCTTCAGGGTCAAGTCTTGGAGGATAATCCCGTGATTTAACTTCAGCAACATCCATCTGATCATATAACCCAACAATAAATCAGCCACAAGATAACAATAACACAGCCATAACATAACAATAACTCAACAAAATAAAAATCACTCAGCCACAACATAACAGTAACTCAGCCATAACATAACAGTAACTCAGTCACGATATAGCGATAACTCAGCCATAACATAACAATTACTCAGTCATAACATAACCCTAACTCAGTCGAAACAAAACCCTAACTCAGACGCAACAAAACCCTCAACCATATCACAGCCGCAACATAATCCTATCTCAGTCGCAACAAAATATATAACTCAGATGAAATATAATATATAACTGACCCACAAACTCAACCAAAACACAATATATAACGTCGCGACATCCTACCGGAAAAGACGAAAACGTAGATAAGAATGCGGCGAAGACGATTTCGTACAAACGATTGAATACGATGATTTCGGGAAAAAACGATTACGGAGAAGACACAGTATCAACGACAGAGAGTTAGTTCGAGGAAGACGAAGTAAACACAATGTCGACGAGGATTTCAGAGAGTGGGAGAAAGCTTGCGGTTCCTTCTTCGAGATGACGACAATGTTCTTCGTTTCTTTTTTTTTTAACCCCTATGTAGTTGTGGAGAAGGAGACGGTTTGATTTCTATTTTCCTTATGTGGATTGTTAATTACTGATGTAGATTTAGTGTTTAAAAATAATTTCAATTAAAAAAAACTAACCAAATGCCCTTATTGTCATTTACTAGGTGTATCCAAACATTATAGTAATTTTAAAAAGGTGTATAACATTCTAATAATAAACCAATTTTTCTTATACATTCCAGTATTTTTTTTCTATTTATTATGCACGCATATTCATTTTTGAGCTAAATACACGAAAACGAGACGTATTTGTTAACATATCTGTGAAAATGAGAGAGAGAGAGAGAGAATCATAAAGTAATTATTTGATTCATGAACACGCATGACATATTCATGAATCTTCCAATTTCCTATCTTAGCCCCCATGGATGGAGTCTTTCTAACGTTTCAATGCAAAATCAGTCTTTCAAACCATGAGCTTGAGGTAAACTCTTAATAAAAGGACATCCACGTCGAAAAAGATATGCGGTCGATCTCCAAAAGTAGTATGGATGTGTGTTTTCACCGAAAGTAAACACTTAAACATATTATTAGTTATATATTTTTTTTTTAAGTTAAAAAAACTTATGTTAGAAGCTGTCATTTGAGAAACATTCACATAAGTTTCTCATTTAAAAAAAAAAGTTTAAAAAAGTTAAAAAAAACTTATGCATTGACATATTCAATAAAAATAAAGTTTAATAAAACAATTTTTTTTTATTAAGATAGTAATATTAATCATTAGAAAACAGTTGTTTAAGAAACCACACCGATAATATTGTCCTAATGTAATGTGGAAAACAAGAGTTCAAAATTAATCTATTGCTTGCGTTCAAGTAATAGTGTATTAACAGAGTCTTAACTTTCTTTTAGAAAACGATGGTAGTCCGGTAAAAAGATAGAATTTGAAATAATTGGATTCGGATCCTGTTAAATTGTCATTTACTTGACCAGACGAAGATTGAGCAATACTTTAGGTTTCATTACAAATTCAAAACCAGACTAATTGTTAGCAGTATGGTTTAGATACCCCTAAACTAAAAAGGGAAAAAAAAACCAAAATTTTCCATGTAGAATAATATAATACCAAAATACCAAAATTTTACAAGGGGGAGGG